>NC_059179.1:13442756-13747916 GCF_019923935.1 Bubalus bubalis
GTTCTCATGCAAATAATACTTTCCCGATTTCCAAGTTACACTACTATCTTATTGCTAGGATTCCTACACCCCTACCAGCAGAATTCTTCTAGGGTGGAGGAACTAATCAGCTTGTTCTGCATTTCCAAAGCCAACTTTTGAATCCTGGAGGAAAGGAGTTAGTTCATTTACTATTCTGTTTGGGACAGAAGTGATTCCACTTTTCCACTTGGACATACTATTTAAAGGATTTTTCTTCTTAAAATTCTTGGAACACCTAAGAGATTTAAGGGCATGTTGGTTTTGTTTTGTTTGCTCTGTTTGTAATCCATGTGCAAATAAAACTGCTTCTCTCTTACACTGCTTGAACTAGAAAGTAAGGTCTTTAGTGTAGGTTACTGCTAACTAATAAGCACAAAAGAATCATGTATAAGAAACCAGATTTAAGTGTTCTAAATAAAATGTAAACAAAACTTCTACTTGGTAGAGATGGGAAAATTGTGTTGGCTTGGTCTGCATGTCTATGATGTGCTTGTATATCAATAGCTAATGTCATTTTTAAATAAGAAGTATACAAGCAAGCCAGATTTTTAAATGACAGAGTCCATAAACAACTGGAAAATGTTTGTTGTCTGTTGTTGAAATTTATAATCATTTATCACTAAATTGCACATTGCCTTTATTTATTTATGCTCTGGTTTTGGTTTACAGTGTAATTAATACCTCATTTTTTAAAAGAACCACTACTGTTATATTTCGTTAATTTAAACAGCTAGAAAATTCATGCAGTTGCTTTCTTTTTATATAATCTGTTCATGAACTCTTGATTTTTGTATCTGCCACAGTAAATTAAAGCATTGCACAGTATTTATCAGTATTTACAAAATGTTCTGTCCTTTTTTAATCTTTGTTTAGTTAATCATATTTTTGTCTGTACGATCAGAAGTTTTTAAATGCCCCTCTTTTTTGTACAAATGTGTATTGTATTATATTGTTAATTTCTGGATAAATTTTTTCAAATATTAAAGTTATATAATCAACTAGACTTCAATTCATTTTTTTTTGAACATTAGGCAATGAATTAAAAGTTTAAAATATAACTCTGTTTGTTACACTGTCTTTTAAACTGGTGCTTTGGAAAATTAATACATACTCCTTCAAAAGGTGTGTTATTGACACCAAATGCAGCTAACCGCTAGCATTATTTTTCGGTATGAAACAACATATAGGCAATGACTGGATGATCACAAATACCCCACTAAATGAACATTATAGCACCATGGAGGTCACCTAGAAATGAACTAAGTGTGACATTTCATTGGCCATCAATCAACAACTTCAGATCTATTCAGTTCAGTTCAGTTCAGTCGCTCAGTCGTGTCCGACTCTTTGCAACCCCATGAATCGCAGCACGCCAGGCCTCCCTGTCCATCACCAACTCCCAGAGTTCTCTCAGACTCACGTCCATCGAGTCAGTGATGCCATCCAGCCATCTCATCCTCTGTCGTCCCCTTCTCCTCCTGCCCCCAATCCCTCCCAGCATCAGAGTCTTTTCCAATGAGTCAACTCTTCGCATGAGGTGGCCAAAGTACAGGAGCTTCAGCTTCAGCATCATTCCTTCCAAAGAAATCCCAGGGCTGATCTCCTTCAGAATGGACTGGTTGGATCTCCTTGCAGTCCAAGGGACTCTCAGGAGTCTTCTCCAACACCACAGTTCAAAAGCATCAATTCTTTGGCGCTCAGCTTTCTTCACAGTTCAGCTTTCACATCCATACATGACCACTGGAAAAACCATAGCCTTGACTAGACGGACCTTTGTTGGCAAAATAATGTCTCTGCTTTTGAATATGGTATCTAGGTTGGTCATAACTTTCCTTCCAAGGAGTAAGCGTCTTTTAATTTCATGGCTGCAGTCACCATCTGCAGTGATTTTGGAGCCCCCAAAAATAAAGTCTGACACTGTTTCCACTGTTTTCCCATCTGTTTCCCATGAAGTGGTGGGACTGGATGCCATGATCTTCGTTTTCTGAATGTTGAGCTTTAAGCCAACTTTTTTACTCTCCTCTTTCACTTTCATCAAGAGGCTTTTTAGTTCTTCTTCACTTTCTGCCATAAGGGTGGTGTCATCTGCATATCTGAGGTTATTGATATTTCTCCTGGCAATCTTGATTCCAGCTTGTGTTTCTTCCAGCCCAGCATTTCTCATGATGTACTCTGCATATAAGTTTTAGGTTGATACATAATATTGGTCCGAGTTCTGTTTGCTATTCAGTGGGACCTTCTTGGTTGTCCATTTTAAGTATTGGTAGTGTTGATGGGAAGTTAGTTGTCAGTATAATTGTCATTCCTTGGTAGGTAATCTCTTTTACTCTGGCCACTTGTAAGATTTTTTTTTCTTGTGAAACTGCAAAACATCACATACAACATGTATATTGTATGTTGTATATGTTTTTTTTTTATCTCTTTTAGGATTTGTTATGGTTCTTGAAAGTAGGAATTTCTGTCTTTCAGTTTTAGAAAATTCTTCAGCCATTTCTTCTTTGAACACTGCTCTTCCCTCTTCTCTCTAATCTCTCTTCAGTTCAGTTCAGTTCAGTTCAGTCACTCAGTCGTGTCCGACTCTTTGCGGCGTCATGAATCACAGCACGCCAGGCCTCCCTGTCCATCACCACCTCCTGGAGTTCACCCAAACTCATGTGCATCCAGTCAGTGATGGCATCCAACCATCACATCCTCTGTCATCCCCTTCTCCTCCTGCCTCCAATCCCTGCCAGCATCAGAGTCTTTTCCAATGAGTCAACTCTTCGCATGAGGTGGCCAAAGTACTGGAGTTTCAGCTTTAGCATCAGTCCTTCCAAAGAACACAGGACTGATCTCCTTTAGAATGGACTGGTTGGATCTCCTTGCAGTCCAAGGGACTCTCAGGAGTCTTCTCCAACACCACAGTTCAAAAGCATCAATTCTTTGGCGCTCAGCTTTCTTTACAGTTCAGCTTTCACATCCATACATGACCATAGGAAAAACCATAGCCTTGACTAGATGGAGTTGGCAAAGTAATGTCTCTGCTTTTCAGTATGCCATCTAGGTTGGTCATAACTTTCCTTCCAAGGAGTAAGCATCTTTTAATTTCATGGCTGCAGTCACCATCTGCAGTGATTTTGGAGCCCAAAAAAATAAAGTCTGACGCTGTTTCCACTGTTTCCCCATCTATTTGCCATGAAGTGATGGGACCAGATGCCATGATCTTTGTTTTCTGAATGTTGAGCTTTAAGCCAACTTTTTCACTCTCCACTTTCACTTATCAAGAGGCTTTTGAGTTCCTCTTTCTGCCATAAGGGTGGTGTCATCTGCATATCTGAGGTAATTGATATTTCTCCTGGCAGTCTTGATTCCAGCTGTGCTTCTTCCAGCCCAGCATTTCTCATGATGTGCTCTGCATATAAGTTAAATAAGCAGGGTGACAATATGCAGCCTTGATGTACTCCTTTTCCTATTTGGAACCAGTCTGTTGTTCCATGTCCAGTTCTAACTGTTGCTTCCTGACCTGCATACAGGTTTCTCAAGAGGCAGGTCAGGTGGTCTGGTATTCCCATCTCTTTCAGAATTTTCCACAGTTTATTGTGATCCACATAGTCAAAGGCTTTGGCATAGTCAATAAAGCAGAAATAGATGTTTTTCTGGAACTTTCTTCCTTTTTCCATGATCCAGCGGATGTTGGCAATTTGATCTCTGGTTCCTCTGCCTTTTCTAAAACCAGCCTGAACATCTGGAAGTTCACGGTTCACATATTGCTAAAGCCTGGCTTGGAGAATTTTGAGCATTACTTTACTAACGTGTGAGATGAGTGCAATTGTGTGGTAGTTTGAGCATTCTTTGGCATTGCCTTTCTTTGGGGTTGGAATGAAAACTGACCTTTTCCAGTCCTGTGGCCACTGCTGAGTTTTCCAAATTTGCTGGCATATTGAGTGAAGCACTTTCACAGCATCATCTCTCAGGATTTGAAATAGCTCAACTGGAATTCTATCACCTCCACTAGCTTTGTTCGTAGTGATGCTTCCTAAGGCCCACTTGACTTCACATTCCAGGATGTCTGGCTCTTACTAAACATAGGTTGGACCATATCAATCATCAAATCCCTCTCAATGCCTAATATGCTGTTTAACCAAGGTGTATTTCAATAGCTGTATTTTTAATTTCTAGAAATTCTTTCAGTTCCTTTTCAAATCCACCCGCTCTTATATCATACTGTTATTCTTTCCTATGGTTTTTTAAAAAAAAATTTTCAGTGTACATGTTTGATATTCTATTTTATATTATTTTTTACTCTCCCCAGTTCTTGAAATACTGATTCTTGTATTTGTTCATCTACTGGCTCTCATAGTAATTTATTTCCTGGTGTCACTTATAATTTTGCTTTTAATTTAATTTTGGGCCCTGAGAAATGCAAGTGTCCTAGTAGAGTAATTTCATATTGTTGCCAACAAAGACCCTATAGGTTTCTATACCAATTTGTATGTGACCTCCTCAGATTGGGCCTTCTTTTCCACTTGTGTATGTTTGGGGCCCTCCCGTATAGTGGCACAGGTTGGGGTTTATGAGTAAAGTTTTTCCGTCCCATTTTCATAGCTATAACAGCCCTTTTAAATTCTGGGCTTTATGAGGTGGAATCAATTTTGGCTCTTCACCTTGACTAGGGCTTAAGGAATGTCTGTTGAATTCATATGGGCATTAATATCCATTAGAGAGTTCATGACCCACATGAGTCACCTAATCTTGCTTTTTATTTCTGCATTTCTTCTTCATTTCCCATTACTGATGATTTCTCTTCTTCCCTTCCTTTTAATCTTGGACATTTATATTTTAAGACTTTTGTAACTATATTTTGCCCAAAAATTATAAAAGTTATTGTCGTAACTCACCTCTTCCATTTCAGCTCAGCCTATACATGCCCTGCCTCTTGGGTTTTTTTACCCCATTCAGTGCATAAAACTTTTAATGTATTGTTTCCTATAGATGATTTACACGAATTTATTTATGTGTTAATTTGCCATTTGTGTTTTGCATGCCTATTATATTTCAGTTAGAGGCTGATCTTCAGTTCCATCCATCATTTGCTGATTCTTTACAAACATAAGCAAATGTGGTTCTGAGAACTTACCTTGCAAAGCATTAATGTCTATCATAGCAAGAAAATTTCTCTAGGGCTTTCGTGATAATTGTACAACTCAAAGTTTTCACGCCGTATAAATTTTACAACTCAGATATAAGCACCATAGAAGCATTAGTCACCACTGAGTTAAATTGGTAGATTTTTTTCAGCATCCCAACTTGACTTTTTCTGTGTGTGCAAACACACACACAAGTTGCAATAGAAAAAGCATAGAATTATTTCAGTAGGGTTTCTCAAGGAGCATAATCTTGTGCTGTTTCCACCTGCATGTCGGTCACCTCTGCTTATAAGACCTTCAGTATGCCTTCCTTACTGCTGTTGCTGGCAATCTTAATTCTCCTGATGAGCTTGGCTCATAAACATGGGTCTCATTTTGACTTTTCATTCTCTTTAACCTCATGTCTGCAAGCCTCATCTTTATGCTGTTTCTCAGATTTGACCCTTCTTTCTACTCCATTTCCACAGACCCCTCCTTGGTTCAGACCCTCAATAGCTGACTGGCTTCTCTGACTATAGACTTACTCTTCCCCCATTTATCATAAGGTCCCCATTATTAATCTTTATCAAATTCTGTTCTTACCATGCTTATCTGATCACCTCCTAACTCCAAAGCCTAGCCTGTGTTCCACTTTTATTTCGCATATTCCCCAGTACCATCTTCCAGAAAGATCGCTCCTTTCTTGTGTCCTGTGGACACCCTGCACAGTGGCATCACTGCTCAGCCCAGTGCTTCCGAGGTCCTCTTCCTGCTTTCTAATCAACTCCTCCCTTAGCTCAGATCTCCTGCCCTCTAAACCTCCCCAGACTAGAATTTTCTCTCCTCCTCTGCCAAACCTTGTGCCGAGCTACCACCATCACCACCCCTCCCCCCACAAAGAAAGAAGCTAGCTGGAAGGCATCTCGCCCTCTTTTTCACACCCATCCCACCGCCTTCATTGCTCAGATGCCTCTTAATATTTTCAGGCTTGCTGTGGTTCATTGTGTGCACATTAGCCACTTGAGAAGAGAGGCATCTCCTGTGTCCTCATCCAGCACAGAGCGGGGTCAGTCAACTCAGATAAAATCCTACCTGACATGTTGACTTGACTGGGCAGGTGAAACACTCATCAAATTAGTGGAATGAACCAAAAGCCTTCATGGGTAAATAGTCTCATCTATAGTTTGTTACCTTTTGCCCTGACTCACAGACCTGCCATCAGCCTGGCTGTCACGACTTGGGAGCGGCAGCCTCAGGGAAGCGCCTTCTGAAAGCCCGGCCCCCAAATGTACTGCCACATTCCCATCAGTCTGGGCAGCCTTCCACTCCCACACAGCCTTAGCCTGCCCACCGCCAGTGACCAAATGACACAAAACCAGTGAGCAGTGATGCCTTTGCGGGTTAACTATGAAAGGGGGGAAAAGATGGTTGTAGAGCAGCTCTGTGGTATCACCCAGATTCTGAGGGTGTGTTTGTGAGTTAGTGTGAGTGTATATGAATGTGTGTGTATATGTGCGTGTATGTTCTGAAAAATTTTATCACAGTTAATGTAATGACCACATGATTTTACCTTTTTTTGCTTTGTCATGCTTCTTAAAAAGTTTCCTTGCAATGAACACTTTGTAATAAGAGGAAAAAACCCTTCGTTTAATTTTTTAAACCAGTTATCCAGTACCCCAGATCTTCGCTTGGTGGCTCAGTGGTAAAGAATTCACCTATTAGTGCAGAAGACATAGGTCTGATCACTGGGTCACAAAGATCCCCTGGAGAAGGAAATGGCAACCCATTCCAGTATTTTTGCCTGGAGAATCCCATGGATAGAGGAGCCTGGCAGACTCTAGTCCATAGGTTCACAAGAGAGTTGGACACGAATCGCTGACTAAACAAAACGTCCAGTATCCTAAGTATCTATAGAATATAAATTGAAGGAGCAGAAATGGATGTTTATTGATCATCTAAGATGTATGAGGTGCACCGTATCACATTTCATTTAATCTTTACAACAGCATAAACCTGCTGTTACTGTCCCCATGCTAAAGATAAGAAATGGGAACTCAGGCCTGGAAGCTTGCCCAAGAATTTGAATTCATGTCCCTCTGGCTCTAAATATCACTATTCCCCATTTCATATGCTCCCTCAACTAGTTAGGCTTCCCAGAAACTCCCAAGCTTGAACTGTTGTGATAGAAATGGATAAAACTTGTTCTCCCTGTTTAGACAATGAGTTGGAGTCAGTCAATCTTGAGTTCTAGGCCTAAGTCTGACACTCAATTGCTGTATAACCTTAAATGATTTTTTTGCTTCTCTTTTTGTCTTCCAAAAAAGTGACAGATATCCTTAGAATTTTAAAATATAGTACAGATTACAGTTTGCTCTGGGTTAAGAAGAAATCAAGTCTATAATAAGGACTACTTGGAAATCCAGGACAGTGACAACAAACTATGTATTTGATCTCATGGGATATAGACAAAGAGTATTTGTGAGGAAGTTTATAGCCCTAAATATTTTACTTACTAAAATTGTGTGTGCTTAGTTGCTCAGTCGTATCCGACCCTTTGTGACCCTGTGGACTGTAGCCCATCAAGCTCCTTGGTCTATGGGATTCTCGAGACAAGAAAACTGGAGTGGACTGCTATTTCTCCTCTGGAGAATCTTCCTGACCCAGGGATTGAACCCACGTCTCCTGAGTCTCCTGCATTGGCAGGCAAATGTTTTACCTGCTGTGCGTTCAGGGAAGCCTACAAGATAAAAGTAATGAATTCAATAAATAAAATTTCAGGGAAGGAGACAACAGGGAATAAAGAAAGAAGTATCAATAAATAGTTCAATTAGAAAATATAAAAGAAGCATAATTGAGTCATAAACTCAAAAGGAGATTTGAGCTTTATAAAATCAATAAACTTCTAGCAAATTATAATCAGGTAAAAAGGAAAACCACACTAGATTAGAAACAAGAAACAGTGGCAGATAAGCAGGGTTGAGCCCCAGAGCCGCTTGATCCTGCTCAGCAGGCATGCATCGCTCAGGGCCCCTTCCGGGGCTGCTCCATCCCTCACCCTAGCCTCAGGGCCCCTTCCGGGGCTGCTCCATCCCTCACCCTAGCCTCAGGGCCCCTTCCGGGGCTGCTCCATCCCTCACCCTAGCCTCAGGGCCCCTTCCGGGGCTGCTCCATCCCTCACCCTAGCCTCAGGGCCCCTTCCGGGGCTGCTCCATCCCTCACCCTAACCTCAGGGCCCCTTCCGGGGCTGCTCCATCCCTCACCCTAACCTCAGGGCCCCTTCCGGGGCTGCTCCATCCCTCACCCTAGCCTCTCCTCTGACCTCCGCTCTGCCCACACCGCCCTGGAGAGCGGGCACACACCGTCGCAGGTGGACTCACAGGATGCAGATGCTGACATGAAATTGTGGGGTTTGTAAAGGCTACTGGGAATCAACGCCTGTGAAAGGAAAAGAAGAGGAAGCCACATCGGGCAAGGGGAGAGGTCCACTGAGGTAAAACCCAGTCCTGACAAAGTCATGAAGCCAATGCTGCCACTCAGAGTTGTCCTCAGTCGGCCAAAATGGCCAGCCTTCCTGTCAGGTGTCAGGTGGCCCCGGGGAAGGGTGTGACGGCAGGCAGGCAGCTCTCTGCAGCTGAGGCTAACCATGAAGGGCTGACAGCCAGCAGCTGTCTGCCCCTGGGCAGCAAGCCATTCCCTGGGGGCCCCAGAGGCCTGCAGTCTGCCACTCGCAGCCACACCTAACTGCCAGGGAGTTGAGGAAATGTGGACCAGCTGCCTAAGAGGAAGGGGAGCCCGGTGTGGTGGCAGCTGACAATCAGACAAGGTCTCAGCATGCTCTCCAACTTTACAGAGGAGCCTGCACTTGGGAGGGAACCAACACGCAGCCAGTCTGAACTGCATTTGGCCTCGGGTTTACCACACCTGCTAGAACCCTGAGGGGAGCAGGGTGGCAGGCCCAGGGACTTAACCCTAGGAATAGTATCTGTAAAGTGCCTGGACGGGAGGTGCCCAATCCGTGTGGCTTCTGTCTCAGCTTTCATGACTGGATCTGACTTCTTTCACAGCATGCCCAGCCCCGCTGGAGTCCCTCTCATCACGACTCAGAGTGAAGTATTAAGTAAAAGGGAGAGATGAAAATGGGTTACACAACTGCCCTTGTTTATGCACTGGCCTGTCAGCTCTGACCTCCGAGGTTCTGAAGGCCTTCAGTCACCTTCAGGTCCAAGAGAGAAATCTGAAGACCTAGAGTAAGTCCCCCACTTTGTACCAAGTGACCCACTTTTTCTTTTTTTTTCCCACTTTTTCTTTTTGACTGTCACGTCTGAGGTTCCCATGATTAGAGGAAAAGTTGGGCAGGTCTCTGTGCTGGTCACAACTGCCCAGCCCTCCTCTTTGGCCTCTTGCATGAAAGCATTGGGAAATTCCACCCAAACACAAGTTCTGACCAGCCAGGGAGGCTGCCCGGGTGAGTTCCTCATCACCTGGAACTAGGATTGGGTACCATGGCACCTCCCCAGGGAGGAAACCCTTTGGGCCCCCAGCTGGGGTAAGTGAGGGGTGGGCCTGGCTGCACGGGCAAATGTAGGCCCACCCCTCCCCCTGCCACGCCTCAGTGGTGCCCAAAGCTGGGGTTCCCTTTAGGGAGCTGGGGAACCATCACAGAACCCGGGGGAGGAGATCTTCTCAGACCTGCTCAAGCCTTAGCCCACTCTGTGACCTTGGGAAGTAACCTCACAGAGCCTCATGCTCCAGCCACTAAATGGAGCCAGAATATGAAGTCCCCCTATCTTTCTGGTGGCCTTTAAACCTGGAGATCCTGCACATCCTCTTGGAGACCAGTGGGCTCTCCTCTGTCATACTTCTTTTCATTTTAATAACCTAAAATGCTTCCCACAAGCCACTTCTGGTTGATTTCTGGTCATCTGGGATCACAGATGGGTCATGATTTTGGTGGTGTTGTTCAGTCACTAAGTCGTGTCCAGTTCTTTGTGACCACATGGACTGCAGCACACCAGGCTTCCCTGTCCTTCTCTATCTCCTGGAGTTTGCTGAAACTCATGTCCATTGAGTTGGTGATGCTATCTAACCATCTCATCCTCTGCCGCCCCCTTCTCCTCTTGCCCTCAATCTTTCCCAGCATCAGGGTCTTTTCCAATGAGTTGGCTCCTCACATCAGGTGGCCAAAGTATTGGAGCTTCAGTGTCACGATTTAGGACACAGCCTTTGTGGTTGGATCCAAAAGAGGACCAAATGTCATCTCAGCATGCAGACGAACAGATGAATGGAGGTGTACTCATTTCCTATTGCTGCTGTAACAAACTACCACAGACCCAGAGGCTTAAAACAACACGAACTTATCATCTTAGCAGTTCTGGGGCTCCAATGTGCGACGTGGGTCTTACTCAGCTGAAACTGAGGTGTCAACAGGGCTGCCTTCCTTCCGGAGGAGAATCCGTTTGTTTGGCTTGTTAAGCACCTGGAGGTTGCCCGTGTTCCTTTGGCTCAAGGGTCCTTCCTTCTCCATCATCAGAGCTGCCGGTGTAGCACCCTGACCCTCCTGCTTCCTCTTTCACTACGAGAGTGCCTGTGGTTACCTCAGGCCCACCTAGATAACCCAGGATAGTCTGCCTCATCTCAACATCCCTATTTAGTCATATGCGAAGTCCACTGGCCAGATGAGGTAGCACATTCGCAAGTCCGTGGGTTCAGAGGTGGGCATCTTTGGAAGCCACTGTTCTGCATACTACAGACAGTTGTCCATTGTCCAACAGTCCAGTTGAAGGCAAAAATGGACAAAAACAAAATGATGGAATGGTCAGAATAGGCAAGCCCCTTGCAAGTGCATCTTCCATCTATTCACTGATTTCCTACACCAATCCAACTATCATTCCTGTGATAGTTTTTTCAACTATATCTAAAGTATTTAAAAACTAATTTTGGATAATCTCCATTTCCTAAATACAGCAGAAACAATATTGAAACTGGAAAAAAAAACTTTATATAATTCAAAAACTTCTTTTTTTAAAATTCCCCAATGCTTTAAGAAGACCTCTTCCTGTTAAATGAAACAAATTGACACATGCTAACATGGGCAGACTCTGATGCTGGGAGGGATTGGGGGCAGGAGGAGAAGGGGACGACAGAGGATGAGATGGCTGGATGGCATCACCGACTCGACGGACATGAGTTTAAGTAAACTCCGGGAGTTGGTGATGGAGATCCAACCAGTCCATTCTGAAGGAGATCAGCCCTGGGATTTCTTTGGAAGGAATGATGCTAAAGCTGAAACTCCAGTACTTTGGCCACCTCATGCGAAGAGTTGACTCATTGGAAAAAACTCTGATGCTGGGAGGGATTGGGGGCAGGAGGAGAAGGGGACAACAGAGGATGAGATGGCTGGATGGCATCACTGACTCGATGGACATGAGTCTGAGAGAACCCCAGGGGTTGGTGATGGACAGGGAGGCTTGGCGTGCTGCGATTCATGGGGTCGCAAAGAGTCGGACACGACTGAGCAAGTGAACTGAACTGAACGTGGACAGATACCCAAAATGGGTGAAGTATGAAAAACACCCTTCAGAGCAGCATGTTCAGTGTCATTCAATTTCCATAAAAGTCATAGAGTTATTTTTGGTTTTACATTGAAAATACACATGAGAATATAAACCAAACTTTTAACTTGGTTGGGAACAACTAGGAAATAGCCATAGAATTCCAGATTTTCTAAATCATCGTGTCTATAGTGTTTGATTTTAGTCATGTGTATTATTCTGCCTGCATTGCAGGCGACCTGGGTTCATGCCCTGGGTTGGGAAGATCTCCTGGAGAAGGGAATGATGACCCAGTCCAGTATTCTTTCCTGGAGAATACCAGGGTCAGAGGAGACTGGTGATGGGTCGCAAAGAGTTGGACACCACTGAGCAACTAACATACACACATGTGTATTATATGAATTATACATAATAATTGTGTTGTATACATTATATAATAGTTACTATGTATGATATATTAATATCACATAGCAACATATATATAGAATATATATAATATTGATAGAATAGTAACATAATATATCATAACATAATTACATAATGTGATAAATATAATAAACTCATCTTAATTTTTGTAACTATAAAAAAATAGGACAGTTCTTATTTGTGTTTGAAGACTAAGTGGCTCTTCTAAAACAGAGCTTTTTCTGGAGAATGACATCAACCAGAATTTCAGGATTCTGCCCAATTGTTGTGAGCCTTCAGCCTCACCTCTGAGTACTATCTGTTCCCTTCTTTCCAACTTTCCCTTAGAAATCTTAGCTCTGCCCCCCACCATTGCAATCACAGGAAATGTAGGTCAGGTAATTAGTAACTAGGGTTTATTTTGTTTGGAAAACAGTACATTCAGGCAAAATAGGCCAGTTCCCATTCCTGAGGGCAGAATCCGAGAGCTTTCTCAAAGGGAGGGGTGCTGAGGTCACAGAACACCAGGGCCCCCTTGTACCCTGGGGCCCAGAGCTGGGTCACCAGCTAGTAAGCAGTAATGCTGCACCCCTGAAGCCACGTTCTTGCCCCTTGACTGCCCCTGGTCAACCACAGAACGCGGTGTTCCATCCTGGGGCTCCACAGACTGGCAGAGCCCTGTTCTGCAGTAATGGCTCCACTCATGCCCCACTTCACCCCAGGCTGGGCGCTGGTGACCGTAGGGAGTGATACTGGGAGCATTTGTCACCCAAACAGCTCAGAGATGCACATATCACAAATGGCTGGGCTGCTCCTCCCACAAACCAGCACCATCTGAGTTAACACTGCCATCTTGATGGTCTCTTTGGGAGCTCTTGGCTCCTTAAGTGTGGAGTTTTACAACCAGTTTTACAACAACATTTGACTGAACTAAATGTGACATGACTCATGGATCCCAGGCTGGTTCTGGCTAGTGACGCTATCGATGCAGACAAGAGGAAGCAGCTTCTAAGAGTCACTGGGGGGTGTTTATATCACCTACCAAGCATCAAAAGAGCTGGAAGACTTACCTGATGTGGAAAGGCCTGAGATCCGCCCAGAGGGTCAGGACTGGAGGTCTCAGGACACAGCAGCATGTGCCCCAGGGCTCTCAAGTGGGCAGCAATCTAGACAGAAAGGCCCAGCTGGTAACCAGCTTAGAAAAGCTACCTAGCGTTTTCTTCCAGACTCTTTTTTAGTATTGATGTGGCCACCATACCCTCATGCAACCAGGACGGGGCATGCAGTGGTAGATGCTGGGGACACATAGCGTTGGTGAGGACGGTAGAGCAGCTTCTGTGTGACACCCCCATAGTGTCACCACCTATGAGCAAAGCCGGATCCCAGGAAGTCACCAAGTTTGTCTCTAAGGAACTTGGATGCCACACCATCCGAGTCCAACCACTGCCCTGCTCCCTCCCTTGAAAGCTGGAAACATGTGCTTTATTCTGTGGGAGTGAGATGGAAAAGAGATGAAGGGTCCATCCTGACTCAGCATCCTTTTACCACTGAGAATCTCCTCCAGAACCACCTATGGTTTTGTTCTCATTAATCCCGGTTTTTAAGAACTCACCAGTGGGGAAAGACAACAAGCTGTTCTCCATGCCAGTGAGGTGGTCCTTCTATCCCACCCAAGAGCCAGACAGGGCCCTGGAAAAGGAGCCATTATCCCTCCCACCCTCACCCCCAGCACACATACATACACTGCTTATAAGCCTGTGTTGATAAGCAGAAAGCACCCCACCCCTAAGTCTTGCACCTGGAATCCTACTCAGCACAGCAGGTATGGGCATGTAGAGTGGATGTTAGACCAGATCTCGGATGGCAGGGAGGTCTGACGCCCAGGGGAGGGTTTTGTTGCTTCTGAGTTCCTCTGTTCAAATGCCTGGGGATCATGCTAAAGTCCTTTGTGCATCACTATGGGTTGATCTGTTGAAGGCTTGCTTCTTTTTTGCCTCCTTACTGTGGCCAGTATGGCAACCTGGTTGTAAGGGACGTCAGCGCCCACAGAACCAGAAACCTCACACACTGGGTCAGAACTCAGAGACCACCTAGGAGGGAACATAGTCACAGCATCCCAGGCTTTGTACCCAAGACCACAAAGGAGATGAATGGTGTATACAGCAGGTAAGGCCCCCAGAGCTCTGGGAATCATCTCATGAGTAAACTACCTTTTCACATCAGATTTTCAGCTTCACTCTCCAGGGTGTGTCAGAAAGCAAGAAAAGGCAGGTGGGTCCCCTTACACCTTTACACCCTATCCCAGCCCCCAACCACGTTGGCAATCTTCCCTCCCTCTTCCACCCCCAGGAAGAATGACTCATCACAGGGCCCCCTTCCGTGCTCAAGGCTTGGAGACTTCCCCATCTAGGGGCGTGGACTGCAGAAGGAGCCAGGGTTCAGGGTAGGAGCAGAGAAGGGTGGTGAGAAGTGATGAGGGAGCCATGCTTTGCAGTTGCTTTGGGACACCTCTGTGGGCTGGAGAAAGGCCCCGCACAGATGGAGCAGCTAAGTTCAGGCCACCTCCTCACCCACTTCTGTAGTCTGAATTATGAATGCATCATTGTGAACGCGCGATACGGAACTAAGTGGACTTTCTTCGTAGCTTGTGCACATGTATGTACCCATTGGCTCTTCAGCAGAGCACTGGACAACACAGGCAGGAGGAGAGACGCCTGTAACCAAGAACAGAAATCAGAGGAGCGGCTTTGTTTAACATGGGGTGAGGGACTCGGGGTTCAGACCACCTGGCTTCCATCTGGTAGTTTCCCCCAGGCCTCTTTGCAGAACCTCAGGGCTCCCAAAACCCTAAATAGAAAACGTCACCCATCCAATCCAGCCCCTCGGGGTGTAGCTGCAGGAGGAGCCGGAGGTGGGGGGCGGGGAGGGGAAACCCGTCCCATCGTTTCACAGTGCTGGCAGAGCCCTGCCTGGGCTCCTGTTGGGGGCCGGCGTGAGGCACTCCGCCCATGGCAAAGGTCATGAGGAAGGAGGCTTGACATACGCAAAGGCGGGATCGAGCCTCAGGAGTCCCCCTGGAAATCCTCGAGCATCTACCCCCATAACCAGAGCCTGCCTACTTTACTACTTTGTGCTCTCACCTACACCTCTGGCTTTACGGGGGGCTGTCCCCCACCACCTCTTTCGGAGAAGGAGTTAACTTAGAGCTCCAGTTAATAATAATTCCTGGGCGTGATAGGAGTGTTTTAACCTACAAACTCCTCTGAAGGTTCTCTAGCCTGCCTGACAGGCTTGTCCGGCCACATGTGATTGCTCACAGCCTCCCAACCGTGAGAGGCACGAGATGCTTTAAACCTTCTAAAAACAGGTTCTTTAGAAAAGTTAGAAAATTATTAGTATAAGTGTAATGGGCTGATTAGAAATTGTATTGGTGAAGGGTTTTTCATTTGTTGAGCCAATGTTTACTGCTAAGTCTCCACATCCCCTGCCCTTACACACATTAATGAATATATAGAAGAAATAAGTATTAACCTTTGATATAAATCACGTTAGACCTTAGGCTAAGTAAATTCTTTCCTTAACTAAAACCCAATACACCCTCACCCTATAGGAATGTAACTTTATTTGGGTGGCGTCTGTTTTAAGAATAATCACCCCTGGAGAAATAAGTGTCCTGGTTGACTGACCGCTGTCACAAGGAGAGGGTCGTAAATTGTCAGCAGGCCCCCTGGCCAGAAGATGATGTAACACCCCTAAGACCTCTGTATACATTTGTATGAAGCACCGGACTTTGATAAAAGTCAGGACTGCTGACCCCGCGTGACTTTTGCATAACATCTCAGTGTATAAAAGTAGACCATGGAAAATAAAGAATGGGGATCAGTTCCTCGAAAGACTGGTCTCCCCATGTCTCTCTCTCTCTCACTCTGGTTGAGTCTCCATCTGGAGCGCGGAACCCACCATGCTTACTAATTATGCCTGGGCTTCTAAGATCCGACCGGGGAGGCCTCAGTGTCTCCTCTCCTTCGGGAGAACGGAAGGACGCCTGCGGCCTACGTAAGTGGTGCAAGCTTCTTGTCTTGAAGTTTTATTGGTCCCCCGCGTAAACCAAGCTACTCAGCCTCTTTTCTCCACTGAATTTTCCTACTGAGCTATCCTCATTCTATTACTCTTTATATCCTTAATTAACGTTTAATTAAGCAGTTGTTCCTTGACCCTCGCCTACGCCGTCTCTCCTTCGAATACCCTGGATCAGCTGGGGCTGGACCCCGGCAGGCTCCCCTGGTGACTCAGCCTTCATGGAGCCACTCTTCTTCTTTTCAAGATTTCCTGGAGGTCTGATGGCCGTGTCAGCTTGCAGCAAGGCCTGTGATTGCATCAGTACTGGCCCCGGACAGTTTGCAAGAGCGTTTGGTACCCCTGGCTCCTCGATACTGGCCCAGTGCTGAGGCACATGACAGGGAGCCTCACCAGCTCCCTGGACCCCTCTGCCTCTGCTCGCTGTGCCTGACGCCTCTAAACAAGGGACTGCCGGGTGCTGATGAAGCACTGTGTGAACCAAGGGCTGACAGTGGGGGCGATGCGATGCTCCCTTTGGCATTTTTAAAGGGCATTCCCAACAAGGATGTTGGGGGAATGTGTGTACATAAAGCCCTGGAGACTGGCCTGTTGGTTGGCATCAGCTCTCAGAGCCTCTTATCTCTCTTACCCCCTCGATGACCTCCCCACTCCATCCTAGATCCTTGTCCAGGCCTTTAGTCCCCAAAGCATTGCTCTACCCCTCTGCCCTCCATTAATGGGACCTTGTCCCAACTCACCATTCCCTGCCTATAAGATCTCAGGATCCTTCCTGCTAGTCTGAGCTCCCAAAGCTCTGCCCAAGGACTCTACCACCAAGCTTCTCTGTAATCCCACTCAGGACCATGTTTTCCTTTGGCATCAGGGCACAGATAGCAGAGATGAGAGCTCTCCACCTGGTAAAGATGGGATCTCTATATACTGGTGTCATAGAGCATGTGGTGGGGTATACTGTGAGAGAGAATCATCACAGAATCCCTAGAAGGGAGCAATCATTTCTGTGAGTGGATCTGGGACAGCACAGGGAGGGTCAGGAGCAGAGGATGAAGAGCTGGGCAGGTCAGGTGTAAATCTTCCACTTCCTGCTGTGTCACTTTGTCCTTGTTAAATCTCCATGCTCAGTCTTATCTGTAAAGTGGAAATAATAACACCCTCCTTGCAGGGCAACTGAAGATTTATTGAAGACTATGTACTTGGTGCTACCCTCCTTGTGGACTCTCAAAAGGCATTTTCCCCTCTTCGAGGAGCAAACAGTGGAAACTCTGATGCCAAGGGTCAAAGCAGTGTTTAGGACATGCCTGTGGAATTAGAAAACCTGGCTTTGAATCCTGCTAAAGGATGTGGCCTTCTGGAACTTCAGTTTCCTCATCCACAAAATGGGAATAGTAACAGGACCCAGCTCAGAAGGTTGTTGGCAAGACTAAATGCAATGAGTTTGTAAGAACATTAGCTCGGGGCCTGGCATTTATTTAGCACTTAATAAATGTTGGCTACTGTTAAGAAAGGCAATGCCAAAGAATGCTCAAACTACCGCATGATTGCACTCATCTCACACGCTAGTAATGCTCAAAATTCTCCAAGCCAGGCTTCAGCAATATGTGAACCGTGAACTTCCTAATGTTCAAGCTGGTTTTAGAAAAGGCAGAGGATCCAAAGATCAAATTGCCAACATCCGCTGGATCATAGAAAAAGCAAGAGAGTTCCAGAAAAACATCTATTTCTGCTTTATTGACTATGCCAAAGCCTTTGACTGTGTGGATCACAATAAACTGTGGAGAATTCTTCAGGAGATGGGAATACCAGACCACCTGATCTGCCTCTTGAGAAATTTGTATGCAGGTCAGGAAGCAACAGTTAGAACTGGACATGGAACAATGGACTGGTTCCAAATAGGAAAGGGAGTTCGTCAGGGCTGTATATTGTCACCCTGTTTATTTAACTTATATGCAGAGTACATCATGAGAAACGCTGGACTGGAAGAAACACAAGCTGGAATCAAGATTGCCAGGAGAAATGTCAATAACCTCAGATATGCAGATGACACCACCCTTATGGCAGAAAGTGAAGAGGAACTAAACAGCCTCTTGATGAAAGTGAAAGTGGAGAGTGAAAAAGTTGGCTTAAAGCTCAACATTCAGAAAACGAAGATCATGGCATCTGGTCCCATCACTTCATGGGAAATAGATGGGGAAACAGTGGAAACAGTGTCAGACTTTATTTTTCTGGGCTCCAAAATCACTACAGATGGTGACTGCAGCCATGACATTAAAAGACGCTTACTCCTTGGAAGGAAAGTTATGACCAACCTAGATAGCATATTCAAAAGCAGAGACATTACTTTGCCGACAAAGGTCCGTCTAGTCAAGGCTATGGTTTTTCCTGTGGTCATGTATGGATGTGAGAGTTGGACTGTGAAGAAGGCTGAGCGCCGAAGAATTGATGCTTTTGAACTGTGGTGTTGGAGAAGACTCTTGAGAGTCCCTTGGACTGCAAGGAGATCCAACCAGTCCATTCTGAAGGAGATCAGCCCTGGGATTTCTTTGGAAGGACTGATGCTTAAGCTGAAACTCCAGTACTTTGGCCACCTCATGCGAAGAGTTGACTCATTGGAAAAGACTCTGATGCTGGGAGGGATTGGAGGCAAGAGGAGAAGGGGACGACAGAGGATGAGATGGCTGGATGGCATCACTGACTCAATGGACGTGAGTCTGAGTGAACTCCGGGAGTTGGTGATGGGCAGGGAGGCCTGGCGTGCTGTGATTCATGGGGTCGCAAAGAGTCGGACACGACTGAGCGACTGAACTGAACTGAACTGAACTGTTACTGCTGTTACAGCTCATGGACCATGCAGTCTAGGCTGGCTGGTACATATCACTCCCCAACACAAACCCCTCAATGGCCTATAGTAGAGACATAGGGTAAGGATCTCTCAGGGGTCCTGGAGAGAGAAGCCACAACCACAAGCTTCTGATTGGTTCTTCCACCTAGAGACCACTCTGCCCAATGTCGCAAAGGCTTGATGGAAACTTCTGTTTGCTCAACTGATTTCACCACCCCGTCTGTTAGCCCTTCTACCAAACCGTGAATCCTAACCTAATCTAATCAAAAAATTTCCTCCTAACAGATGGTTTACAAATTCAAGTAGTCAGTGGTATGTATCATCTACGCGTGTGTGCTAAGTTGCTTCAGTTGTGTCCAACTCTGTGCAACCCTATGGACTGTAGCCCACTAGGCTCCTCTGTCCATGGGATTTCCCAGGAAAGAATACTGGAGTGGGTTGCCCTACCCTTCTCCAGGGGATCTTACTGACCCAGGGATCGAATCTGTATCTCTTATGTCTCCTGCACTGGCAGGCGGGTTGTTTACCAGTAGGGCCACCTGGGAAGCCCTATGTATCATCCACCACTCCTCACTTCGATCACTCTAAAGACCGAGTCAGGTTGGACTTTGATCTCAGCTCTGAGCAGTTATGCTGTTGTTTACAATGATGAATTTCAATGATACTTATAATGATAAATGTCATTTACAAAGATGAAAGACAGAGCATATGCAGCATCTCTGCTACACACTACCCCTCAAAGCTCACCACAACCCCATGAGGCTGAAGGGGCCAGGCTGGCCCAGCAGGTTAAGAGCAGGTGGACCTTTGGCATCTGCCCTAGGTTTTCTCAGGGGCTTCCCCAGGTGGCACTAGTGGTAAAGAACCCGCCTGCCAATGCAGGAGATGTAAGAGACTCGGGTTCTATCCATCAGTCAGGAAGATCCCCTGGAGGAGTGCATGGCAACCCAATCCAGTATTCTTGCCTGGAGAATCCCATGCACAAAGGAGCCTGGCAGGCTGCAGCCCATAGGGTTGCCAAGAGTTGGACATGACTGAAGCGGCTTAGAACACACACACGTGTTAGGTTTTCTGAATTGTCATTTCTTTGGGTCAGTGACCTGGAAAGGGGATTATCTTGAAATTTGGTGTGCATGGAAACACACTGTTGTGAGTTGACTTGGGGGTGGCTTGGGGAACTGATATCTGCCCCTCAAGACCACCAGACCTTCCATATCATCTAATTTAACTTCTTCATTTTATAAATGGAGTAAGTTGAGACTCAAAGAAGGGAATTAACTTCCCCAGGGTCATGAGATGGTTAGTGAAGCACTGGGGAGCAGACTCTGGTCTCCCAAAATTAACCATTTTGTTGACCACCTAATAGGTGCCAAAATTGAAATGTAAGAGGTTTCTTTATGGCAGTGCTTCTCAGTATTTATATCATGTGCATTAATTTCTAAGAGCAAAATCATTTTTAACCTTTTTTCAAACTTTAAGTCCTTTCTTACACAACAAACACTTGCCTTGATAAATAACAGGTGGGAAATGTTGGTCTCATCTTGCCTATCTATTTGTATCTAAAAAAATCATTTCCTAAGCCAAAAATCAATCCTGACTAAGAAGATAAGGACGAATCTCTTCAAACAGACTCCTCCTTTGCCAAGGGAGAGAAGGATGGGGGAGGGAAGGACCAGGAGTTTGGGATTAATGGATGTAAGTTATGATATATAGGATAGATAAACAACAAGGTCCTACTGTAAAGAACAAGGAACTATATTCAATATCCCATGATAAACCGTAATGGAAAAGAATATTTTAAAATAGAACGTCTACATGTGTACAACTGAGTCACTTTGCTGTACAGCAGAGATTGGCACAACATTGTAAATCAACTATCATTGAAAAAAATTGTTTTAAAAAGGCATGGATAAAAAAAAAAAATACATTTATCTCTTCTTGAAAAAACAATCCCAAGAGAGATTCAGAATGAACATGAAATGGCCTTGTCTCCAGGTCCTTACTTCCAATACCCTGGAAGTTGGCTACCCATCCATCAGCAGGGAAAGCCTGGAGGAGTGTGCCAGATTGAATCTTTCAAAGATGACTGCAAAAATCTCTCCTGTCTCACATTCCTTTCTGCAATGCAGACTTAATATAAATAAATTAATTCATTAAAAGAGATGCAGATTGTACCTCTGCCTGCTGCCAAGTCGCTTCAGTTGTGTCTGACTCTGTGCGACCCCATGGACTGCAGCCTACCAGGCTTCTCCATCCATGGGATTCTCCAGGCAAGAACACTGGAGTGGGTTGCCATTTCCTTCTCCACAGATTGTACCTCACTCCCTGGAAATTCACAGCCATGTAAGAAGTCCAACTATCCTGCAGCTGCCACTCTGTGAGAAAGCTCAAGCCCCACGGAGAGGCCACAGGTAGGTGCTCTGGTCGTCAGTACTGACCCTGAAGTCATATCAGCCCGGGCACCGGATGTGAGTGAGGGACCTGCAGGTGATTATCGCAAGTGGATGAAGAATGTCTCTTCCAGTAAACAAACGATGTTGTGGTCACCAAGTCATCAGTCACTACAGCCGCCCCTGACTGTGTACCCTGAGGGGAGTCAGGATGCAGATAAGCAGGATACTGGCCCTGGATAGCTAAGGAATGATTTCAATGAACCTAGAAACCATTGCATCTCCCCATACATAGGAAAGCACTGAATTTTTTCAAAATTTACTTATTTTTAATTGGAGGATAATTGCTTTACAATGTTGTGTTGGTTTCTGCCATACATCAACACGAATCAGTCATAGGTATACATATGTTCCCTCCCTCTTGAACCTCCCTCCTATATCCCACTCTCTAGGTTGTCACAGGATACCAGGTTGAGCTCCCCGTGTTATACAGACACTTCCCATTAGCTATCTATTTTACATATGGTAATGTATATATTTCAATGTTACTCTTTCAGTTCCCCTGCCCCCACTATGTCCATAAGTCTGCTCTCTATGTCTGAGTCTCTATTCCTGCCCTGCAAATAGATTCATCAGTACCATTTTTCTAGATTCCATATATATGCATTAATATACAATATTTGTTTTTCTCTTTCTAACTTACTTCACTCTGTATAGCAGGCTCTAGGTTCATCCACCTCACCAGAACTGACTCAAATTCACTCTTTTTATGACTGTGTAATATTTCACTATATATACCACAATTTCTTTATCCCTTCACCTGTCAATAGACATCTAGATTGCTTCCATGTCCTGGATATTGTAAATAGTGGAAAAACACTAAATTTATTAACTTTAGATGTCTGTTTTTCTTTAATTAACAGTAATCTTACAATATTCCAGCTACACGAGTTTTTTTGCAAAAACTCCTATATATCCTGGTTCCTCCCTTACCTCTTCAGAACAGTCCCTCGGAGCTATCTGAGAGGCTGTATCCTGGGCTTACATCCTCAGTATGTCCACTGAGTAAAACATAATTCTCAACTTTTAGGTTGTGCTTTTTTTTTCCCCAATCAACTGTTCGCATCTGTTGAGTCACCCCCAACTTTTGGGTCTTTCCAGCTGAGGTCCCAGAAATCACAGAGTAGTAACCAGCCATTCCCTTTGGCCCTGTCTGAATTCTTGACCCAGAGTCTGTGAGCAAAATAAAAATGGTAGTTGTTTCGAGCCAGTATGTTTTGGAGTAGTTTGTTAGGTAGCAATAGGAACTGAAGTGTGCATAAGGCATGAGTGAGTGCATTTAAGTTGAGGGTTTAGATTGGTATCAATATTCTCTTTTGATATTATCATAAGGGATCAATATTATCCATAAGGGATTCTCTTCAGGATGCTTTTTTGACTAGAAGGACTGATGCTGAAGCTGAAACTCCAATACTTTGCCCACCAGATGCAAAGAGCTGACTCATTAGAAAAGACCCTAATGCTGGGAAAGATTGAAGGCAGGAGGAGAAGGGGACAACTAAGAACGAGATGGTTGGATGGCACCACCAATTCAATGGACATGAGTTTGAGCAAGCTCTGGGAGCTAGTAAAGGACAGGGAAGCTGGGCATGCTGCAGTCCATGGGGTTGCAAAGAGCTGGACACGACTGAACTGAACAACAACAACATATTAAGATACAGCCATATGCAAGATCAAAGGGACAAAGCACAAAAGTGGTACAACCTCCGTGGAGTTTCTGTTCTATGTGAACACTTTGTCAAATGCTAATGTCACACAACTGGACATACTCAACAGGAAAGAGGGACCAGGGGAAGAAAAAGGCAGAGAAACCCCCTGGGTCACCAGGAGATAAATAAAAGCTCTGGGTGCTTGCAGCCACAGAGACAGTAAGTCAGTGACTTGAAGCCAGAAATGGTTTTCCAACCAGCTGTGAATTTGAAAATCCCATATGTAATACAACATTAAGCTGCTATTTTAGAAATTCTTTCATCTTTTTCAGAGACATCTCCGGGGCCCTTCCTTCCTCTTGGAAGGCAGTCAGTTTTCTGCAGAAATCACTTCATCAGCAGGAGCTGAGGCATTTCTCATGCAACTGTATAATTCTGGAAATGTGGTTTAAAAAGTACCCTCTCCTGGGTGAAGAAAGCAATGTTGCAGAGCAATGTTTCTGTAAGCACCAGCTGGGCAGCTTTGGATGCACTTTTTATTTCTTTTTCCCTTTTGAAATGGCAGAATCTTGGCACCTGTGTACGAGCCTAATGCAGTGTTTTTGATTTCCTTAAAAGAGCGATGAGTCTGCTTCGGAGTTACTGGAGTTTTTTTATTATCACCAGAGGCCATGGCACCACCGGTATCCTTTTAGATGCTCAATTGAATTTACAATTATTCATTGAATATCTGTGCCTGATATTGTGTCAGGAGTTGGCAATGGGGTATGAATAAGACAGTCATGGCCCCTGCCTTTACATATTTCACACTGCAGAAGGGACAGCAGATTTTAGACAAACAATGCTATGACATTTGTCCTCTACAACAAAGGCAGAGGAAGGTGCAACCGAAGGCCAGGAAATTTCTCTATAAGTAAATGTTCAAAGGAGGAGTGGGAGGTACCAGGTGAAAGGAGGAAGGAGAGCAAAACTGATGGAGAAAAAAGCATGAACACAGTCTGGCCACTAGAGATAACCACAGATATTAGAACTGCAGGAACTGAAGGAAAACCAGTGGATGGAGAAAATGAGAGGTGAGGGTGGGGAGTGCGTTGGACTCAGGCAGGGACTGAGCATGTGGGAAATTTGGAGTGTTGTCTGAAGCAAATGGAACACCAATGATTTTTTTTTAATCTTTTTATTTTATATTGGAGTAAAGTCGATTAACAATGTTGTGATAGCTTCAGGCAGACAGCAAAGGGACTCAGTCATACATATACGTGTATCCATTCTCCTCCAAACTCCTCCCCCATCCAGCTGCCACATAACATTGAACAGAGGTCCCTGTGCTATACAGTAGGTCCTTGTTGATTATCCATCTTGAATATGCCAACCACTGATGTATGTTAAACAGGACAACCGTGTGAGCACATCAGTGTTTTTGGAAGATCATTCTAGCTTTAGTATAAAGTATGCATTGGAGAGAACCAAGGATGACATCACAGAGGCCAGGTAAAAAGCTACTGTGGTCCTGGTGAACAACTGTGCTAGTCTGGATGAACACAGCCAGAGGCTGTAGAGGACTTAGGGATGGGAGTTGGGAAGCTGAGAACTCCGGCTCTTGTTTAACAAAGCACTCCGATGGGCTTTTCTTTGTAGTAAGAGGTTCGAGAGTTTGGACAGAGGCAATGCAGGAGACCTCAGTTTGATTCCTGGGTCGGGAAGATCCCCTGGAGAAAGAAATGGTAACCCACTCCAGTATTCTTGCCTGGAGAATCCCATGGACAGAGGAGCCTGGCAGGCTACAGTCCATGGGGTCGCAAGAGTCAGACACGACTTAGCGACTAAAGAGAGAGAGAGAGAGAGGAGTTAGACCAAGGGGACTCTGTGCCTGACCCGATAATGTGAGAAGAAACTGAGGTCACTGTTGGCAATCTCAGAGGAAGGGATGAGGAAGCTCAGAGATGGAGAGAGATTGCGTTGATGGGAACTGAGAGAGGGCCCAGCAAGACGGCCAGAGGCCAGGATTCCGGAGAGAAGCAAAGAGTAGGGAGAATTCTCAGGTGACGGAGAGAACAGAGGTTCATCAGGACTTGAGTGTTGTGCTGTGTGTTGCTACCATTTCACCAGTTCTCCTCTCATACCAGCACTGCTCCCAGTCCCCTCTGAGGCCCCTGACAGCTGCAATACACGCAGGCAGTGTTTTGAGAAAATGAAGGGAAATGGGCCACCATCCATGTCAGCATGGGTGCTGGAAGGAGAAAAGCAAGAAACCTGGGAATGTGGATATAGACCCTTCACAAAGTGGGAAACGGAACAAGGGCACCCATCCAGGGAAACGGGACATAGTGTGTGGGAAGGAGTTTGAGGCATTTGTACACACAAGTCACACTGGCCAGGTAAAATATCAGATGAATACTATTTGTGAACTGTGTTTGGATTCTGATTTGAAAACCATCTGTAAAAAGTATGAGCTTTCCTGCAGGAACAAGCTTCCTACATGACCATGTCTCTCAAAGGATCCCTGTCTCATCATCACTCTCAAAAACAGGGGAAGAAACACAAGAATTGCTGGTTCAGAGCCCCAGACCCTACTTCATGGACTCAAAATGCCCAGATGCTGTCGCATGGCCATGGCAGGTGACCAAGCACAAATGGGAGTTGTGCGTGTTGGCTACTGCAGGAGGCAAGGCAAGGCTGCCTGAAGGATGCTCCTTTGGATGGAAGCAGTGCTAAATGCCCCAGGATGAAGGGGAAACCACCCTACTAAACACGTTTTGGATAATACAAAAAGAACAAAATTGAGACAGAGAAATTTTAATATGAACTGGATATTAGGAATTAGTATTAATAACTAAGTTTATGCGATAATGGCCTTGTAAATGAGTGAGTTATCATTGTTATTTGCTTTTTGCTTTCATCTTCTTCTGTTACAGGCACATACCATCTTTATCGTGAAATAATATGTTGTCTGGGATTTGCTTTTAAAATGTCTGGTAAAACACATACAGACACACAGAAAACTCCAGACCCAGACAGCTTCCCAAGAGAATTCTACCAATCCTTTAGAAGCAGATCATTACAAGGCTGTCTAAACTGTTCAGAGTACTGAAGATGTATTTGCGTTTAATCCTTACAATACCCCTTGAGGCAGATGGTATCCTAACTACATATGAAGTCATTCAGTCAAAGAGATGTGAAGAGTCTAGTCAAGATCACACAGCTGGAGGTGATGTAAACAGATTTGAAACAAGGCGATGCAATCCCAACACAACTGCCTTCTAAGCTAGGGCTGCCATGTACGATCCTTGTGAACAGCGCCCCCTGGAGTTGTGCAGAACACAGCACAACCTGTAAGAAGGTTCATGTGAACTGATGTTCAACACTATGTTACTCAGTTCAGTCTCCCAGTCGTGTCCGGTTCTTTGTAACCCCATGGACTGCAGCACACCAGGCTTCCCTGTCCATCACCAGCTCCCGGAGCTTGCTCAAACTCATGTCCATTGAGTTGGTGATGCCATCCAATCATCTCAACTTCTGTTGTCCCCTTCTCCTCCTGCCTTCAATCTTTCCCAGCATCAGGGTCTTTTCAAATGAGTCAGTTCTTCACATCAGGTGGCCAAAGTATTGGAGTTTCAGCTTCAGCATCAGTCCTTCCAATAAACACCCAGGACTGATCTCCTTGCAGTCCAAGGGACTCTCAAGAGTCTTCTCCAACACCACAGTTCAAAAGCATCAATTCTATGCCACTCAGCTTTCTCAACTCTCACATCCATACATGACTACTGGAAAAACCATAGCTTTGACTAGATGAACCTTTGTTGGCAAAGTAATGTCTCTGCTTTTTAATATGCTGTCTAGGTTTGTCATAGCTTATCTTCTGGAGCAAGCGTCTTTTAATTGCATGGCTGCAGTCACCATCTACAGTGATTTTGGAGCCCCCAAAAATAAAGTCTGTCATTGTTTCCATTGTTTCTCCATCTATTTCTCATGAAGTGAGGGGACCAGATGCCATGATTTTAGTTTCCTGAATGTTGAGTTTTAAGCCAACTTATTCACTCTCCTCTTTCACTTTCATCAAGAGGCCCTTCAGTTCCTCTTTACTTCTTGCCACAAGGGTGGTATCATCTATGTATCTGAGTTTATTGATATTTTTCCTGGCAATCTTGATTCTAGCTTGTGCTTCATTTAGCTCTGCATTTCTCTTAATGTGCCCTGCATGTAAATTAAATAAGCAGGGTAACAATATACAGCCTTGATGTACTCCTTTCCCAATTTGGAACTGGTTTGTTGTTCCATGTCCGATTCTAACTGTTGCTTCTTGATCTGCATGCAGATTTCTCAGGAAGCAGGTCAGGTGGTCTGGTATTCTCATCTCTTGAAGAATTTTCCACAGTTTGTTGTGATATACACAGTCAAAGGCTTTGGTGTGGTCAATAAAGCAGAGGTAGATGTTTTTCTGGAACTCTCTTGCTCTTTGATGATCCAACAGATGTTGGCAATTTGATCTCTGGTTCCTCTGCCTTTTCTAAATCCAGCTTGAACATCTGGAAGTTCATGGTTCAGATACTGTTGAAGCCTAACTTGGAGAATTTTGAGCATTACTTTGCTAGCACATGAGATGAGTACGATTGTGCGGTAGTTTGAGCATTCTTTGGCATTGCCTTTCTTTGGGATTGGAATGAAAACTGACCCTTTCCAGTCCTGTGGCCACTGATGAGTGTTCCAAATTAGCTGGCATATTGAGTGCAGCACTTTCACAGCATCATCTTTTGGGATTTGAAATAGCTCAATTGGAATTCCATCACCTCCACTAGCTTTGTTCATAGGGATGCTTCCTAAGGCCCACTTGACTTCGCATTCCACGATGTCTGGCTCTAGCTGAGTGATCATACCATTGTGGTTATCTGGGTCATGAAGATCTTTTTTGTACAGTTCTTCTGTGTATTCTTGCCACCTCTTCTTAATATCTTCTGCTTCTGTTAGGTCCATACCAGTTCTGTCCTTTATTGTGCCCATCTTTGCATAAAAGTTTCCCTTGGTATCTCTAAATTTTTCATAAATGAACAAATGAGTGAATACAGGATAAATGGATGAATGAATTCTCTTCATTTCTTCTAACTAGTTTCACTTTCAGCAGATGGGTCTCCTAAATTCCGCCTTGTTCTCAAGAAGGCTGAATGCAGAGATAACCATGCCAAGACTGCACTGATGGAGTTCCAGCCATCTCTTTGCTAACTCAGCTTTCCTGCTTGGGAACAAATCAATTATCAAATTGCCTTTTGGGAAATGAAGTAATATTGGCCCTGTTCCTTTTGGCTACCCTGGCTTCCTCCAACTGCAAGGAACAGCAGTCAGCCCCCTGTCAGAAATCCTGGCCTGAGATGAAGAAAAAAGCCACCCACACAGTGGGGTGCAAAGGAAGCCATAGGCCCCCTGCCCCAAATTACTTCTCTCTCTTTGGACTACTTCTGTGCTTGAAACTCCTGCCATTGGCTTCTCTTGTCTGGGTTAAAGTAAGGTCCAGTCAAAAATGTGAATCTGTAAGCTGAGTGTAAGAGCACACACATAATCCTTGTTAACACTTTTATACGAACACAGATTTCTTCATCATCAAACTAAGAGAAAGTGGGACCAAGAGGGCTGGGATCCAGATGGATGTGATGAAAGGAGAGAGGAATCCCCCAAAGCCCCAAGTGTGGAACTGTTTGTTGAGAGGAATCTGCCTTGTCTGATGCCATTTTGGAGGGAGGCATGGTCTGGAAAGATGGAGCCATGTGGACATCAGGAGAGCAACAAAAGAGGGCCTGGGAGACTGGGAGCTGTGAGAAGAGAGAAGACAGAGAGGGTTGTGATGGATGGGACATTCTTTACTTTGGATTCTTTGGGGAATTCTTCCCATTTCAGAAGGTCCCTGGTGGGGCTGTCAATCACAATATCTGATTCCCATAAAATGAGTATATGATCCAGGCTCATCAGTTAGACTCGTCTATGAGGTCAGTACAGGCACATTGAGAGACAGAGGTCTGCCATTACAACATTTTCTGTCAATTTTTAAATCTAAATTTTCAATAAAATTCAAACTTACAGAAAATAGTACGAATAGTATATACAATGAACTTAGTTTGCCCTTCACCTAGATTAGCATTTTGCCAAAATTTTTTTATCATTTTCTATCTCTCTGCCCCTTCCCTGCATATCCTATTCTAGTCTATTCTAGTATTCTAGTATATAGTTGTTGTCATAATTATTACAGTATTTGAGAGCAAGTTGCAGACATCTTACTCTCTTATTCCTAAATACTCTAAATTTATCTCTTCAGAACAAGAATATTCTTTTATATAACCACAATTTGTTGTTGTTTAGTCACTAAGGCATGTCCAACTCTTCTGTGACCCCATGGACTGTAGCCCGCCAGCCTCTTCTGTCCATGGGATTTCCCAGGCAAGAATACTGGACTAAGTTGCCATTTCCTTCTCCAGGGGATTTTCCTGACCCAGGGATCAAACCCCCATCTCCTGCACTGGCAGGTGGATTCTGTACCCCTGAGCCACTTGGAAAGCCCATATAGCCACAATACAAAAATCAAATTCAGAAAATTTAACATTGAAACAATACTACTGCCTAATATACAGAATATTTCTTTATAACAATTTCTTTCCAGGATCTAATTCAGGATCCAGGTTGGTACATTATATTTACTTTTCATAAATGAAAAATGAGACACTTTAGTCTTACATAGTTTGAAGAGCTCTTTAGCCTTTTTTTGTCTTTCATGATGGATCTTTTTATAATATAGGCTAGCTGTTTTGTAGAACCTTTCTGAATTTAGGTCTGTCTGATTATCTCCTCATGACTGGGTTTACTTTTGGCAGGTGTGCGAGTGACTTCCTTGACAGTCTTGTAGAAACAGCTAGTTGGAGGAATGAAGCCTCATAGACACAAGATGAACTGGGAGGTGGAGAAAGAAAACCAACCCTCAGGAGCCCCTTGATCCAACTGAAGCCCCTTGCAGCTCTGGAACCCCCAGTTACATAAGCTAATAAAATCTTCTTTTTTTTTTGCTTAAATTAATCTGAGTTGGGTTCGTGGCTACTCTGACTTACTTATACCTTTAGCTAGTAATCTTGGGCCACACAATATCCTCAAGAGGCCCAGAATCATTCTGACCAGAAGGACATTCCAAGGCATCCCACAGAAAACTGACCATCTTTCCTAGTAACAAGCCAGAAGCCACACAGAGGTAACTAACTGTCATTTGACTCCCCCCGTGAGTCCTTGTCTCTGAAGAAAGCCCATAACCAGCTATGGTCTGTCCCAGACCCAGTGACACAAAGAGTGATCTTTCTCTTCTCTCTGCCTCTGCTTCAGGATCTCCCCATAGAGACCTCCCCTCACTGTGCTGAAACTGTGTATGAAAATAGTATGGTTTATGTTGAACACCTGCTTTCCTTCTGGGAGTCTGGATTATTGATATGTGTTAGGCAGAGAGTCTCCGATACAAACCCTGGGCATGGAGTCTCTAATGAGCTTCCCTGGTGGACAACATTTCACATGTACTATCACAATTTGAGAGAGGAATTAAGGATGTCCCATGTGACTTCACTGGGAGGAGCTCTTGGAAGCTTGTGCCTGGGTTCCTCTGAACCGTAGTCCATGTACCTCTTCCCCTTTGTGATTTGGTTTTTTGTCTTTTCACTGTCATGAACCTTAGCTATGAGTACAACTATGTGCTAAGTCATGTGAGTCCTCCTAGCAAATTACTGGAATTGGGGATGGTCTTGGGACCCCCAACGCAGGAACCCCCAACATTCAGCCCCTGGGGCTGGTCACACTTGGGGCTTTGTCAGAGGAGAAGATGAGTAGAATGGCTATGGGGAATGACAACATTGTCCACCTTCTTGGACAGTATCAATCATTGAAACAGTTAATGGATTCCATGGACACAGATGTGTCTGTGGAAAACATCTGTAGGTTTTTTGAAACTTGCAACCAGAGATTCCTGACTCATTATAAAGGTAATAAAAATATGTATCATAATTGGAGGTCAAAGGAGATCAAACCAGTCAATCCTAAAGGAAACCAATCCTGAATATTCATTAGAAGGCCTGATGCTGAAGTTGAAACGACAATACTTTGGCCACCTGATACGAAGGCCCAACTCATTAGAAAAGACCTTGATGCTGGAAAAGATTGAAGGCAGGAGAAGAAGGGGATGACAGAGGATGAGATGGTTGGATGGCATCACCGACTCAATGGACATGAGTTTGAGCAAGCTCAGGGAGACGGTGAAGGACAGGGAAACTTAACATGCTGCATCCCATGGAGTCGCAAAGAGTTGGACACAACTGAGCGACCGAACAGCAATAGCAAATCATAATTGGAACACAAATCTAAGTTGTAAGGAATTTTAACTGATAATCTCATTCAAATCCACCCTCTTCCTTGACCTTTTATTCTATGGAAAGAGAGGCCATAACATCATGGAAAGGAAGTTAGGAGAAAATTACAGATACCAGTGTCAGGCCAGCCAGGACGTTGCCCCATCACTGGCAGGTTGCACTCTGAAGAAGGGTGGATGCCCCACGCTTGGAAACATGGAGATTCAGTGGGTGGTCTTAAGATCCAGGGACTTCCCAAGTGGCGCAGTGGTAAGGAATTCACCTGCCAATGCAGGAGACACAAGAGACACAGGTTTAATCCCTGGATTGGGAAGATCCCTTGGAGTAAGAAATGGCAACCCACTTCAATATTCTTGCCTGGAAAAGTCCAAGGACAGAGAAGCCTGGCGGGCTATAGTCCAAGGGGTCACAAAGAGTCGGACACAACTGAACACACATGCGTGCACGCACCTAAGATGAAGGGAGTTCCTGATCTCCGAAATTAGCTGCAGTGGTTCAGTTGGAAACCTGGTGTAATGATTAGTCAAGTCCATTTCACCTGCCTTCACTAATCAAGGTTGTTTTAAGACCTGAATGTTCCCCAAGCTGCACGTAGCTAAACAACAAGGTGTTTGCCAGAGCAATTTTCTAGGAACTTGGAATCAACTGTGTCTAGCTGGAGTTGAGCTTGTTAAGACTGGATGAGACCACTGACCCTCCAACTGGGCATGCGTGTGTGTCCGCTAGGTGACCTTTGGCCATGCAGATGCCTACAGCCTAGTAATTCCTGCACAGAACAACTACCACACCTGTTTCTCATCAGCTTGTCCCAAGCTCCCAACACTCCTCACTCCTCAGAGCACCCTCCAGGAGGCAGTCTGAGTTTTTTTGTCTTGTCTTCTCCTCTAGCTACCTTGGTGAATAACCCGTGGTTTTGCTGCAAATCTCTGTGTCTCAGGGTTTTGGCTTGGCGTGTAGGAGTCAAAAAAAACTGGTTTGGTAGCAAGATGGAGTGGTTGATTCTCTCGTCACAGAATGAGCAGGGGAAATGACTCACAAGTCTGTTTTCATTCTCATGTTTTCTGCCTCTGTGTAGCCACCTGGGCTATGTCCATATGAGGAGAAGAAACCAGAAAGGACAATAAACAATAGAAGATCCAAGTATCTGCTACAGTGTTGGTGGAACCTCCGATGGCCAAACATGTGAACACAGACAAAGACGACCTTGCTGGAGGATTCTGGGCTAAGCGCTCTGCCTCCTCTAATCTCTTGTGATCATTTTCCCATTTTAATCCATCAGTGATACCCAGTCTTGGGTTAGGGAAGAGAGAGAAGAAAGTAAAAGGCATGGTAAATGCCCTAAAGGAGCCTGCATGTAGCGGGGGACAAAAACTATGAGCAGCAAACTCTTGACTTCTGAACTGTATATGCAGGAGAATTGGGGCAACAGGGGTGGTCAGTGTGGGTTGAAGAGACCAGGGAGGCTTCCTGAGGTTTCCAGTCTGTGAACAGGTCGTGGGAGAAGAGTGAACTTTAAATTGATGCAGGAGGGATAAGAACTGTAGCAAAGTGAGGCACAGCGCAGAGATGAAGTCGGGACACCAGAGGAGGGTTTGGGTGGGAGAAAAGCAGGCGAGCTGGCCCTTGAGTAAAATGGAGCAAAGAGTTTGAGGTGGTTGAGGGCTGCCAGCCTTCGGCAGCTGGTGCAGGCTCTTGGGCAGTGGTGTGGCAGGGTCTAGCCAAGGTGCACAGGGGAACCTGGAGACCAGGAGACCGATGTAGAGACCCACCCCACTCCCTCCCCAGGAACAGAGGTCCAGGTTTAAAGGCTCAGGGGAGGAAAATTCTGTCAGGGGTAAGAAGATGGACAGATTGGAGAAGCCTGAGTGAGGGCAGAAAGGGCAGAGCTCGTGATTAAGCACAGAGAGTAAACAGCAGCAACCAGGGTTCCCCTCAGCAGGCTTGAGCACACAGTCACCTCTGCCTGCCCCTCGCACTGACGCCCCAAGGCAGTCAGGAGAGAGCTGGGCAAGGTTCCCCCTGGGTTCTTGGAAGTCGTTCTGAGGGAAGGCCCATCTCCCCTCCTCCTCCTCTCTCTTGCCCTCCTTGGTTTCCTTCTTCCTCTTCTCACTTTCTGGCTTCTGGGGGAAAAGCAGCCTCAGAGCCCCAAGTTCTTGGAGGACAGACCCACCCAGTGACTGGGCCCAGAAATATCAGAAAAATGCCAGAACACCTCTGCCTGCTAGTCCCGCCAGCCTGGCTGCAGCTGCCTCACTCCCAGCACGCTAAGCTGTGCTATATCGCTTCAGTCATGTTTGCCTCCGTGCGACCCCATGGACTGTGGTCTGCCAGGCTCCTCTGTCTATGGGATTCTCCAGGCAAGAATACGGGAGTGGGTTGCCATGCCCTTCTCCAGGGGATCTTACCAACCCAGGGATCAAACTCGTGTCTCTTGCATCTCCTGCATTGGCAGATGGGTTCTTTACTACTAGTGACACCTGCCCAAAGAAGGGGGTCCAATGACAAGGGTGTCCCTCTTTCTCTCAGACTCCCCAAGCTGCTACCAACAGCTTAGGGGGAGAAGGGACGTGGTAGCATTTACAGCAAGAAGGACATCAGCTCACCAGAATGGCTGGCTTCTGTTTCACAGGGACCGCGTGTGCGCAGAGGAACAGCCAGTACAACCCTCGGTCAGTCTCGGTGCGTCTCCTCAGAGGGACAGTGAGTGTGCATGTGCACACACGTACACACATGCACCGGAACTCACCTAACATTGGAAAAAAGGCTTTCTAACCCCTAACGGGTAGGAATGGGCGTTGGGAGCGCTTCACTGTAAACCACTTCACTGACCCATACTCAAACTTAACAAATAAATCCTGGCGCCTGAGAAATCCTGCTAAATGAGAGAGGGGAGGGGAGAGGAAGGAAGAGGGTGAGGGACAGGGAGACAGAGGAAGGGGGGAAGGAGGGAGGTAGAGGAGAGAGGGGAGGGGAAGAAGAAGGAAAGAAGGGGAGAGGGAGGGGGAAGGAAGAAGGGAGAAGAGGGAGGGGAGAGGGAGGAAGAGGGAAAGAAGGGGGAGAGGGAGGGAGGGTGGGATGGGGGAGGGGGAAGAGGGAGAGGAGGGAGGGAGAGGGGAAAGAAGGAGAGAGGGAGGGGGAGGAAGGAGGGGGAAGAGGGGAGGGGAGAGGGAGGAAGAGGGGAAAGATGGGGAGAGGGAGAGAGCGGGAGATGGAGGGGGATAGGGAGGAAGAGGGAAAGAAGGAGAGAGGGAGGGAGGGGGGAAGGTGGTGGCGAGGGAGGGGGAGAGAAAGAGATGGAAAGAGATGGTTCTACCAATACCTCAGGGAACTAAGATCCCACAAGCTGCGACCAGCCAAAAAATTTAAAAAATACATAGGCTGAGATTTCTAAACCCTCTTTTTTGTACAGCCATCCTCCACATCACCACCCCCACCCCCAACCAAAAGAAAACCTTCTCCTACTTCACACACTACTCTACACACTGGAGATGCCCCACAAACCCTATACAAGGGGAATGTGGATTTTCTCAGAGAAACCTCTAAACCGCCAGTGGTCTCAATCCCTTGATTAGATGTGTTAGCAGTTTGGTGTGTATCCCTCTGTATTTTTCTCTGAACTAATACAAACATATGTAAATGTTCATCAAGAAGTTTAGATCTAAAAATTGAGTTATTACTAAGCTTGTTTTTCAGTAACTCTCATCTTTAACATTGTATTTTGGACATTCCTTCCACCCAACACATGTGGATCTAACTCTTTTAAATGGCTACGCACACCCACACACTTAATCCACATCTATTTTGCTAACACAGATGTATGTATGTATTATACACACACACTCATTCCCAAGGCTTTTCGTACTGGCACTGCCCCAAGTCTACCAAACATGAGGTTACTGCTGTGTGGTTTCTCTCTCACAACCGCTTTCAAAACCTCACTGGTTGGACTCTCAGAGGTGGTGGAAACCATTCCACCTGTGAGTCTGAACAGGCTACTCTTGAATCTCCCTAGCCTTCACCAGAACTTGCAGAAGTAAAAACTTTAGCCTGGGAATATGGAGCAATCTCAGGGCCAGGCAAACACATTTGAAGGCTGCTATGGTAATGGGGGGGGGGGGGGGGGCTTCCCTACTGGCTCAGCAATAAAGAATCCACCTGCAATGCAGGAGATGCTAGTTCGATCCCTGGGTTGGGAGGATCCCCTGGGGAAAGAAATGGCAACCCACTCCAGCACTCTTACCTGGGAAATCCCATGGACAGAGGAACCTGGCAGAGTACAGTGCATGGGATAGAAACAGAGTTGGACATAACTTAGCAACTAAACCACCACCTACCACAACATGGTGATGGGAGGGGGAGGAGGAAATTGGCCAGCCCTGCAAGAAGCAAATGGTGTCCTGGAGCAGCAGCAGAGCCCCAAGCCTAGGCGTTAGTTCTAGCCCCGGCCCTGAGATTAACTCTGCATGACAAGCCTTTCCCCTCCTTTGGCCTCTTCCATTCAATGAGCTATTAACACTGATGTTCCCAACGTCCTTCCAGCAGAAGCCCTGGGCTTGGTCAGAGAATCTCGCTACTTACTCTGTATTGGGAGCTCCCTCTCATATCAGTCTCCTCTGGGACTCTGCTCCCTGCACCATCAGGGCTGAGAGGCACTGGGAGGGAGTTGGTGATGCCAGAGCAGAGGCTGGGCCTGCCCAGAGAGGCTGCCCTGGAGGCCAGAACCAGACGAGGGTTTCCAGGCCTGGACAGAGCCTCATCCCCTCCTCCTTAGGCCAAATATGCCCTTGCGTGCTTTGGAACCAAGCTGCACAGTGATTACACCTCGTGACACCAAGTACTTTTTCTCCTTAATTTTCAAAAAAAAAAAAAAAACGTCATTTTCAGCTAGCTCTGAGCACTTCCTACCTCTCTAAATGAGTACTGTTTGATCTTCTCTGTTGACCTGTGGGCCCCTTAAGAGCAACATCTACTATTTACTCATCTCTATATCCCCAGGGTCTAGATGACTCCTGAGATACACTAAGTGTACCATAAAAATTTCTGTCTTACTAATTGATTCTGAGTGCAAATGTAATACACTCATGTTGTTAAAAAGTCCCAACAAAACATAAATAAACTTAGTGAGTGGAAAGTTTTCCCCAAACTGTTCTGTCCTCCTCTCCCTGTCCCATCAGTAACCATTACTAACAGTTTGGCAACAAACATTCGTTCATACTAGGTTTTCTCAACCCTGCACTATTCGCATTTGGAGCTGAATAATTCTTTGCTGTGAGACGATCAGCAGTGTATCTAGCCTCTACCCAGAAGGTGCCAGTAGCATCCCCTCAGTTGTGACGACCAAAAACATCTCCAGACATTGCCAAATGTGCGGGGGATGGGAAGCAAAATTACCCCTCCCTGAGATCTACTGTTCTATATACATGCAGAGAGAAAGAGAAAACAAGCCAGAGCAATGGTGCAGGGAGAGGGACAGATAAATATAGATACGTTTTTGCTTAGTCTCTAAGTCTTATCTGACTCTTTTTGACCCCGTAGACTGTCGCCCACCAGGCTCCTCTGTCTGCGGAATTTCCCAAGCAAGAAACTGGCGTGGGTTGCTGTCTTGCTGATCACTGAACCCAGGTAGGATAGGCAAGGCATGAGCTGGGAAGCTGGAAGAAAATGCGAGGAGCCATAGGAACTGCAGACATGCTTTATTTGCTATTGGCTGGCACTGCAGCCAGAGATTTCCCAGGCAGGCTTATATAGGTATTCATGGACAAAGGTGGCAGTTTCCCAAGCTATTACATACTGATATGTGTGTGCATTGCTATAGATGATCTCAGTTGTTATATAACCATGCAAAGTCATTGTTTACAGGAAGCGGGGAGAGAGAGACTGACCATCACCATCTTAGCCAATGACTAGTTCTCTAGATGCCACTCCTTCAGAGGCTCTCACCCCACAGACTATGCAATTTCTGTCTTCGGCGGCATTGTTTCAGCGACTAAAGAAACCCTGTGAACCCACATTCCACAACAGCAGTAGAGGCTACAGCAACAAAATATTAGGGTGCAAGCTACACCCCCAATACACAGCAAAACCCAGTGCCAGATACTGGACGATTGGCCCACCATTCTTGTAATGGGTCTCCAGGAAGACATTGTATCTTATGAATTTCCTGTCATGTGCTCTAATGCTGTTGTAATATTTTTATGATTATCTGGATATATGCACAACATTCTGTACCTAGAAATACACACCTTCCACGCTGCGTAGCAGTTAATAAATCTAGGGCCATTCAGTTCTGTAAGACTGATCCTAATTTGGTAAACTTCTTCATGCAACAGAGTTAAGGCCTGATGGGATGCGTGTAACTCAAAGCAAGGGCAGTATGCCAGGCAAGTGCAGTCACTTGTGTTTCAGTAACTATAGCTGCCCCTTGGGGCCAAAACAAGGCTACTGCATAGTACCACCAGGGGGTCCCTTTCAGTTGGTACCATGCACAGACTATATTCCAGTTAGTGGGTTGTTGTGGGAGGGTCACATATACTGAGGCAGGCAGGTACCGCTGGCCTTAAGTGTACTGTCCAGTCCAATTCCTGGACAGGCACCCATACAGCCCACATACCCATAGGGTTCCATGAGGGACAGGGATTACCCTATAGGCCTCTCGATATGTATAATTAAGGCTAACGTTAGCACAGAGGGATGAGGGGGTTCAACCTGTGGGCTCAGTACCATTCTCCTCTGCACGAAGGGTACAGTTTCCTGTAATTCACCACTTACTGCGGGCCACCAGGAAAACCCACCCCATATTACATGTTCTCCCCAGGGGCAGGGCATATTCCACCATTTCTTCACATCTTGTACAATCAGGTGCTTTGCCTCATTCTATTCAATGCTCTTCTTTTCGGACCAGAAGGTGTTTCATTTCCAGGTCTAGATAATCAATGTCATAGGCTGAATATGCCAGGGAAACCCCATGTTCGGTGCAGACCCAACACACCAACACGCCAACAAAACAATAGATGTTTTGTACCATCGCATAAGTGTGTACCCTACACATCTACAATCATACTGATCATGACACACCTACGGGCAGAAAGACAAAGACGTCAAAGACACCAACATAGGCAATTCCTCCCCATCTAACAAAATGCATGCAAGCTTTGTGTCTCGGGAGAGAACTGTTCCTGGTACCAGGGGTTTACTTGGCTTCGTATACCACACTTTGCTTGCCTGATTGCTCCCATCCTATGATTCTATATGAAGCATAACAGGTGAACTCATAAGGAGCCACAGAGAGAGCATGAAGGCATCCTTCAGCACTGAGGTGGCCCCCTGTGGTCCTAACCAGCTGACTTGCACATGAGGGGGCCAGGCACCCATCACCCATGGTACTACCTCAAACTCATGTTGCAGTCCTTGTCCCCATGGGGCTAGAAAAGCCATCTACCACATGTGGGGTGCTTTTATCTTCCATGGCCAAGTCAAGTCCACCATCTGCCCTAGTGAAATCCCTGTCGGAGCCAGCAGCAGGATATTACCCCGGGTTCCGTATCTAGACTTTAACAAAATGTCTGTTGTTGTTGTTGCTTGCAATTGTGTAGGTTCGGCGGCACAAGGTAGGAGAGCCTCCAGAGGGGCAACTCCATCCCTGAAGGGTTTCTCATTAAGGACCCATAAAAATCTCCCATAGGTTTCAGGCCCAACCCTTCAAAGAGGGGGTAATCAATAGATGTCCATAGGCTCTGTTTTTGCAAACCATTATATCACTCAATCATACCTACCGCTTATGGGTGGCATGAGACATGAAATATCTATTGTATCCCCAGTCTACGAGCCCATTCCCAAACCTTCCCAGTGAAATGGGCACCTTGATCACTTTCTATTATCAGAGGTTGGCCATATAGGGCCATCAGGCAATCGAAGGCCTTAAGTGTATAGCGTTGATCCATGGCCCTACATGGCCAGGCAAAAAGCAAACCTGTACCTGTGTCTATAGTTGTTACTGCAAAGCTGGGATTATCTGATGCTGGCAGAGGCCTTACGAAGGCCACTTGCCTCCGAGTCAAGGGAACCCTTCCTCTTACCACTTGTCCATCAGTGGCTGCCGATCTACGGGGATAGAGGTCCTCCCGGGCCTCTATCTACGGGATAGAGGGCACATGTGGGGCAGTCATGGCAAGCACCTGCTATCTCTTTCCATGAGATGGGGAGACCCCATCTTTTAGTGACCACTCACATGGTTTTCATCCCTGCATAATGCAGGCACCAGAGCAGCCAGCCCACTACCTCACCAGGCAGGGCTGGTTCCACCCATGGGACACGCACAAGCCTGTCAGCTTCGTCTTCCCCCAGGCTTGCCGTAGGCAGACGCCCAGTCACATGTACAACTGTTATGTCTTTCTCATGCCCTCAGTTCCATAGGTCCTGCCACATGGCTTGTCCCCACAGGGGTTGGTACCCTGCTAGCCGCTGCTGTGTTTTCCATGTGTTGATCCATGAGGTTAAGACCTCTATATACTGCTCTCTGTACAAATAGTAAAGGGTGTTACTTCGTTCTTTGCTGCCCCCTAGACAGTTCCAATTGGCCCACTGGCTGTTTTGGCCCAATCCTAAGTCAAACCATATTTGCATCTGCGGCAGGCTAGATAGTAAAAGCCATCCAGGAGGAAGTCTGGCCTCTGCTGGACCCATCAGTGTACCAGGCTCGAACATCTGTTGAAGGTTTATCTCCTTTAAGTGGCAAGGATTCCAGTTCCATTCCATTATTGTCAGGGTGTCTCCCAAGACCAACAGCAGGTGTTTCTCCTGTAAATGTAACAGGCCCTAGAATATGCTGCAACTCTTGTGACAAAGGACAGGCAGACAAGGAGCTCCTTTGCTCTAGGTATGCTCCCCACTTAGCCAAAGCTGAGGTTTGTGCTACCCCCATCTTGGGAGATGATACCCAAGACCATAGCCAGCCCCTTATAGGTACATTGCTTTGATATGTACCAGAGCCTTCCTTGTTTTTGCTTCTGTGGACAATAAAGTGGTATAGTTGCTTCTCCACTAAGGACTACCTCATTTCTACCCTCTTCCACAATTGAGACAAAAACCCCAAGGGATGCATAACCGCTCTTGCCATTGCCACCAGTTCCATCAAACCCTTCATGGGTGACGTGGTCTTCTAATTCAAAGGGCTTGGTTGGACCCACAACCTGCAATGCCTGGGTCTGCTGCGCTGCTCAGTTCGTGGCTCAGAATTCTTATCCTATGGTTTCCAACAATTCCCAGGCCACCCCCTTCTTCATCAGTGAGTATAAGGGGCATGCCACTTGGGTCAGGGGAGGTATAAATGTCCTCCAGTATCCTAAGAGTCCAACATAGGTCTGCAATTGAGTCATGGTGGTAGATTGCAGGAACATTTGTATTTTGTCAATTACTGCTTCCAGTATCACTTTGGTCTTAGCCAACCAGACAACTCCCAAGAACTTGACAGATGATCCTGGCCCTTTGATTTTTGCAGTGTTCACAGCCCACCCACATGATTTTAAATGCTTAAAAAGCTCTGGTACACACTATTCTAAATCTTCAAGAGAATCAGGTTAGTAGCACATCAGCAATATAATGGAACAATTTCTCTGACGTTGGGTGCTTCTATTTTGCCAGGTCTTCCACAACCAGCCCATGACATACAGTTGGGCTGTGTAGGTATCCTTGGGGAAGGACCCTCCCATGTAAATGTAAATTGATATTGGCTCTGATCAGGTAGAGCTATAGAAAAAAATCATTAACTAAGTCCGCCACATAGTGATACGTGCCCAATGCTGTGGTCAGTTGGCCCATCAAGTCACAGGTTGATGGTATGGCAGCATGCAAGAAAGAGCAGCACGACTTTGCTGAGTTCTCTGTAGCCCACTGTCATCCGCCATGAGCCATCTGCCTTCTGAACAAGCCACGCTGGGGAGTTAGACTATGACCTGGCTGTACAATGCCCACTTTCACCAGCTTGGCAATGGCGGTAACTATTTCCTCATGCCCCCGGTAGACGGTACTGTCTCACAGCTGTTGCCCTCCGAGGCGTCAGTAGTAACTGTGGGGGATGCTTCCAGTATCCCCTCACAACAGCCTTCACCACGTGCACTTGGAGACAAAATTCCCTCCCAGACGTTTGCAACTTTAGGCCTCGCAGAACATTTATCCCCAGAATATATTCTGGGATCAGAGATACATCCACAGTATACATCCGCACGGAGAGCCATTCGATTTCTAAAGGCAGGTACACAGACTTTACCTTAACTGTTAGGCCGCCATAGCCATCAACGTGTGCACTGGGGCCTAGAAGCTGTTCTGGCTTACTGTAAATACGGCTGCATTGGGCACCGGTGTCAACCAGAGCCATTATCTTCTGTACATTAGCCTGTGACCAGTAAGTTTCAAGCTCTACATGGGGCCTCTGGTCCCCACTTAGATTCTTTGGATGGACACCTTGGCCTGAGCCCTATTCAAACTGAAAGAGGGCATCCGAGCATACACCTTTTGAGGCCACATAGTCCTCCAGGTAGATGATCTGTTTCTCTTGCTGTGGGCGTTTCCCACATGTGGTAAACTGCTGCTCTGGCCTCAATTGCCTCCGTAGCTCTAGGATGTAGTTTGGCTTGTTTATCCATCTTGGTTTTATCAACTCCCACTGTCAGCAATGGGCCCACATCTGCATCCGCGTACCCAGTTGGGTCCTTTGCCAGTTCGGCCCCCCTTTGGGGTCTTCACACTTCTAATCCCCTTTGCCTGCCACGATCCCTCTACTTCTCTGAAGATGCCACCATTGAGGTCACTTCCTAGATGGGATGGCCCACATAGGGCACAAGAATAGCACACGACCTGAAGGAGGTACATGGGACATTGTTCAAAATGGCATCTCGCATGCCACCTGTAAAATGCTTTACATCTGGGCCCCGAGTATTTAAGTTAAACATAGACTGTTTCATTCCTAGCTATCTCACAACTTAACTCAGCAAAGGTATGCCACTTACTTGCAGCATCCAGGAGTTGTCCTCATTCGTCCATACAGCGTGGATGGCAACATTAATCCATTCCATCAGGGAGTATGTTTGGTTAGGCACACCCTGCATGTATCAAACATTCTGTAATCTTTGTTTCAACCAGGGGTTAGTGGTTATAGATGCCAACTATTCTATCTCATTTCTGGCACAAATAATGCCTGGCACAAATGGCACCCCTGTGGCAAGCTGCCAAGGGTTCCCCTTGCTTCTGTAGAAATTGCTTACCCAGGTCAATCAACTCTGGCTGGATACATGGCCAATAAGTTGTGAGCTCAGTCACACACACTAGGAGCCCCTTGGGGATGCCCCACACCTGGGCCATAGGCTGCTGGTGGTTCATCTTCTGACGCATGACGGGTCTCGCTAACAAACAGGGACCCACAGTATCATAATGTTCGTCATCACCATCCCGTGTCACCTCGTTATGGGAAACATTGGGCTCCTCAGGCCATGCATTTCTGGCTCTAACTTCCATATACATTGCTCTAGTTCTGCCTCACGTTCCTGCAATTTGCAGACCTGTGCAGCATTGCATATGGCACCATCCATATTAGCTTCCAGGGAAGTTAAGAAAATCCTTCTCACTGTAACAGTGGCAGCGTGTGCCACCTTGTCTGGCAAATGGGAACTTACTGCCTGTAATGCCTTATCAAGACTATCCAGTGACCCGTCCACCACCTCCCACTGGTGTGTTCCACTGGGGCCCACACCAAGAGGACTGAGGCCACCGGGTACCACACACTTTGCAGGGGCCATTGACTTCCTCCATTCATTGGAGCCTCAGGCTCCCCTACCTGCTGGGAATCCTGCCTACTATGACAATTCTCTTGCTTATCACTGAACCCTGGGTAGGTAAGGCACGAGCTGGGAAGCTGGAAGAAAATGCTAGGAGCCATAGAAACTGCAGATATGCTTTATTCTCTAGTGCCTGGCACAGCAGCCAGAGATGTTCCAGGAGGAATTACACAGGTATACATGAACAGAGGTGGCAATTTCCCAAGCTGTTGCATACCGATGCATGTGTGCATTGCTATAGAGGATCTCAGTTGTTATATAACCATGCAAAGTCATTGTTTACAGGAAGTGGGGTGAGTGAGCCTGACTATTGCCATCTTAGCTAATCACTAGTTCTCTACAGTTGCTATTTCCTGCTCCAGGGGATCTTCCCAACCCAGGATCAAACCCATGTCTCCTGCTTGCAGGCGAATTCTTTACCACTGAGCCACCTGGGAAGCCCTAGACATAGGTACAGATACATATATGTAAATGTTCTGTGGTGGGTCACTCAGTTGTGTTCAACTCTTTGCGACCCCATGGACTACATAGCCTGCCAGCTTCCTCTGTCCATGGGGATTCTCCAGGCAAGTATACTGGAGTGGGTTGCCATGCCCTTCTCCAGGGGATCTTTCCAACCCAGGAATGGAACCCAGGTCTTCTGTATTGCAGGTGGATTCTTTACCATCTAAGCCACCAGGGAAGCCCAAGAATACTTGAGTGGGTTGCCATGCCCTTCTCCAGGGGATCTTCCTGACCCAAGAATTGAACTGGGGTCTCCTGCATTGCAGGCAGATTCTTTACCAGCTGAGATACCAGAGAATCCCATATATGTAAAATAGTTGAACATGAGCTACAATTCCTGTTCCTAATTCCCAGTCTTCTGTGGTCCTAGTCCACACGTTCATTCTTTCCTTCATTTGCCAAATATTTATTGAGTACTTCCTATGTTCTAGGAACTGTGCTCAGAGATAAAATTAAAATACTAAACAACAGCTAAAATTTTCACCATCACCCACTTCTTTGGGGATTATTTTCATCCCCAACATGAAGAGGGGGGTGGGAAAGAGTCATCCAGCCTGGGACAGTTACTCCTTGACTTCCCACCAGCTCTGATCAGCTCCTTCCCTGCCCACAACCTCCATCTGACTGTCTGCCATATTGGGTTGGGAAACAAGAAAGGGGTAGAAAAGAGGAGAGAAAAAGGGAAAGATGTTGCCCATATCCTTGGCCTTCCTTGGAAAGGGACAGTTGAAATTACTGCATTCCCAAAAGTCTAGGGCTCTGGGTCCTCTCAAGCCCCCCACACCCAGCACCATACATGCCAGTTCCCCGCAAGAAATTCCTAAGCACTTTGTGAGGACCCCACTCCCAAATGTATCTAGTCCTAGTCTTGCTCAATTGGTCTCAGCCTTCACTGTTTACTTGGGCTGGTCTCTGAGCAGAACCTGTGACCGCCCTCAAATTAGGTAAGTGGCGCAGCCTCTGGCTATTGACTGATGCAAAGATTACAGTTCCGCAAACAGGAGCATGTTAATTTTTAATTTCACAGTGTTGACTGCTGATCAGGCTTCCTCCTTGTCCTATAACCAATAATGACCTCGTCAGAAGAAACACACAATCCTTGCCCCACAATAAAAGTCCACTCATCTGGTCTTCCTGCCACTAGCTGGGCTTTTTAAAGCAGATTCCATATTGATATGAACTTAGTCAACAGAGAAGTAAAGGATTTCTTGTGATGTGCGCAACCCTGGATCAACACAAGACCCAGATGAGCAGCATGGTTCTCTAAGGGTTAAAGAGGAATTCCCAGGGTAGGCCTTTGAGGCTTGGGCTTTGGGGTAAGGAAAGGACAGGGCCCTTCCTCTCACGAGGAGAGAGGTGACCGAGAAAGTGTTTCTTCCTATGACCACCAGCTCACGATAAATCATCACCTATGAGACACACTCACACCCTGGAGCACAGTTGTTCTCAGCAGTGACTTCACCACTGCCCATGAAACCAGAAAACAGCATGGGACATGTCAGCACATCCTTACAGCGGATCTGCTGTTGGCTACATCCCTTAGTTCACATCGACATCATGCTGTCTCTGGGAGGTCATGGCCAGCATCCTATGGTGTGGAAAAGGAAACTGAGGAGAGTTGTCCTGCCTAGGGTCCCACAGTTCATATTCTCATGGGGTCTGCTCATTTAGTGCAGAGACCTGCCAGAGACTTTCCTCTTCCTCTTCTCCTTTTGCTTTTATGGAGCCAAAGTAGTTTCAGTCTGAAAACCATGATGAATTTAACATAGATCAAGAAGAGCCACAGAAGCAATTTTTCTCATGTGAGATGGAGTAGATGCTTCGATTTTATGCCATTTGTCTACCTTGTCACTAACTGCAGAGAAAACATTCTAACACTGTCCTTTGTGGCCTCAAGCCATTTCCCTGAGGCTGTTAGACTAAAAAAAAAAAAAAACAGAAAACCAGAGAAATTAAAAATATGGTCAGAGCCTGAGTGAAATTGAACGTTAGTCAGAGGCCCACTGAGCAGGGATTCATTCAGTTGGTTACTTTAAATAATTCACTCCAGAAAAAGACTGGTTGAGTACGTGTGTGTGTGTGTGTGTGTGTGTGTAGAGATATATATATATCAACTTCAACTTCATTCACAGATGTTGGCAAGTGACTGAAAAAAGAAGGGAAACTTTGTTCAATGCTCAGAGATGAATGTACCAAATTATACAAGCCTCACAGAGTTTGAGGACTGAAAAGAGAAAAGGAAATAGTCATCAGAGCAAGTCAAGACTGGTAACTTGTTTCTGGGGAGCTACTTCTGAATTTCCTTAAATTTCATGGTCACCAGAGACATAATTCTTGGTGTGATTGGAGAAGAAAAGGGTGGGGTTTACTGTGTTGTCATCTGCCTGCTTTCACGTCTCACAAGTCTCCCCACCACCTATACCAGCATTTCCATGAACACCAGCTCCAGGAGATTCTTCCCTGAAAAACTTTATCTGGTCTCGCCTGTTTGGGAAATGCTACTCCTGGGTAGTTGCAATGTGCATCCACATACTAAATGCTGCTGCACTGAGGAGTCCTGGAATCAAGAAAACCTCACTGACTTTAAGTCTAATCCCCAGTCTTACTTGACGATGGTGTCAGGTAGGACACAGCTGCAAGGGACAGAAAAGCTTACGCAAAGCTGGGATAAACAATCAGGACATTGATATTTCACAAAGCAGATGTTTAGAGATGCAGGGCAGGCTCTGGAGACATCCTCATGTTTTTCTACCCTGGCATCCTCAGTGCCAGCTTTCTCCTCAGGCAGTCATGAGATGGCCTGATACAGGGCAGAGGAAGAACGACAACCATTTCCTCATGAGAAGAAATTTTCCCACAAGGCCCCTGGCATTCATTCCAGTCTCGTTGGCCACAGTCAGGTCACATGTCCTGAACTGTCAAAAGGAACAGCCTTTCCCTCCAATCAGTCCCCCTCAGGCTGCTGGTGGGTCAGCTTCCCTGTGAGCCAGAAGACATCTCTGAACAAAACTGGAGCTCTGTTGGAGGCAGAGGAGAAGGATTGGGCCACCTGCAGCATTTACTCCAAATGCATACTTCCTTTCACAACCAATATCTGTGATGGTTTATCTTCTGTGTCACTTGAGTTGACCAGAGAGTGCACAGACTTTTGACCAAACATTACCCTGGGTGTGGCTGAGAGGGTGTTTCTGGGTGAGCTAGTAGACTGGGTCAAGCAGATGGCCCTCCCCAGGGCAGGTGAGCTCATCCATTCTCAGTTGAAGGCCTGAGTAGAATGAAAAGGTGGAGTAAAAGTGAGTTCCTCCAGCCTGGCTGCCTGAGCTGAGACATGGGTCTCCTTCCTCCGAACTCAGACTGAGATGCCATCTCTTCTTGAGTCTCCAGCCTGCTGGCTCTGACTGGAACTTATCCTGTCTCTTGGGTCTCCAGTTTGCTGACTGCAGATCTGGAGACTTCTCAGCCCCCCATTCCTTATAATAAATCTCTTATACACACACACTTACTAGTGGTTCTTTCTCTCTGGAGAATCCTAATACATACCTCTTTATGTCCCTTCGAACTGAGCTTCTTTGTACACTTTGGAAAATGTGGGAAAGTTTTCCTGGATAGAGTTCAAGTTCTCTCATATAGCATTCAAACCCCATGATGGTGTGGGTCCTCTTCAGTCCCTGTACCAGTCTCCTCTCCAGCAAACAAAATGCTCTTTCAGACTCCTGCGCTTTTGCTGTTCTCTCTGCTAGTTGCCCCTCTCCATCTTTCAAATGCCTATGGAGCTTTCCAGCATGGTTCAAACATCACATCCCTATGAATCCTTCAATGAACCTCCGCCTCCAACCCCACAGTCAGACTGGGTCCTAGCTCTGCCGCTTACTAACAGTGGAAACCTGGGCGAGTTATTTAACCTCCGTGCTCCCGTTCCCTTTCCAGAAAATGAGGATCCTACAAGTAGCTCCCTCACAGGATTAAGTGAGCCAGTACCTGCTTTGACCAGTACCTGTCATTCCTCTCTGAGATTTGGCATGAGTGATACGTGACTAGTGCTCAGCAGATGCTTGGTGAGTGAGTGGCTGTTCCTCAGACCTGAGAAACTGAAATTCCAATATCGTGAAAAGAGTTTCACCACATCCCACTGAAAGGAAGTGCCAGAATTTGGAATCTGCGTCTCCTGACTTCAGAAATCAGCAGCTCTGCCTAATATCAAGAGGTTGCTTCCCACCATGTGACAGCCTTCCTGTATTCAGCAAATCTTTATCGAATACCCCTATGCCAGATGCTCTGCTGGCAGTCTGTGATGCAGAAGACAGAATCCCTGTCCTCAAGGCATCAGAGACCTTTCCCTGGACCAAAGCCTCGCTGACCTCCCAGCATTCCAGCTTCTGCCCCTCCCATCTATTCCTCTGGGCACCATTCAGAATGACTTCTTGGGCTTAAGTGCCCCTAAGCCAGGACCTCCTGGGAATAATGTATACACTCCTGGTCCATCACTGTGGTAATCCATTCAGAATCTAGCTTCATTTATCCGCACAGACTTGTATCTGACCACTGGCCAGTTAAATCCCTCCTACTGTGGGTCAAGACTTCTCACCAACCCACAAACCACACAGCAGACTTGTTTCCATGTCCACATCTTTGCTCATTGGGTGCCTCCCACCTGACAAACTTTCTAAGCTTCTCAACCTGTAACTGGTGTAATCTATTTCATTGCGTGTATGCTAAATCATGTCCAATTCTTTGTAACTCTATGGACTGTAGCCCACCAGACTCCTCTGTCCATGAGATTTCCCAGGAAAGAATACCAGAGTGGGTTGTCATTTCCTTCTCCTCCAGGGGATCTTCCCAACCAGAGTGGGTTGTCATTTCCTTCTCCTCCAGGGGATCTTCCCAACCCAGGAAACAAACTCGTGTCTCTTGCATCTCCTGCATTGGTAGGCAGATTCTTTACCACTGCACCACTTAGGAAGCCCATTAATCTACTCCATTTGCCTGCAGTAAAACAAAGTCACTTTTTTTTTTCCGTGAAGCCCCTGGAGGTCCTGCATGTTCCTGTTAGAACTGTATTTCCCTCTATGTTCTCCTAAATTTGTCTAAGAACCCCAAGAGCTTTCTAAGGATAAATGAAACAGTGTTCGCGTCTGCTTTTGCTTCTTATCCCCTGGTGCAATTGAAGGATCACCCCTAAACCACCTTAGAACACATCTGCCCCAACTCAGGACACAGGTTATAGCTTCTATCATTACATCTCTGCTGAGCTATGTCCCCAGATCTGGATTCTAGCGGCTTTCCACAGCCATCTGTGTTGAACCCACATCACAACACCAGACACTGTAGACCTTGGAATGATTTTCTGCCAGTCAGTCAAAGGTCCTGGCCACTCCCATCAAATTCCCCTCACTTCCAAACTCTGCAAAACGAGATTGTGCTCTTGTCCTTTCCCACCCAGAAGATTCCTGGGCCTTGGATGTGAACTGACCCAACCTTCTTCAGGGCGCTGCAAACCAAGGAGGGAAATGGCTGCTGGTAAGCCACAAAAGACAAGTCCCCATTTCACCTTCCTCTCAGGCCAGTAGGTATCTGCTTATACTTACTAAACTGAGAGATGCTATTTGAGGGACTCACCCTGAACCAAGGTGACCAGCTGTGTCCATCTTCTTGGAAACATGCTGGCAGCTTCCCACTCCAAGCTGTTTTAGATTGTTCTTACCCAGTAACTTATTACATAACCATCTCATGTCTCACCCTTCAAGGCCCTGGAAAAGTCTAAAATAATGCCTCTCTTCTAAAATTCCTATATAGTCTTATATATAGTCCATATCTTATACATAGTCCATATTTTGATTGATTGAACAAATATTTATTGAGCATCAACTATAAACCAGGCCCAGGCATTATGGATGCAAAATTAAGAGGGGCCATAGCCTCTGCCTCCAGAACCTACCAAGCCATTGGATTTTATATTGGGCTGTGCTGGCCAGTGAGACAGTTGCCAAGGCCCTGTGCCCACAGTGATAATAACAGAAGGCCCACTCGCTCTATGACAGTTAATCTAGCTGATGACAGATAAGGTTGCAGCTTCGATCAAATTTCAGCCCAACTTCTGCCTTCCTGTAACATTACTGTTATATTTCACCCCCACCCCCCAGCCCATCAGCACCTGCTCCATTTGAAAGGACCATGAGAGAGGATCTCCTATCATCCTACAGAAGTATTTTTCAGTGGTAAGGCTGAAAGTATCTTAGCTGAGCATACCCACAGAAGACTGGGTTGGATTTCTGAAAAGGATATAACCTGGTGTACTCCTTAAAAAACTTAATTCAGTTCCACAAATGTTTATATAGTAATTTCCATATGGCCCGAAGAATACTCAGGTTCAATTAACATTTTGGACCTTCCTTGTTTCTGTTAAGACCAGCAATAATTCTAATCTACAAAGAGTTGTCGTGTAAATGTAAATTTATCTTTGCATGAAGGATAAGTAAAAGAAAAAAGAAGTCCTTGGTGTTAAGTGGGTTCAGTTCAGTTCAGTCACTCAGTCGTGTCTGACTCTTTATGACCCCATGATCGCAGCATGCCAGGCCTCCCTGTCCATCACCAACTCCCGGAGTTCACCCAAACTCATGTGCATCGAGTCGGTGATGCCATCCAGCCATCTCATCCTCTGTTGTCCCCTTCTCCTCCTGCCCCCAATTCCTCCCAGCATCAGGGTCTTTTTCACTGAGTCAACTCTTCCCATGAGGTGGCCAAAGTACTGGAGTTTCAGCCTCAGCATCAGTCCTTACAAAGAAATCCCAGGACTGGTCTCCTTTAGGATGGACTCGTTGGATCTCCTTGCAGTCCAAGGGACTCTCAAGAGTCTTCTCCAACACCACAGTTCAAAAGCATCAATTCTTTGGCACTCAGCTTTCTTCACAGTCCAACTCTCACATCCATACATGACCACTGGAAAAACCATAGCCTTGACTAGACGGACCTTTGTTGGCAAAGTAATGTCTCTGCTTTTCAATATGCTATCTAGGTTGGTCATAACTTTTTTTCCAAGGAGTAAGCGTCTTTAAATTTCATGGCTGCAGTCACCATCTGCAGTGATTTTGGAGCCCAAAAAAATAAAGTCTGACACTGTTTCCACTGTTTCCCCATCTATTTCCCATGAAGTGATGGGACCAGATTTCCATGGGTACCTGCCTACAAAAAAGAAAGCCATTTGATTGAAATTCTGCGTGTGTGCGTGCTCAGTTGCTCAGTTGTGTCTGACTCTTTGTGATGCCATGGACTGTAGCCCGCCAGGCTCCTCTGTCCATGGAATTCTCTAGGCAAGCATACTGGAGTGGGTTGCCATTTCCTACTCCAGGGGATCTTCCCAACCTAAGGATGGAACCCATGTCTCTTGTGTCTCTGCATTGTCAGGGAGATTCTTTACCACTGCTCAATCTGGGAAGCCCTGATTGAGGTTCTGGATGTTAATAAAACTTTTCCCCAGACTTGGGAGCGCAGGTGGAGGAACTATCACAGGTTTCTGAATAATTATAGAATTCAAGACAGAAAACTATTAGCACTAAGTGGCTTCAGAAGAGTTAGACCAGAGGTCTAGCCAGAAAGGACTGGGCTTACCCAAGAGTTGGGCTGAGCAAATATACTGGCCAGACAGGGCAATGAGTGGGATGCATGCAGCCGGCACAGCTGGACTCTTGATTTTGTAGCATAGCTGTAAATTGCCTTCCTACCTAACATATATGCCCTGAAATTCCTCACAAGGGAGTCGAATTCAGCTCTGGGAGGATCACGTGCTTCAGAGGATTTATCACTAGACAAGTTTAAGGAGGGGAGGAGAAACTAAAGAGTGGAGCCTTAAGTCTCAGATCACAGATAAGACAAAGAAAAGGCCTCAGCTATGTGAATGGCTGACCAAGAGTGAAAAAGAGTGACCAAGAGTGAAAAGGGGTAACCTCCCACTTGATGGCATCCTGAATAATGTGACCATCCAGGGACTCACCATGAAGCTACAATAAGGATCATTTATTTACCAGAGAGAAAATGAGGTCTCATAAAGGGCCTGCTGCAAGGAGAAGGCAATCACCCTGTATGTTTGAATAGGGTCCTGACTGCAGCCCAATTCTCCTCTGAGTGGGAGGTCCCACAGATGTCCTCACCAGCCCTACCTGGCCAGCATTGGTGAGCTGAGAGTTGGGCCTCTGCCTAGGCAAGCTTTGAGACAATGTACAGTCCTGAAATCTTAACTGATTATGAAGGTTATGCCCACAAAGGACATGTGAAGTGAGGATTGGCCAGGACTTGTTGTCCAGGGTGAGGCTTCAAGCTTCCTTTGAGCCCAGACCACAAAAAGAGGCCATCTGGGGTATAGGATAGGCCAGCTTTCCAAGGCATTCAAGGAATTAAAAGAAAACTTTCTTAGGTGGGGAGGTGGAGTGGTTATTGGTGTTCTAAGGGTAAGTGATTAGAGTATTAGAAGGGAAGGGTTATCAAAAATCTACTATGCACCAGCTGTTGTATATGCAGCATCTCTTTTAATAAAAAAAAAATGCTGCAAAAATAACATGACCTCTCTGCATTTGACAAGTGAAGGAACGGATTGAGAGAGAGTGAACTCCCCAAGGATGCTACTAAGTGACTGGGTTAGAATGTGAACCCGGCTCTCATTTTTGGCAAAACCTGTGCTTTTCCCAATTAGACTAAAAATCTAATTCAACAACAATGTTCAATGCATAATAAGGCATAGAGCTGGGCTTTGGTCACATATGAGTGTGAACAAGACACACAGTTCCTGCCTCACAGGTTAGTGGGAGATGCAAGACCTGTAATTATAATGGCTGGAAATATTCTAATAGCAGTCAAAATAGTCCATGGTAGCAGCTCCTCAACCTCATGTTGTACCTCCTCCCCTGGGTCACTAAATCTGACCAGACCAGCTTTGCTGGTCCCACAAACCCAACTCAATTCCTTCCTGGAGTCTGTGTGTTTGCCCCGCCCTCTCTCCGTCCTGACCTTCCCCAGCTCAAGGTCACTTTCTCAGCATCCTTTCCTGATCTCCCTTGGATCATCTGCACACACACCCTCAGTCCCCTTCCAGATTTATTTTATTTTCCTAGCTTAATTTTCTTTCTAATACTTAAGTGCAAGTTTGAAGTCTTATTGTCTGAATTCCAGTCCTGGTTCCACCACCTTCTAGGCGTGTGATTTGAAACAAATTACTATCAGCTTCCTGTCTGTCAGCAGATAATAATTATGTGTAGCACAGAAGGCTTCTGTGGGGACCAAAGGGAATAATCAATGAAAATATCAGAGCACAAAGAAACTGCTTAATACAAGACAGCTGTTATTGGTTTTTTTTTGTTTGTTTCTTGTGTTTCTTCACCACTAAAATGTGAACTTCATGAAGGCCAGGACTTGGTCTGTTCACTGTGGCATCCTCAGGGCCTCGCATATGGTAGGCCCACAAGAAATATTTAATGAACGAATAGCTAACTTTTCATGTGCTAGTCAGCACTGATCCCAGTTAAGCTTCACAGTCACTCCATGTGGTAAGAATCATCCCCATCCTCATTTTATAGACCAGAGCCAGGAAGGTTAAGTACATTTCCTAAGGCCACACAGACAAGAAAGAGTGAGCCAGGATTCAAGCCATAAGTGCAGTGAGAGAGGGACAAGCAAAGGGTGATGGGCACTCAAAGAAGAGGATTGGTTGAGACCTTCAATCTCAGTACCCACGGGAGGGGGCGTTTCTGAGCCGGCTTCTGAAGGATGGGTGAGATGGGTGGTTGGAAACTGAAAAGAGAGCATTTCTGGCAGCAAAAGAATGAAGGAAGTGTAGCACACGGGGCTGAAAACAGGAAAGTTCTGAGCGTGTTTAAGAAAACAGCAAATTTTCCGACTAGGACAGGAATGCCGCAGGGTGTGACCCATGAGTCATGCTGGCCTAGTCACTGCTGTATCGGATGTGGATTTGGACGGGGGGTGGCCGGTGTGGCAGGCCTATGCAATGCCAGCCTCCTCTGCGTCCAGACGTGGGGACGGCACGTCACCTTGGAGCAGACTTCGTGTTTATAGGGAAAATCACTGGAGTGAGCCCTTGTCCGCGGAAAGGGAAGAACAGGGAGTTTGTCCAGTGCTCTAGCTGAGGCTGCTCCACCTCTCCGCCTCTTTGTCCTTGAAGCCCTGGGGCCCTGGGGCCAGGAAAGAATGAGAGGCAATTCCCAAAGGAGCCCTTCTGAGGGCGAGGAGAAGGGACCACAACCACAGCCCTGTTCCCAGAGCAGAGGCTAGAAGTAAATAGCCCTGACCGTGGGCCAGAGAGTAGGGAAGGGCGCTGGTGGCCACAGAAGGGACTTGCCACAAGGTAAAGAGGGCCCTGGGCAGGGGGTTCTGAGTTTAACACAAAGTTAAAGCAGTTGGTGTGGCACAGAAGAGGACACAGGACACGGGGTCCCTTGGGCCCCAGCCATCCTGACCAGTAATACGCTTTGGAAGCATCCACAGAGCACTTGAGAGAACTGAGGACCATGGCCTTGGGTCTAGACTGCCCCGCTGCCATCAGAGCTCTGGGCAACATCGGACAGTGAGGATGACACTCTAATGGCACGACAGAGCATCCCAGGCCTCTCTCTGCCCAGATTTAGAGACAGTATTGATAGTCACTTGTGATTTGGGGCTAATTTTGAAGGAAATAAGCTTCAGAGGAAGGTATCAGACTTTCTTCTATTAAGAGAGGGTGGGATGTCTGGAGAGAGTAACATGGAAACACACTACCATATGTAAAATAGATGTATGTGTGTTAGTCTCTCAGTCACGTCTGACTCTGAGATTCTATGGACAGTAGCCCACCAGACTCCTCTGTCCATGGGATTCTCCAGGCAAGAATACTGGAGTGGGTTGCCATGCCCTTCTCCAGGGGACCTTCCCAACCCAGGGATTGAACCCAGGTCTCCTGCATTGCAGGCAGTTTCTTTACCATCTGGGCCACCAGGGAAGCCCAGCCAATGGGAATTTGCTGTTTGACTCAGGGAACTCAAATCCGGGCTCTGTAACAACCTAAAGGGGTGGGATGGGAAGGGAGATGGGAGGGAGGTTTAAGAGGGAGGGGACATGGGTATACCTATGGCTGATTGATGTTGATGTTTGGCGGAAACCAACACAATACTGTAAAGCAATTGTCCTTCAATTAAAAATAAATAAATTCATTTTTAAAAAAAAGAACAGAGAAGCTAGAACAACTAGCTAGAATTGCAGTTACAGTTTTCCAGGAATAAGTAAAGCATCCCCCAGTGACCTCGGCAGCAGTGAAGCAGGTGGCTGGTGAGACTCAATGTGGGGAAGACAGAGGGGCCTGAGAAAATGGTCACCCCACAGAGGCTGCATCAGGAGGGACCTGGCAGGTGGGAGACAGTGTCAGGATAACAGGAAGGAGTGTGAAAGCAGGCTGGAAGCTGCAAACAGACCTAAACTACCACACAAGGAACTTAATTTTTATACAAAGCAGACTCTCCTAACAGATTATCTAGAAAGGTTGGAAGACCACATTCCACAAAGATAAAATGATAATAATAACTGATTCTCATTGGTCATCAGGAAAGGTACTGGGTAGGACAGTGGTTGTCAAACATTTTCAGTCACAGAAATCCTTATTAGAATAAAAGCTTATGCAGAACCTCAATATTTAGACTAGAGATAGATGAGTAGTTTGGAGGGAACCAGCACCTAGATCCACAAACCCTCCATTGAACACCCTCCCCTAACTATGGGGGTCCTGAGGGGTCTCCTAGGAATACCAAGGACTTTGTAACATACAGTTTAAAAACTGCTAGGGTAGGAGATATAGTCTGGTGAAAAAGATCTAAAGTCCCTTCTTTCTTATGAATCTTCTATCTCTAGTCTAAATATTGAGGTTCTGCATAATTTTTTATTCTAATAAGGATTTCTGTGACTGAAAAGGCTTGACAACCATCATCCTACCCAACACCTTTCCTGATGACCAGTGAGAATCAGTTGTTGCTGTTATTATTATTATCTTTGTTCAGGTTTCTGAACCACAACCATCCCTGGAATAGAAGAGAGGGTCCCCATCCTTGGCCGAGATCACTGGCCCAGCTAGAGTAATGGGTCACAAGGCTCCTGTGTGCCCCTCCCAGGCCACTTGCTCACGTCCGTATGAGCATGTCCACGAGGGTTAGTTGATGCTAATGTCACATTTCTTGGCATTGATCCGGCAGTGATGGGTCAATTAAAGCAGCAGCACCACCATCATTAACACTGCCCCAGCCGAGCTCATCTTGCACCAACCCCCAAAGCATGTTCAGAGAGGAGAGCCTCTTCAGAGCCCCATGATGCCAGGTGCCATAGACGCCATGCCCAGAGTGAATGGAGAGCCAGGCTCTGCTCACAGAATGATCAGCGACAAAGGTGACAGGCACCAGGACAGACCCCAAGGGACAGGAACCAGATGAAGGACCAGAAACCTCATACTCACTGTGGCTGTCTCAGCGTCAGCTCTCCCAAGCCTGGCTCAAACTTAGGACATGTAGATGGTGAACAAGTGAAAATCCCCAAGTCAAAAGACCAGGGTTTGCTCTGGCTCTGTCACTGGTGAATGTGTGACCTAGGACAAATCATTTCTCCTTGTCAGACCTCACTTGCCGTATTATCAAGTGAGAACGTTGGACCGTAAAAGTTGTTCTATGTACTGAGAGTTTCTTGAAGGAAGGAAATGTTGTTCACTAAAAAATGAACATCTTAACTCCTCAGGAATCCGTTCACTTTTTAAACTTGGATATACATTTAGATTTCCCTGGTGGCTCAGACAGTAAAGAGTCTGCCTGCAATGCAGAAGACCTGGATTTGATCCCTGGGTCAGGAAGAACTCCTGGAGAAGGAAGTGGAAACCCACTCCTGTATTCTTGCCTGGGAAATTCCACCGACAGAGGGGCCTGGTGGGCTACAGTCCATAGGTTCACCAAGAGTTGGACATGACTGAACAATTAACACTTTCACATTTGGATTCTTCATACATTTATTTGAAAAAAGGTGAGGTAGATTTTATTTTTAAATGAGTGCAAACTACCAAGTCAGATGATCTAGCAAGCGCTGATATTTTTTGAAACTCAGTTTCCTGGATTATTCACAGCCTACTCCAAAGGGATGATGAAGTCAAACTGAAAAATGTGAATTCAATGTCCTCTTAGTTCCACCTCCAGATAAAAATTGGGAGAGAGACTAAGGTAGTTCCCAGATGCCCTCAGTACAGCCCCATTCTGATGTCATTGCCCTTGGACACCCTATTGTGCTAAGCCAGTGAACAGCTGGAGCACACAATCCTGGCACATGCCTCCCACCAAATCTGTTTTTCCATCACATCCCCCTCTGAAACTATAGTGTCAACTTATCTGTTGGATTAACACAGCTATGCTAATGCCTTAGGATCAACAGGCTGCAAGGGATCACAGAGACACCTGCTAAGCTCTTTGGTAACCAAGGCCCAGAGCATGAGGATGATTTGCCCAAGACCAGACTCTAAACCCAGCTTTCCCAGTTTCCAGGCCAGGACTCATCCCACTAGCCAATTCTCACCACTGACTGTACATGATGATCACCTGAAGGGCTCTGTAAAAGGCTGTACTCAGGACCCACCCCCAGCGAGTTGGAGTTCACTTATATGGTGTGAAGTCCAGGAACCACTAATTTTTTTTTTTTAAGATTTTTATCAAAATATAACATACATACAGAAAAGTGAATTAATTATAAGTGTATGTGTTAATGAATTTTCACAAATACCCATGAACCCAGACCACAAATCAAAAGTTCTCTAGCACCTAAAACTCCCACCAAAGATAAGTGCTATCCTATTTCTAATACACAGATGACCTTTGCCAGCTTTTGTATTTTATCTAAATGAAATATACAGAATGTTCTTTTGAATGTGTGATTTCTTTTACTCAGAATTACGCTTATAAGACTTATCCACATTGTTTGTTATGGTTGTAGCTTTTTTATTCTCATTCAGTATATTACTACATGTGTGACTATACTTCAATTGGTGATTCAGTTTACTGTTAATGGACATTTGGGTAGTTTCCCGTTTGGGGCTATTATAAATAGGGTACATTCACCCTGTTATATTTAAAATGAATACCCATCAAGGACCTACTGTATGGCACATGGAATCCTGCTGAATGTTAAGTGGCGGCCTGAACGGGAGGGGAGTTTGGGGAAGAATGGAGACATGTATATGCATGGTTGAGTCCCTTCACTGTTAACCTGAAACAATCACAACATTGTCAGCTATACCCCGATGCAAAATAAAAGGTTAAAAATATAAACAGTATACATTCTAGCACATATCTTTTGGTGAACATATATATGCATTTCTTTTGAGTATATGCTTTAGAATAGAACTGCTGAATTATTGGATATGCCTATATCCAGCTTAGTTTCTGTGAGATAATTATCTAAAGTGATTACCAATATATAACCCCTCCCTAAATTGCATGAGTTGTCCTACATCTTCATCCACACTTGGTATCATCAACTGTATTGTGTGGTCATCCTGCTGTGTACGTGAGGGTATTACATTGTTTTAAGTTCCCCCAATCATTCTAATGCACAGAGAAGGATTAGAACCCCTGTTTTATCCCTACCCTCATGACCACATAGGGCTTTTATTATCTAACCCAGTGCTTCTATCATATTCTACAGGCCAACTTAAAATGGTAGGCCTAATTTGTACAAAACACAAATTGATGGATAAGCCTTTATCCACCAAATTTGAGCTTTTCAGTAAATTTTTCTTTTTTCCCCCATTTGGTACCCAATGGAGCCTGGTAGGCTCCAGTCCATGGGGTCGCTAAGAGTCAGGCGCGACTGAGCGACTTCACTTTCACTTTTCACTTTCATGCATTAGAGAAGGAAATGGCAACCCACTCCAGTGTTCTTGCCTAGAGAATCCCAGGGACAGAGGAGCCTAGTGGGCTGCCCTCTATGGGGTCGCACGGAGTCGGACACGACTGAGGTGACCTAGCAGCAGCAGCAGCAGCTGCTACTTCCCACTAGTGATGCTAACAATCAACAAAATAAACAAGTGAGAAATGAAAACAATAGCCTCTTCCAATCCCTTACATGGAATTCTATATGTAATTTGAGTCTTTTTTTTTGGTAACCACAGCATTTTCTGCCAAGTATACAAGTTTCTCTGTGTTAAAGAGTCCTTAATGTCCTTCATCCTTCTCTTTGGAATTCCATTTTCTTCAGAGGAAAAGGCAGCCCCATGTACCCCATGGTGGCATCGTGTCCAGCTCTTTGTGACCCTGTGGACTATAGCCTGCCAGGCTCTGCTCTGTCCATGGGATTATCCAGGCAAGAATGGGTCACTTACTGAGTGGGTCACCATTTCCTGCTCCAGGGGGTCTTCTCGACCCAGGAATCGAACCCACATCTCTGACAGCTCCTGCATTGGCAGGCAGATTATTTATCACTAGCACCGCCTCGAAAGCCCGTGTACCACATGCTCCTCTCCCAACTCCAAGTGACTGCACCAAGCGTATACTCCCGACTCCAAGTAGGCCAATCAGACTCTCTCTTTCAGGAATTAGGAATGAAGACTTAAAGGATGAGTCCGTTATTTGGAACCGTACAGTTATGTGAAATTGAAACCAGAATGGGCACCAAGTTACTTGAAAGCCACATAAAAGCTGCCGTGACAATAGCATGAGCAGAACTTTGGCGATTATGCCAACAAGAGAGCTTGAGAGGGAAATTAAATATTGGTGCACAAAATAATTTCAACAACAAAAATCCAGTTTATTTTAGCTCCCTGGTACCATGACACGATTAAGGGAGACAGATGTCAACCAATTCTTGTCATTAAATTAGAAAGGCATGGAGCCTAAAATAGAAAACCAGACTCAGAAAAAAATCTTTTAGCATGTTATGAAGGGTAATCCTGAAAAGGTCCTCTTGAATAAGGGATGATAAATGGAAATTAGTGTTTCGGATCCCACTGATGTTAAATTAACATGTATCAAATGTCATTAATTTTGTTCTTTGATATCAATAAATATCATTGTCATTTGTTGTGCTGTCTTCATGATCTATTTTAATGAACCTAAAGTGATTCATAAACTTCCATCAGCTAATCTGCAATCATTGTCCATTTAATATATAATTTTCCTATACAGTTCTATAGCCTTCAAATATGAATTCTCCAGTCACATGGCTATTCGAGACTAGAGCTGCAGAGTTGGAGATGACCTATTGAATTAACAGGAAAGTTATGAGGAAATCAACAATATTCCACTTAAAAGACTGATTTATTTTTATAAATGTCTAAAGTTAGGATAAGCTAGGTTTTGCTATAACAGAACTCTGACCTATTAATGGCTTAAACAAATTAAGATCTAGCTCCTGTTCACACCACCTTGGCCACAGGTTGGCAGAGGCATACCCCTCATCAGAGGAGCCCTGAACAGAGACTGACTCCATCTCAGCCTGGGCTTCCACAAAGACTGCACCACAGGGAAGGGAACGAGGAAAGTTACACACTAATTTCAAACGCTTCATTCACATTTATCTGGACAGCACATGGTACGTGGCCATGCCTATGAAAAGAAATGGAGAAATAAGGGCTCACCATGTGCCTGGAAAGAGAATCAGAATACAGGCAACTAGGCCTAAGGACTAACACAATGTGTGGGAGTACATTGTTACACCGTGTCTTTTTTCTTCTAGGTTTATTGAGAGACAACTGACATATAGCACTGTGTAAGTTTGAGGTGTATGACATCAAGATATGACTTACACATATGTCATAAAATTAATATCACAATAAGTTTAGTGAATATCCATCATTTCGTATAGGTACAAAATAAAAACAAATTTTTTTTCCTTGAGATGAGAACTCAGGATTTATTCTTTCTTTTTAAAAAAAATGTTTAAATTTTATACAGTTTTAAAGGTTAGTTTACATTTACAGTTATTATAAAATATTGGCTGCTGCTGCTAAGTTGCTTCAGTCGTGTCCGACTCTGTGTGACCCCATAGACGGCAGCCTACCAGGCTCCTCTGTCCCTGGGATTCTCCAGGCAAGAATGCTGAAGTGGGTTGCCATTTCCTTCTCCAATGCATGAAAGTGAAAAGTGAAAGTCAAGTCGCTCAGTCGTGTCCGACTCTTCGCGACCCCATGGACTGCAGCCCACCAGGCTCCTCCGTCCATGGGAGTTTCCAGGCAAGAGTACTGGAGTGGGTTGCCACTGCCTTCTCCGAAAATATTGGCTAGATTCCCCTGATTGCACAATACATCCTTGGGCCTATCTTATGCCCCATGGTTTGCACCTCCCACTCCCCAGCCCGTTGTTGCTCCTGCTCACTGTAACCACTAGTCTGTTCTCTGTATCTCACACTGTGTGTTTATAGTGATAATACAGCTAGCTCTTCTGCTGGCAAAGTTGCTTCTCGTTTGTGTGATAGAATTAAGTCAATAATTCCTAGGGTTCTGAGGGTGCACTGGCAGCCCAGTTTATTGAAAACCTGCTGGTCTAAACCACGGTGGGACCTGCAGTTAGCTGGGAAGCTACTGGGGGCTGACTGAGGTTCACATGTGTCACATCACACAGGCAACCTTGCCCATCAAACCGCAGGCCATCTCTCCAGATCCTGGAGTAAGTGGAATATTGTCAATGTGGCTGCTGCTTTGGGTTTCGGTGTGGTTGGGAATGGGGAAATGGAGCGAGGTAAATGGGTCTGTGTTCGGGTCTTATTCAGCCTATAGTGCCGTGGGTACGACCATACCCGGGAGAGGTGAAGCAGCAGCGTTATGTCAGGAACCAGCTCTAAGGCTCAAAAAGTCATCTTTCTTTTCTGAGGCAACTCTGGGAGATGGTGAAGGACCAGGAAGCCTGGTGTGCTGCCGTCCATGGGGTCGCAGAGAGTCAGACATGACTTGGTGACTGAACAACAACAAAATAAGGAGGCTAGGAAACATTTCTTAGTATAATCTCTTTCTAGAAATGTCATAGAATCTCAATGTATAAAATAGATACAAAATGGTGCTAAAGTAGGGGTGAACAGTCCCACATCCCCTTAGACCTACCGGCAAACAGCAGTCCCTGAAATACTTTCACATAAAAAAACTTTTAGTGCTCCAGGGACCATGGCATTAAAATGCCATGATTGGGACTTCCCTGGTGGATCAGTGCCGAACACACCATGCTTCCAATGCAGGGGGCCCTGGCCAAGGAACTAGATCCCGCTTGCTACACTAAAGAGCCTGCATGCTGCAACTAAGGCCTGGCACAGGCAAATAAATAAGTAAATAATTCATCGTTTTAAAGGCCACAATTATATAACCTCTAAGATTCTTTCCTGTGAGTCTGTTATTCTAGCTTTGATGCCAGCACTCCCAAATCTAAAGAAACAGCCAGCACTCACAGCCTCCTTCCCTGACCCCGTGCTTGGGCCAGCCTGGCCCAGCCCCTCATCCTCATGCCCAAGTGGCCCTCCCTGGCCCCTCCCCAGGCCCTGAACAGCATTATTATTGCAAGCCCACAGCTCCGTGACCAGAATTGCCAACAACGCTGACATCTCCTGCCTCTCCTCGGGAGAGGGCGAGCCATGCCTGTGATTGAGAAACCTCCCAAGCCCACACCCTCTGCTTCTGTGCCTGGGCTCCACTTCCTCTTCTCTCCTCATCAAGTATAGTGCTTTCATCATCCTGGTGTCACAAGGGTTGGCAAACTGTAGTGGAAGGAGCCTGTCATGCCACCAAGAACCTCTTGGTAGTTCTCCAGGTCATTAAAAAGACTCTGAGAGACAGTGGAAACGCCTTTGGAATGTTAAGCAAAATGGCTTTGTCCTGGCTGCCATGCTGAACAAAGAAGGGCTGGTTGTGGCGTGGGTGGGTGTGTCTGAACATCCCTTGGCCACCATGGCCACAGACCTTCCCTTGATCAGCTGGTTGGTCTCCCTTTTGGGTGTCTCTGATGAATAAAGGCCAAGATTCATTGTGAGACTCTCATAACAACCAGGACACCCTTTCCCAGTCATTAGTCTGCAAAATATTGTACTATTTGCCAGTAGGCCCTATCTTGATCTAGGTCACTTCCTTTGTCTTGAACAGTTGTCCAGCTACTTGCCTTTCAAAGAGTGGTCTAGACCTGTAGGCATTACCTGGGAACTTACTAGACATTCAGAATCTCAGGCCCTATCCCAGACCTACTGGACCAGAATTCTCATTTTAACGAGACCTCCACGTCACTAACCTCATCTGGGTACAAGTGTGAGCAACTTGGCCAATGGGAAGCTCCCAGCTGTCTCAGAGAGACACCTCATGTGTCATAGGGAGCAGTGGTGTGGGAGCCCGGAGACCTGGCCTCCAGTTCTGACCTGGCCATTACCTTGCCAAGAGACCTTGGCCAAGCTGCTTCTCCACCCTGGGGTTTTGGATGAGCTGGGATCCTGACTCCCCAAGCACTTCTCTGAGAACAGAAAACTGAAAGGCGAGCTGTCTCCTAGATGCTGATGACAGGGTTTTTTTGCCAAACACTTTAACAGAACATTGTCCCCACGATATAATAATTACCAGAAGAAGAGCTTTAGAGCAGCGACCACTGTCTTTTTGTTTTGTTAACTGCCCCTTGTTTCATGGTTCATTTCATGCAGTGTTTCTCTGTGGCGACTCACTTCATTCAGTTACCTGGAGGTCCCTTTTGTAACCTCTTTGCACTTGAGTTCTTTCAGCTTCCAAAATACAAATAGTCATATCGGCCCCACTGATCCTATTGGCTGTAGTGAAGCTCTGCTGAGAAACACCTTGAAAAGTATGACAGGCTGCCACATCCACTGCAAGTGGTCAGAGCCTTTCTGAGAAAGCCTTTTGCAACGTGAATTTTTTTGAAACTTTAAAACACTCACATCATTCCCAGCACATCATCTGCTAGGCGTTCACCCTGGGGGAAAAAGGCTATTAATCACCATATCATTGTGAGTAATAATGAAAATTGTACATAACCCCAACAAGAGGCAACTAGTTAAACTAGTAAATGGTGCTATACACACCCATAATAAAATTCTGTGAACCATTAAAAACAATGCTGAAGATAAGTACTGAAAGATATGGAAAGCTGCTGGTGATTTCCCACTCATGAATGAAAATATACTGGAGGCTATAATATGGAGTCGGAGAAGGCAATGGCAACCCACCCCAGTGTTCTTGCCTGGAGAATCCCAGGGGCGGCAGAGTCTGGTGGGCTGCAGTCCATGGTGTCGCTAAGAGTCGGACACGACTGAGCGACTTCACTTTCACTTTTCACTTTCATGCACTGGAGAAGGAAATGGCAACCCACTCCAGTGTTCTTGCCTGGAGAATCCCAGGGATGGCGGAGCCTGGTGGGCTGCCGTCTACGAGGTCACACAGAGTCGGACACAACTGAAGCGACTTAGCAGCAGCAGGAGCAGCATAATATGGAGTATGACTACATTTAAGGTTTAAAATAAAGTATGTAAAGCCATAGGAAAAATCCTGAAAGCACACAGTTGTTTGTGAATGCCAGTACACTCTGATTATGGGTGGGTTTGGGTTCTTCATTTTGCTTATCTGTATTTTCCATACTGAAGGTGCATTACAATTTTCAAACACAAAAAGTGTTTCTTTAGAAAGAAAGGCAGAGCATTTCTCATAAATTAGAAGCACTGCTTTTACCATCATTGTACTCGTCAGTGGAGAAAGCCTCATGGGACATGAGGAGAGAGACACAGAGGGCAGGGCTCCACGTCAGCCGCATCGCTATCTGCACACCCACCACGTTCGCAGACTTCAACTGACACCCCAAAGCATCTGCGGGGGGTGAGGAGAGCTACCCATGGCCTTCAGGGACTCAGAGGAGAGAGGGGACTGGCGAGGAAATCAGAAATTCTTCCTGGAGGACAGAAATAGAAGCGGACACCCTTGCAAAAAGAAGGGCATTGAAGGAAGATGGTGTGCCTCCTGCAGAGCCAGCGGCGCAAAAATCTGCTCTAAACCAGGCCAGGGGTGTGAGGGCAGCAGCTGTCCTGTCTCTTCAGCCAGAAGCAGGGAGGCCAATTCGCCTGCCAGATATTCCTTCCAAAACCCAAAGCAAGATGATCTGCTTTTAAGAGGGAAGAGGACTTTGATTCTATGCTTCTTCCCTTGTAGTTCATTGAAAGGTACTTTGGTCTTCCTCACTTAAAATCTCTCCACTTGGAACAGAAGAGAATAGTGTTGGAAGCTGACTCTGCTTCTCCGTTGTAAATAGCGGTGGCCGAGCTGGTGGCAGTGAGAGAGGCAGCAGGAGCTGTTGTAGCAGTGATACCAGTACTTAGTGCCACGTATTATACTTGCACGATTTTATTGAAACCTTCAAAACAACCCTGTGAGCATGGTAATATTACAAAGTGAGAAACCAGGGCTCAGAGCAAGCGACTGGCCCAGAGGTACCTAGTGAGGAAAGGCTGGAAGCTGGATTCCAACTAGGTTTCTAAGCCCCAAGTACCCTTCTTTCCACCACTGCACACTAGAAAATCAAAATGCTGCCAGTCCCAGTTATATCTAAGTTGGTTCTAGAGTTGTCTACAATAGTTCAATTACACTCAACAAACTCAGGATGCTTTTTTTAAAATTCAATCTCTTCTTACGTCAACAGTTAATGAGACTCTTAAAATATTTTCTTGCCACTTCACGAAAGAACCACTTCACTTTCCATGAGATATCATTCTTCCGCCTGCATAATGTGCCAGCCAACATTCCCTAATTTGGCTATCACCAAGTGGGAGATTTTTCCTGGTCTCTCCTCTGCTAGAACGCTATTTGCTGATGGACAGAATTTGATATAAGACTGGTCCACTCTGATTCTATCCAAGAGCCTTGAGTTAGAAAAGGATGAAATTTTATTTCTCAGGTTTTATAGAGTGATTTGATGTCTTGTTTTTCCCAGTGATGAAACTGTGACTAAGCAAGTTGAAAGATACTATATAGCAAAAACATTTCTTCAGGGGCCTAGGTAACAGGAACAGAAGTGCATGTCCAGGGAACCCCTGAACTGAGCCAGAAATGCGAGAATTGTCTGGGGGTTAGAAGAGAGGTGTCTCCCAAAGGCTAAAGTCCTTATAGAGAAACTTCAAGTACCTAAAAAGGTACTTATTAATTCAGCATATTCATCCATTAGATGCCTTCTGTGTTTCAGGCATGGTTCTTGACACTAGTAATTCAGTGGAAAGTATATTAGACAGAGTCTCTATACTTACAGAACTTAGAAGGAAATGCATCAGGAATGTTCTCAACTATAAGGAACAGAAAATCTAGCAAGCAGGACATTTTTAAAAAGTAATTTTTCTCCATAACAGAAAGTCTTCAGCAGCTCAACAATATCATCAAAGTTCCTGTGTGCTTCCTTCCTTCCATCCAAAACCTTTAGCATGGTGGCTTTTCATTTATCGCCATGTTTCAAGACAGCAATCACAGCTCTAGATATTACACCTATTTTCAAGGCAAAGAAAGAGTGTAGAGTCAACCACATCTAATTATTTCATTCAGAATGCAAAGGCTTTCCAAGAAGTCCCTTGTCTGATCTTTACTTGGATTCCATTGGCCAAAATGATCACCTGAACCAGCCCTAGCTGTCAGGGAGGCTGGAAATGTGAGCATCTGGAGAACGGAATGACAGTGAAGGACTTTGATTAATCATGACTCAACCTCTTAGACTAGGCCATTGCATCCTAAACAAAACCAGGGTTGTCAGAAGAACTAAACAAAACCATAGCAGGTAGAGAGAGGGCAGGGATGGCAGGTAGCTGGCTAAAACTGCCTGGCACAGTCAGATTCAAACTGTGAGATGATATATGTTGGTTATCATATGCCACTAAATTTTGTTGTACTTTGTTATTCAGTGATAGATAACTAATATGATCTCCCCGATTTGCATAAGTATTAATAAAACAAGTCCTTTTTCTGTGTTAGTCACCATTTTAAAAGCATCAACATTTAATGCTCACAACAACTCTATAGAGACCAATGTTATCCTTTTTTTTTTTTTTAAACAGAGGAAGAAACCAGGGCACAGAAAAATGAAGTAATGTGCCCAATGATATACAGCTCTCTGAACACAGGCAACCTTAGAGTGACTGCTTGTAAACTTTTATACTACACTGTATTGTGTGTGTGTGTGTGTGTGTTGCAGCTGTTTTGGTGTATTGTACAGTGTGCATATGGAAAACTAGGGAAGATACATATCAAACTGTTGACCACAGTTACTCCTGGGAACAAAGGTAGAATTAAAAGGAGAGAAGGGAAAAGGGAAATTCTCATTTTTTTTCTCAACCAACTTCTGTATTGTTTGAAGATTTTTACAATAAAAATGTTATAATGAAATATTGGTATAATTAAAACTTAAACTGAGCTGGCTAACAGATGTATGCTGTTCAGAGAAATGAAGTACTAGGAAAAGCATCGGCATCTTTGACCAAGTGCAAGTCAGCAGCCCGTGGTTCTGCTTAGGAGTGATTCAGATTGGCACCTTCTATGGATTTACGGGGGAGGGGGCCACTCCCAGCCCCACTTCCAGGCCCCTGCAGCTCAAGGCCATACTGCTTCCCCACAGTCCATGAGGCAGGAAGTCGTGCCCTCCCTGATCCAAACAGTTCTCTCAAGACGAGCCCAGAAGCCCTGACACCTCCTCCCCTGGATGCCCACATGTTCACCAGGGTGTGTGACATGTGATATCTTATCTGGAGACCACAAGGAGGACAGCTGGCCAGGAGCCAGGGCGTCTATTCTGAGCTAGGGCCCGAGCCAGGTTCAGGAACGGACTTGGAGAGCAGAGTGTTTGGGGTTTCTGCCCTTGTGACTGGGAAGCACCATGTGGCCGGTGTGCTCCCTGCCACTGTCCTTGTCCCTGCGGACGGGACATATTTAGCATGTGGCCTATGCCAATGCTGGCACTAGAACCTCCCTGCTTTGGTAACTCCAGAGCACTGGTCACAGCCCAAGCCCATCTATTTTTGTAAGATCAGTTTGTGGAGCAATGATAAGAGTTATCTTTCTGATGCAAGACAGAATCAGATGGGCCCGCCCCATTGGCCGGTTGGAGTCCATGCCCCAGGTGATAAATGGCCTTGAGCTTCTGATACATGAGAAGTCACACCGCCACCTACCCCCATCCTGAGGGCTGCAACGGCAGGAGTTTCAGCCAACTTTAGGAACAGGCCTGTCACTCATGTGTGTCAGACACCTGGTGAAAATGCCCATGAAGAAGGTTTCTTCCTCACTCCTAAAGCAAAAGAAACCAGGGCTGAGGTTAAAAAAAAAATCTTATTCCAAAAGTCTCCATTGCTTGAGCAACAATTGCAGCAGACCTCATTAGTCAAACCTGGTGAATTTTACACTTTTGAGCCCTCAAAATGTCCATGGGAGACTGTCCCTGAACACCTCTACCAATCAACACCACTTCCTCCCTATAATAAAAGCCATGAGCCATCCTAGGGCTGGAAGTGAAAGTGAACGCGGCTCTCTCATGTCCGACTCTTTGCTACCCAATGGACTATAGAGTCCATGGAATTCTCCAGGCCAGAATACTGGAGTTGGTAGCCTTTCTCTTCTCCAGGGTATCTTCCAAACCCAGGGATACAACCCAGATCTCCCACATTGCACGCAGGTTCTTTTTTTTTTTTTTTCTTCCAGTTTTCTTTTTTGTTGTTGTTTTGATTTTTTAATTAATTTATTTATTTTAAATGGAGGCTAATTACAATATTTGTAGTGTTTTTTGCCAAACATCGACACGAATCAGCCACGGATGCACATGTGTTCACTCAGAACCCCGCTCCCATCTCCCTCCCCATCCCATGCCCCAGGGTCATCCCAGTGCACCAGCCCTGAGCACCCTGTCTCATGCATCGAAACTGGACCAGCAATCCACTTCACATATGATAATATACACGTTTCAACGCTACCCTCTCAAATCATCCCGCCCTCGCCTTCTCCCAGAGTCCAAAAGACTGTTCTTTACATCTGTGTCTCTTTTGCTGTCTCTCATATAGGGTCATCGTTACCATCTTTCTAAATTCCATATATATGCATTAGTATACTGTATTGGTGTTTTTGCAGGCAGATTCTTTACTAGCTGAGCCACAAAGGAAGCCCAAGAATACTGGAGTGCGTAGCCTATCAGCTCTCCAGCAGATCTTCCCAACCCAGGAATCGAACCTTGGGCTGGAGGGACTGAGAAAGACAGCAGTGGAGATTTGATTAGGAACGAGGGTGAGAAGCTGCTGAGTTCAGACAGTGTGGGGTAGGATGAGAGAGTCTGGGTGCATCACAATGGCAGGGAGGAATCAATGAGGCTGAATGTGGGGATCTGGACATCAACATAAGCTGGCGAAGACACTGGGTACAAGACGGAATTAGAAGGACAGCTTCTTTTATCACGTGACCCTGGGTTAATCCATTTGCTACTCCAGTCTTCAAATGTCTTATGTATAAAATGAATGCGTTAGACCAGAAGCCTTTAAGACCACTACTATCTCTGACATCCTATAATTCATGATATTTACTACAGAATAGAATCTGATGACCTGCCAGCTCCAGTGCTCCAAAATTCTCTCTTCAGAGGCATGAGGAAGAGACTGCAGGTATCCTTTCCCCCTTCGTCTTTAGTACGAGAACCCAAGTTTTTAGCTGAGCAACTGCCACCCAGCTAAAAGACTTGATTTCCCAGTTCCTAGTAATGTAACTGTGTTTTATCCAGTGAGACAAAGTGACAGTATCATGTGGAACTTTGGGGAACTCTCCTTAAAAAGGAAGAGGCAGATGTGATGGATAACACACATAGAGAAATAAAACTCTGAAACAACTAACATGTAAATGACAAAGACATATATGCTTTAGTCTTCTAATAGTTCTGGATGTTTCACTCAGTCTTCTGGGAGGAAGAAAGCAATTGGAAAAACTTATTCCACAAATGTTGAGTACCCATTATATTCCAGATTCTGCTAAATTAATCAGATACAAAATTTGAGATCAAGATCCATTAGTGGTAAACAATTTGCCTGCCTGTGCAGGAAATCCAAGACATAGTTCTATCCCTGGGTTGAGAAGATCCCCTGGAGGAGGAAATGGCAACTTCGTCCAGTATTCTTGTCTGGAAAATCCCATGGAAAGAGGAGCCTGGCAGGCTATGGTCCATGGGGTCGAAAAGAGTTGGACACAACTGAGCATGCATATACATATGCTTCCAACCCAACAGACACATAATAATGGCCTAATATTTAAAAATCATATTTAACATTAAAATACAGATTTTTTTCAGGTTCTATCAAATTATGGAAGAGCTGGCAACATAGAATCTGTATTTCACCTGAGCATAATTTGGCAGAGCTGACTAGCAATGCTTGCTTTCACAGGGGTTGTGTCCTCTAGCTTACAATTGTCACGACTCATTCTCCTTACACCAGACTACTTTATCCATTCATCAGCTCCCATCTAGCCCTGTAGGGCACTGGGAGTCGCAGTGCCTGACCTAGAAGCTAGAATGCAAAGTGGATCATATATTCCCATCATCAGAAACAAACATTTATTGAGCACTGATATCCAAAGACTAAATTTGAAATATAGTAGTCTCTCAGATGAACTTTGAGCATCTGTGCTGGGTATTTGGGAGGAGGGAGAAAGAAAAGAGGAAAGTAATACAAAGGATATTAACATCCCATTTTATCCTTTAAAGGGGAGAGGGAACACTTTCTCCTGCTGCTTCTATTTGGCCGTCTGGGACACAGATGTCGTGGTGGCTCTCCAGCACCCTTCTTGGACTTTGGGGCGAGAACTTCACCCTAAGAATGATGGACCAGAGATGTGGAAAGAGTCTGAGTGCCTGATGACCTCTTGTAACTGCCACAACCAGTATTACGTGAGAGAATAAAGCCTTGAGGGTTGGAAACATTATTTTGTGTTTTCTATCTCCTGAAGCCAACCCTAATCATACTGATTACAGGTTCAAGTCCAAATCCTGGATCTGCCTGGCATCCTCATGACTAGGACAGTAATGACATTATAACTGTGCCTTCTCTTAAAACTCACTTCCTTTAATTTCTAAAAATATACCTGTGAATTCTCGGTAGATATGTGTTATAGTCAATTACCGAAAGCAAGAGGCTAGAGACAATGTGGGCAACTGCTGGTTACCAAAACACTACCCCTCTAATTTACCTTAGCCATCACCTTCATCCGCCTAGGTCATTAAAGCAGTTTTTCTTAACTGATGTGTAATATACAAGTTTCAGGTGTATGACACAGTGATTCACAACTAGTAAAGGCTATAGTCCATTTAAAGTTCTTATAAAATATTGGTGATATTCCCTGTGTTGTACAATATACCTGTGCAGTTTATTTATTTTATACATAATAGTTTGCACCTCTTAAACCTCTACCTCATGTTACTCCTCCCCCACTATATCACTTTTTGCAGCTTATATCACTTTTGCACTCATACCATATGCTACAGTTAGAATTCTGACTGTGTCCCTGCCCAGTTGAGTAACCGTGGCCAAGCCACTTGACTTCATCAAATTCTTTTTCATTCGTAAAATAGGAGTAAAAATAGCTCCTTCTTCATAGGATCGAGTGGTTGTTTCCTATGTGTTAAGCAGGACAAAAATAGTTCCAGCCTTATACAACTGAATGAGATAATATACCTAAGCCCTTAGCACATTGCCTGGGACACAGACAGTGTAACATAAATGAAGTAGTGGCTGTTATAATAATCATTATTGTTAACTTCTTACAGCTCTGCATAACCTTTTACCAGAGCTAGCACGCTGGCTCATTCTGCTGCATGGTGTGAGTCATTTCCTGTCATCTTCGCTGGAATAAATATGAGAAAGCCAGTGGGAGTCTGTGAAACATGGAAGCAAGTGAGTCCTCAGCTAGAATAATCCATCTTTGGGGATGATAACACAACCAGCCCTGACTAAGCCGGTGTTGGCTGGATGCTTCACACCCCTCTTCAGAGTTCACCCTCGAATCACACTCTCTGAGGAAGCTGCCAGCCCACAAGTCCACACTGTCTTCGTAGCCCTCTGCTCTTCCTCCGGGTTCTAAAGGGAAAAGCGTGTCCTCTGACACACCAAATGTGACGCAGGCAGTGACGGGATTTCCCCGGCTAGCTGACACCCGACAGGATGACATCATATTCTATGATCATTCCTTACTCCCGTGTTAGCCTATTTGAATATCTTGTCAGGGTGTTTGCATGTGCATCTGTGTGTTTTCCATTTTCAGCCCAAGTGAGCAAACTGTCCTCTGGCTTATTGGAACGCACACCACATATTTTTGGCACTGTAGCTATTCAGAAACAGGAAATAGTCCTTCTTTCTAGATAGAAAGGCAAAGCATTACCATGTATTGTTTCCAGAGACTCTTGAGAATTAAGGAAGACCTTACTGGAAGGGAAAGCTCATGGGAGGGGTGCCTGGCACAAGCAAACGTGACGTCAGTCATCTTAACCCCTCTAAGCCTCACACTTGTCTGCAAAATGAAGGCGTTGGACCCCATGATCTTGAACTTGTTTCATCTCCCCATTAAACACACAACTACTGAGCTCAACTGTATGCCAGACGCTAGAACCACCATGATAACCAAGACAGACTCGGTTCTGCTCTCATGGAGCTTACATTCTAGTCAGGAAGACAATAAACAAATCGCTCCAGTGAGGACCACGTAAAGGATTCAGAACGATGATGAGATAGACAGTGGTTTGGGTGGGTCAAGGAGAACCCCTTTCAGTGGGACAGTCAGATGAGGCTCATATGGAAGCCACATTTAGGCTGAGAACTGAACAGGAAGAGCCAGCCACAGGGGAAGAGGGTGCCAGCCTGAGAGAACAGTTATATAAGTTGTAGAATTTTCCATGGGGAAATAATCTGGGTCTATAACTCACAGGCACTGAGTTGGCCCAGATGAGGACATGCTGTTTTTCACACATGCTATAATAATACAGACCTCTAGCCAATGACAGAGGGCACAGCCTGACCACCTCTCTGCAAAGGTCTGAGAATGCCTACTACGTGCAAGGCCCAGCGCCTCTTAAGTCAGAATCACTGCTCAGAGCCAAGTGGCTAGAAGTGAGAGGAACGCAGGCTGACCTTTCTGAGCAGCAATGACAGTGATAAATGAAGGGGGATTTGGACGCTTGCCCTTGACTATAAGAGGAAACAGGCCGATCATGAACTGGGGCTCATGTTCTGCAGCTTAAGTTTCACGAGCTATGCAGTTTCTCGAGCTATTTGCTCCCACAGAACATGGCCAGCATATGGATTTAAGGACTGACCTACTGGACTTAAGGACTCCTCAGGTCTCAGCAGAGATCTCTGAGCCAGGAGAGCTTGCTGCCGCAGCTCTGGAATGAACTGGCTCGAGGCGCACACAAGTGGCAGGCACCATAAAGGGCTGAGGAGGCAGAACCCCTGGGTCACCGTCCCAGCCTACAGGAGTCAGGAAACCTCTTAGCCATTATTGAAACAACAGAGCATCTGCTGGGGGCCAGGCCTGGGGTGGGCTCCTCGGAGGCAGTATCTCATTTAACCCTCACACAGCCCCTTAGGGGAAGTACTTCCATTGTCCCCACCAGACAGATGAGGCTGCAGGAGGGTTCTCAACTTACCCACCGACACTCACTGGCAAAGGTGGGATCTAACGTGGGTCAGGCTGATTTCAAGTTACCTGCTCACTCTGTTAGCAATTCATCAGTTATATGGGAATCATAATGATGTGTGTAACGATGTACACACATCATTACACACAAGTCCTCACCAGCAACCTCATGTAGTTGCTGGGAGACTCACACGAGTTGAGATGGTGCTTTGTAAACACTGATTCCTGGGTCTGCTGGTCCCAGGGTGGCTCTTAGCAGCCTTGCTGTCTGCATGGTTTCCTGGCTGCCCCCCATCACACACCAATTTCCACCCTCTCACACTTGTATGAACGAATCCCCACCCCCACCCCTGCACCAGTGCTGCGTCCGCCCCCGAAATTGCTGCCCACGATGCCCCTGGGCTGCAGGACCTCCCTCCCTTTCTCCAGAACTGCGGCAGCCCTGCCCCCGCCCTGCTGGGAAGTCTTGGCAGGCAGCCAGCAGGATGGGGTGGGTGTGCGGAAAATCTGAAATGTTTTCCTTTCTTGGGAAGAAAGCCAAACTGCAGTTTGCTGGAGTTCTATAAATTATGCGCCCAGAGAAGATTTCATTTAGGAAGAAAAGAGAAAAAAAATATTTTGCATTTGCTTAGTGAGCTGGGTTGGCGGAACCAGGGCCTAACCGCACATATTTGACCTAACTTGCTGTGTTTGCAGATCAGCCCATGTTCCAGGGGGACGGCCGGGAAGACCACAGAGCAGCCAGCAGTGCTCTGCAGCCCTGTTCCAGTCTACTTCCCATCCTCTTGCTCCAGCCTGGGCCTGGGGCTTGGCTTCTTGGGCCTGCAGGACTCATGGGAAAGGTGGGCCATCATGATCTCTCTATGCACACACCTTGCTCACCCCCTCCCTACCTGCTCAACCCCACAGAGCCCAACTCAGGGGAGCTGACCAGGGAACACCACTTCCAGGAAGCCTCTCCTGGGCCCTGAGAGCTGGTTCAGGCTCTTTCCTAGTGACTCCCATAGCACCCAGTACTCATCATCCTGTATTATTGACCTGGCCACCAGCTAGGCTTCTGCAGGCTCTGAAGGCAGAGACCTGGTCAGTTCTGCTCCCTGTAGTGTGGCATTTCAGTGAGGAAATCAATGAAGCCCACATAGGAGCGGTCACCAGCTCAACAACAAGCGTCCCACCCCGCCCTCACCCACAGAAGACAGGCATCCTGGGTGCTGTGTTGTTTGTTTCCCATCATGTTTCCTTCTTGTCTGTTTTCCTAGCTGTTCTTCTCAGCCTTCCGTTACATGTTCAAGTCCTCACCATCCAATTTCTGCCCCATCCTTTGATTACCCCAGCCCTCTGCACCCCATCTCACTACCCTCATTCCCAGTCCAACCTCCTTTCACGAGGAAGTCTCCCCTAGCTCACCCCACCCCGCCTAGTCTCCCTGCCACCTTATCTTGGGTCCCATGAAACACTGCAGTGCTTATCAAGGGCTTACCCTAGTCTCCAGGGATTTGTTTATGTAGCTGCCGGGCCCTCCAGATTACAGGCTATTGGGGAGCAGAGGTCTGTCCTACCATCTCCTTGTCTCTAGCACTTAACACCCAGCAGCTGTCCAATACATGCTTGCTGAATGAACGAATTCACTAGGTAATTATAGTATGCATGTCCCAGAGCAGAGTGCAATGAAGATCCCAGCAAACCCAGTGAGCTCAGAGAAGGGAGCAATTGACGCAGGCCAGAGCAAGAGGGGACCCTGTAGAAAGAAAAACCAAGAGGAGATAAAGCACAAAAGGCAGGATGAAGAACAGATGGTGGCAGGAGTAAAATGAGAAAAAGTCTGGGCTGTAAAAAGCATAAATCAGATCATGGCCCGCTCCCGCTTAAAATACTAGTGTCTTTTCCCCTATCTTTAAGGATAAGATAGACAGACATCTTGTCAAAGTGCATGTGGCCTCATGGACTAATCCAGCCGTAGGAATAAGGGAAACTGAGTCCCTGAGTAACATTTACAGGGGTGCTGTGATCACAGTATTTTTACTTAAGACACTGTCTTTGGTTCAAAAACATCTTTTAGCAGACCATATATAATATTTTGGGCTTCCCTGGTGGTTCAACAGTAAAGAATCCACCTGCAATGCAGGAGCTGCAGGAGACGTGGGTTCAACTGGGAAGCCCCCCTAGTGGAGGCATGGCAACCCACTCCATTATTCTTGCCTGGAGAATCCCCATGGACAAAGGAGCCTGGCGGGCTACAGTCCATAGGGTCACAAAGAGTCAGACATGACTGAAGTGACTTAGCACACACACACACATATATTTTAGGGTTTCCCCCAATGATTTAGTGGTAAAAGACTCTGCCTGCAATCCTGGAGACATAAGAGGCGTAGGTTAGATCCCTGCGTTGGGAAGACCCCCCAGAGGAGGAAATGGCAACCCACTCCAGTATTTTTGCCTGAAAAATCCCACAGAGAGAAGCCTGGCAGGCTACAGTCCCTCGGGTTGCAAACAGTCGGACATGACTGAGCACAAACAATGTAATATTCTTACGATGAATGTATTTCCTTCAGCTTGAAATCCCTGGCACAACTTTCCAGAGTGTTTTCCTTACGTGAACCATGTCCTATGAGCCTTCCTTTATAGAATATAGTTGAAATTATTGTTTTTTTCTATCATGATCCATTTGAATGTTGCCCTATTTAATGTGTAGGAACCTATTCTGGGGTTGTTTATCTTTTCAATTGCTATGAGACCTTAATGTTACAGACTTCAAACCAAGTCTCCTGAGAACCAGGGAAAGAAGACTTGTTCATTTTTTCCATTACTGGCTGCTGAGGCCCTTCTTTGTGCTGGCACTGGGGCTGGGAGTCGCTCAAATGTGTCCCTGCCCACAAAGAACCTATGATTTGAAAGGAGAGAAGTGTGTACTCAATATCAGGGAAGAAGATTTGACCCAAGCACTGTGTTGGCCATTTAACCTACTTCCCTTCTGACTCTCCAAATAATTATAAAGAGTAGATATCATTGGGCTTGCCAGGTGGCACTAGCGGTAAGAACCCACCTGCCACTGCATGAGACATAAGAGACAGGAATTCAGTCCCTGGGAAGGGATGATTCCCTGGAGGAGGGCATGGAACTGACTCCAGTATTCTTGCCTGGAGAATCACATGGACAGAGGAGCCTGGCATTCCATAGTGTCGCAGAGTCGGACACGACGGAAGTGACTTAGCACAGCACAGCACAGATATTATTCCCCTCACTTTAGAAGTAAGAAAACTGCAGCTGAGAGAGACAAAAGGCCCACCCAAGTCTCACATCAAGTGAGTGGCAGAGTGGGGACCTAAGCCCAGGCGTGTACTTTACCTCAGTCTGAAGCAAAACAGATTTAGCTCTACAAAGAAAGAGAAGAAAGGGCTTCAGCCATCCCACAATGCACTGAGTCCATCTGAGAAAGTGATAAGTGATAGTAAGAGCTAACAGTTGTTGACTTCCCTAGTGGTCCAGTGGTTAAGACTATACACTCCCAATGCAGAGGGCACTAGTTTGATCTGTGGGTGGAGAAGATACCACATGCCACATGGCATGGCCAAAAGAAACCAAAAAAAAGAAGAGCTAACCGTTGTTAACCATCTATGTGCACTTTTGTATAACTCTATTCCTCACAATAACCTCCAAGGAAGGTAACACAATTCGATAACTGCAAGGTAGGTTTTACAGCAGGGTCTTAAGAGATGTTCAGAGAGACTAAGAAATTTTTTCCTGGTCACACATCAAAGGCAGAGCCAATATTCTGTCTTGAGGCAAAGCTCTTTTTTCCTCACTGTTCTTGCTTACAAGAAGCAACGGGTATTTAGGGACTGCCCTAGCACTCCAGTGGTTAAGGGTCCTTGCTTTCACTGCAGGAGGCATAGGTTTGATCCCTGATCAGGGAACTAAGATTCCACATGTTGCATGACACAGCCAAAAACAAACAAACAAACACAGAAGCAAAGAGCATCTAACCATTAAGTACCTCAGAAATTGTGCTCAGCAAAGAAGGGCTCACGCTGAGGCAGGAACTTGTGCGAAATATATGGAAGGGTTTCTATCTCTAAAAATGTTGGTGAGAATGGGCCCGGGAGACTGGGACAAAACAGATCTCCTATTACATCACTGCAGAGCAAGGCCCTCCCAGCTACTGGCACCAGCCCTGAAATGCCATGGCCTCCAAATGGAGGCTGGGCCAAAGTCAGGTTACCCAAAGGCACAACGGATCCCCAAATCCATTCTAGACTGAAGGAAAAGTATGTAGTCAAGTTCAGGAATGAAAAAACCCCAGCAAGAGCCACCAAAGAACAATCCAAGATGGCAGCCTACAGAGACTGCCAACAGGAGGGTCAGAGAGACCAGGAAGCTGACCGACAGGGCAAGGCTTGTCTGACCCGCTCCAGGCCTGGCACAGAGCAAGCAGGAGTTTATAGTATAGTGGAGTCCTTTCATACCCAAAGACAGCTAAACCCACTTGGGAGAATGTAGGTGGAGACAGAGGGAAAAGGACAAAGAGAGGAGAGAGAGCAATAAAAGTGGTGCCTTTGACCCCATCAGTCATTGTACCCCTTGAGCACATGCCCCTGAGTGCATAGAGGCAGGAGGTCAGCTGTCCCTCAGAGACTAGGTCCCCTCAGACCTCCCTTAGAGAGAGCATCAAATAACATTAAGGGTGATTGCTGTGCTTAAAGGTAGGTATTTTTCATGCACCATGACCTCTAAATGCAAACCAACCAATTCATCTGGTACTCTTCCAAAGAAAGGATGATACATCCAAATACTAGGAAGCATGGTCTCTGTGATGGACTAAGTGAAATTCTGCAAAGGGTTAGTTTCCTCATGCAGAGTCATAGGGAATTTTGATCATGTCAGCTTTTAACATTTTTTGCTGACTTTGGATTTATCTCCAGGTCGATGAGACTCTGCTGTCAATGGGATATGTGGTGTAATGAGGCATCTTCTGAAGGCCCAGGGCCAGGAGCCTGAGGTCTGGCAGGGGTTGATATTTAGTTCATGAAAAGTGATTTTGTTTTGAAATAAAGTTAGCTAAATTCTTTACTGGTAGCAATTGTAGGATAGCCCCATTGGGAAATGTATAATATTTTGGAGGTGCTCCAGGAAAAAAAGAAAAGCACTTTCCCCCTATTGCTGTCTTCCATCTCCCTTTAGGAGATTCTCTGAGGGAGAGTTCAGGGATCTTTGTTTTCTGTTGAGATATAGACCAGGCTGAAACAATATGGTAGCAGACTCGTGAAGGAAAAGCAAGTGAAGTTCCTGGAGGGGAGAGCGTGGTGGGCAGAGAAGTGGGGAGTATCTGAGAGGCAAGGATATATACCCTGCTCCCACGCAGTGTGCCAAAGAGGCCTGCCCTTGGACAGGAGGTGACTGCCAGATGTCTCTGGGGGCTGGACACAAAGCACAGCAGCCTTAAGCTGTGAAGAGGGTGCCTATGGTCAGTAAAAGGCTTAAGATCTGCAAGGGAGAATACAGTCAGATCAGCCGGAAGTCCCTTCCAAGAAGCAGTCTTGGGCAAATGGCAGAAGACCATAGCACTAGACATCCACACTGGGAAGCAAAAGAAGTGATGATGCAGCAGTAGCACTACCATGAGTTACAGTCTATAACATTTTCCCAGAACCGGGGGTCTTGTACCAGCCAATGGACAGGATAGGGCAGCCACTAGTGACTGATGTTGGGTTTCTCCTCTACCTGAGGAGTGGAAGGGGGGTACTCAAGTTGTTTGACTTTTATTTAGAAAAATGAATGAACCTATTATTGCTTAAGCTTGAATTCCCCATAATTTTCCTCCTGAATATCATTATTGGGTGAGTGTTAGAAGCTCAGTCGTGTCTTCCTCTTTGTGACACTATGGCTCCTCTGTCCATGGGATTTCCCAGGCAAGAATACTGGAGTGGGTTGACAGAGGATCTTCCTGACACAGGGATCGAACCTTAGTTTCCTGCATTACAGGCAGATTTTTTTAACCATCTGAACCACATCAGCAGAGGTTTTCTCCAGTTACATTCTCACATGCAAACATTCCTGAGTTCTAAATATTATTATCCTTTGGGGGTGTGGATCCTAGAAAGGACTTGTAGCCTTCGATTTCATCTTTAAAAGTTGGGACCTCTTTCATCTTCAAAAGTTGGGAAACACTTTCGGGTGTTTTATTGATTCTTGCCATAATTCTTGCCGTTATCCATTTCAACCTTTTAGAGAACTGAGTTTCTGTTAACAGTGCCATTGGAACTGTTTGTGGGTGAGTGTCACTAGATGATCCCACATGTGCCACAGAGTGATGACCCACATGACTGAAACAGACTAGGTGCTTAATTAATGTTGTTGAAAATAAAAGATGAGTAACTGAATAAATTATTTGGTTAATTTGATTAAGCTGAGCTTTTTAATTAATAGGCTTTATATCTTGGAGCAGTTTTAGTTTACAGAAAAATTTAACAGGAAGTACCATATACTCCCTCCTCCTACCCCACTGCATACATGCTTTTTCCTGTTATTAACATCTTGTGTTGGTACAGTACATGTGCTATAATTCATTATACAATATTGATGCATGATTATTAATTTAAGCCCGCAGATTATAATTGGATTCACTCTCTATGTTGTATGGTTCTATGGGTTTTGACAAATGCATACTGTTATGCATCTACTATCACAGTATCAGGCAAAATAGTTTCACTGCCCTAAAAATGCCCTGTGATTCGCCCTAAAATTCCTCCTCCCTTTCTCCTAACTTCAGGCAGCCACTGATCTTTTTACTGCCTCTACAGTTTTGCCTTTTCCAGAATGACATATAGTTGAAATCATATAGTGTGTAACTTTTTTGGACTAGTTTCTTTCACTTAGCATTAGGCATTTAAGTTTCCTCCATGTCTTTTGTAGCTCGATAGTGCATTTCTTTTTACCGCTGAATAACATTCCATTGTATGGATGTATCAAAGTTTATTTATGTATTCACCTATTGAAGGATATCTTGATTGCTTCTGATTTTTGTCAGGAATGCATAGAGCTGCTATAAACATTTGTTTGCAGGTTTCTGTGTGGGCAAAAGTTTTTAGTTCACTTGGATAGATACCTAGGAGCACAATTGCTGTATTGTATGGTAAAGATTATGTTTAGCTCTGTTAAGCCTATTTTTAAAAAGCTATTTCTAGCCAGGGTTATCTCATAAAATCGGGGAGACAGTGGTAAGTTATGAGTTGACTTCCCACAGTGCAGAACTATAAAACAGGCCTGCTCTTATTTGTACTAAGTAATATTTAGCTACAGAGTATATACACAAGTATTAGTAAATTTATATTTAGTGAATAAGGTGCTAGATAATTGCCCCCATAATTTCATATTGGCCTTTTCAATTTGGCTGCCAAGACAGACTCATCTGAGAAAGACCCTGCTCACAGGAAGTATACATTCTAATGGGAGAGACAGTAAGTACATATGCAAATAAAACCCATTCGGGAGGAAGTACTAGAGAGGAAATGACCACACCTAAGCAGCCAAGAAAAAAAAGAAGTTTCCTGTCAACTTACATGGTGAATCTGTTCATACAGCCAAACTAGAATTTGGGGGAGTGGGGTGAGGGTGAGGAGGGTAGGTAAGTGAAAGTGAAAAGTGAAAGTCACTCAGTCGTGTCTGACTCTTTGTGACCCCTTGGACTATACAGTCCACGGAATTTTCCAGGCTAGAATACTGGAGTGCATAGCCTTTCCCTTCTCCAGGGGATCTTCCCAACCCAGGGATTGAACCCAGGTCTCCTGCATGGCAGGCGGATTCTTTACCAGCTGAGCCACAAGGAGGGTGTGTAACTCAGAGACAATTTGCTTTAAAGAGACACTACTAGGAACTGTCGTGAAATATTTTCCAAGATGCTCAAGTGGTCCTATAGCAGGGGAAGACAGGTAGTAGTTAAGGGAAAAGACTCCTGTTTGGGGCAAAGAAAAACTTTAAAACATGGAAACAGAAAACAAGAAATCTTTATATCTCCTCTCTCCGATGTCAGCTGCCTTTCCCTGTACGTTCACATCACAACTTCTTCATCCAGGTACATCCCTCTCCAAGAAACTGGAAGAGTCTTACTTGCCCTTCCTGCTCCCTCAGAGTTTTCCTTTGCGTGTAGTAAGTGCTCGAGAAGTGATTCACTATGTTGAATTTCACCAATTCACACATGAAAAAAGGAACTTCAGTTTTACCCTCCAAGTTCAACTACCACAAAAGCAAAAAAAAAAAACAAAAAAACAGAAATAGCCTCCTCTTGGTAATTGTTTTTAAGTAGTGTTGGAAAGAAGCCAGCATATACATTTTCAGAGCTTTGTAATCATTAACTATTCTCCACCACCCTGAAAAATGTGACCTTGGATCAGCTCCAAACACCTTAGCAACAAGCCAGCGGCTCCCGACCAGAGCCCCCAGCCTTCTGATGGGGCCAGAATCCCAGAGACAAAGCATTGTTTATTGACATAAACTGTCTTGCTTCTGAAGCTGAAATCCCAAGACTCGTGCTAATGAGAAGACTCCGTGCCAGGATGTCATATTGAGTTAGGAAGGCTAGCCCACTCACATCCCATTCCTCTGTGCTCAGCCCAAGCTGGAGGAGATACAAGACAAACATATGCGGTGCTTCTGAAAGGCCCCAACACTTGACGCTCCAACACCAAGACAATCATTGTCTTCAGCTGGGAGTGTGGGAAAGGGAGCAGAGCACGAAATGTTTTCTGAATGGATGGGCAGGGCCCTGCGTGGAGGATCCGAGGCTGCCAGCTGCAGGCCTGGGCAGGGCGATGCTCCCAAACTCCTGAGCATGGCAGTCAGTGCTCGCTGCTTCATGAGCCAGAGGGTGGTACCCAAACCCTCCTCCCTCCTTCTAACCCTACCTCTACCAAAGGCCTCAACCCACTCCAGTATCCTTGCCTGGAGAACCCCATGGACAGAGGAGCCCGGATTGCACAGAGCTGGCCATGACTGAGCAACTTGGCATGCAAGCACCAAATGCCTCATCTAGGTCCCGATGCCGGCAGAGCTAGAAGATGCAACCTCAGACTGGCAACAGGCATCCCTCAGTTTCAGGAGGAAAAGGTACCTCCCTGATAACCCTAAGAAGAGGTGACATTTCCCTGCACCCCATCTAAAATTACCTTTGCATGCTTCCTGACTGAAACATCCTCATATTTTTCCTTCTAATATGTTTTCTCCTTAATCTTGACGTGACTTCACAAGCAAGCATAGAAGAGGGCTTCAACTCATTATGATAACAGCAAATGATCACTAAACTTTACCTAGCTCTATACATAGCTATGTGCTAAGTGCTTTACATCCATCACCCCAATCCTCACAAAAACTCTGTCATTTAAGAATATCATGGACTCTATTTTACTTGATGAGGAAACAGAGGCTTAGAGAAACGAAGTCAGCACTTCTCAGAGTGTTGTCTCTGGACCAGCTGCATTCACATCACCTAGAAATTTGTTAGAAATGACCATTCTCAGGCCCCATCCCAGACCTACTGAATCAGAAACTCTGGGGGTGGGGCCAGCAATGAACTTCAACAAGCCCAGCAGGTGATTCCCATGCATAAAATGTTGAGGACCCTGCTGCTGCTGCTGCTAAGTCACATCAGTCATGTCCGACTCTGTGTGACCCCATAGACGGCAGCCTACCAGGGTCCGCCGTCCCTGGGATTCTCCAGGCAAGAACGCTGGAGTGGGTTGCCATTTCCTTCTCCAATGCATGAAAGTGAAAAGTGAAAAGTGAAAAGTGAAGTCACTCAGTCATGTCTGACTCAGCGACCCCATGGACTGAAGCCTACCAGGCTCCTCCATCCATGGGATTTTCCAGGCAAGAGTACTGGAGTGTGTTGCCATTGCCTTCTCCGGTTGAGGACCCTAGACCTACCCAAAACCACACAGCCAGTAGGATCCAAATTCCAGCAGTCTGGCTCCAGAGCCCTGCTGTTAATCTCTGTGCTATGAATTTAACTGGACACAGACATAAAGTGCCTTCTCCTTCCTACAAACACCCACTGCAAATGTCAAGACTCAGCATTTGTTGACAGATATTTGGCTGCTGAAAACATCTGGTCAGATTCATAAGAAGGAGTAAATGTTCTACACTACCGTTTTTTACTTCTCTCTTCTTCACGGGGCTCCGTCACATTCCTCACAGGAATGAAGACTTCTTGCTCTCTAAACACTCCACCCTCATCACAAGGGCATTCCCAGAGGCTCGACCCTGGCCTTATGGAATCTTTTTCACACCCAAAGACTGAGCAACACAGAGGAATGAAGTGGACAGTAGCTGGTATTAAAAATGAAAAAATTAAAAGCATCTGTGTTAAATTTCCTAGGGCTGCCATAACAGAGTGCCATAAACTAGGGGGCTTAGAACAGTGGAATCGTTCCACAATTTTGGAGGCTGGAAGTCTGAAATCAAGTTGTTGGCAAGGCCACGCTCCTTCAGAAATCTGTAGGAGGAGAATCTTTCCCTGCCTCTTCCAGCCTCTTGTAGCCCTGATGCTCCTTGATTTGTGACAGCGTAATTTACTGGTATTCTTCTTCTGTGTGTTCACATCATCCTGCCTCTGGACGTGTCTATTTCTGTCCAGATTTCCCCCTTTTTAATCAGGGTACTAGCTTTACTGGATGAAGGGCCACCCTACTTCAAGATGACCTCATCTTAACTAAATACATCTGCAACAATCCTATTTCCAAACAAGGTCACATTGTGAGGTTCTAGGGGGTAAGACTTCAGTACATGAATATTGCAGGCATATAATTCACCCAGAACAGAGTCTGTTAATAAGGGTAGGGGATTAGACTACAGAAGTTTTTGTGCATAGTGTTTGGTTGTGGCAGGACATTTCAGGAACTCATAAATTGACAGCGAAAAAGCCATCTACCCATCTCCCTGGCTGATGATAAGAACCATCAGATACTTGTTAAAACTAGAGTTTCCCAAGCTGCATCCTGGACATCGTGAATCAGAAAAAAAGACTGAGGGATGTGGATATTAACAAGCAGCCCTGTGATTCTGATGTAACCAGCCCTTTGATGCCCTTAAATTGGGGAAGTACAGTTCCAGCCAACCCACATGGGAATGCTCAACATTCTGGCCCATGTGACAGGCAAGTGCCACTGAAGTGGTACTCAGACACCCTCAACACTCCAGCCCCCAAGACGCCCATGGTGAGTTCTAACTTCAGCCTCAGGAACACTGTCCCAGAGTTTTCTTTACATTCAGGTCCCAGAATACCTACTTTAGGCCACAGTCAGCATCAAAAGGTCAGACTTCCGAGATAGATAATTTCATTGAGTGGGAGTCAAGTCCAACCAGACCTCCTGGGATCCATAAAAATATAGACAGTGAGGCCACTGAGAGCCACGGACCAGCTCGAGGAGGAAAACACTTTCCTGACTCTGAGCTGAGCCTGGAGAGCAGTGGCATGGAACATGGAGAGAAAGCAGAAGTCAGCAAGGGGAAAGGCTGGATTAGCACCATGTCTGCCCTGACAGGGCCCTCCTCCTTCCCCAAGCCACCTCAACAGATTCCCAGGTAGCTGCTGAGATAAGAGAGTCACCATGGTAACAACCATACTTGCCAGATAAGGAATTTTACGAGGCAGCAAAAAGCAGTAGAATGAGCTCACCAACTCACTGTAGCTCTCAGAGCCTCCATTTGTTCATCTGTTTGGTTCTCATAATTTATTTTCTCATAACAAGGATCAGATACCCACTCAAGCCCACCCAAAAGAAGTGAGACTGACTCATTCAGGTCCCTTAAAATCCACGGGCAGCATGCAATCCACCTGCCTTCGTGGAAATAGACAGGATATTAGCTGTGGCTCAGTCTTGACCCATCTCTTCTCCATGTACCTCTGCTCACTCGCCCCTTTCTCTCCACTAAAGGGCTTCCTCTGCCACCACCTCAGCCTGTACAGTAGTCATTCTGGTTGCCTTTGTACCCAAGACTACATGCTCCTTCAACTCAATGCCCCACAGCTCTATGGCACAGGTCCTCATTGTTCCAATTCCAAATTTCCAGAAGATTTCGAGTCCATCCTGGGTTAGGCAATCTTCCTTCACCAGATTAACTCACACAGCACAAACCTAGCACCTCTGCCAGACACCTCATCAAAGGTTGTGGTGAAAGCAACCACCTGAGGAGGATTCTGTGGTTAGGCAGCACCCCAAGGCATGTCCGCTACAGTAATGGCCAAAAATCACCGCCATTTTTTTTAAGCACCTGCTAGATGACAGACACTGAGCTACATGTAATCCTCACTTCAAACATTCAAGGTTATTATCACAGATATGGAAATTGAGGCTCACAGAACTGAGGTAACTTATCAAGGGTCACTCAGCTAGTAAGGGGTGGAGCAAGAATTACAGCCCACTCAACCCACTTTCCAGAGAAGGAAATGGCAACCCACTCCAGTATTCTTGCCTGGAGAATCCCAGGGACGTGGAAGCCTGGTGGGCTGCCATCTATGAGGTCGCACAGAATCAGACACGACTGAAGCGACTTAGCAGCAGCAGCAGCAGCAACCCACTTTCACAGCAGTGCACCCCCCTTCTTGCCATTCAACCTAAGGTAACCAGACAAAGAGATGGTACCATTTCATCACATCACGGAAAAGCGGGTCAGCAATCTCTACCTGCTCTGTCTGCCAGGTCATATTGGAAATAAAATCACAGTCTGGAAAGTGCATTGAGAAAGCTGTGCAAAGATAAATGTGAACCTTTGAACATTCCTGCTACCACTGTCCCCCAGCATGGTGTTTGCTCACTGAGCATTTGCCTGAGGGCTGCAGAGCATTTGTTCACCCCTGCCCTGTGGCCAGAATTGGTCATGGACATAGCAAGGGTCTTAGCAGCTGTCCAAGACCCCCTGGAAGGAACTACCCACTATTTACAATCTGGTGGTATGGCCCCTCGTAAACAGGATCTGAATTCTCAACCCAGATCTTGGCAACCCAAGGCAAGTTCTATTTGGATTGGAGGAACTTTCTTGTTTTTCACTGAGAAACTTAGCCTCCTATGCCAAAAGTTGGTCAACTGTGTTCAAGCTGGGTATCATAGAGAATAAACAGACAGACAACTCTCAACTGCAATGATGCCCCTCGAATCACTCAAATCACAAAAAGGGTCAGGCCCATGAAGGTTTTGCCCCAGAAAGGGAGTGGGTTTCACAAGTTCTTTCGTGAAGGTAGCGATTTCCTTCCATTGGTATATATACCCGGAAGTGGGATTATTGAATTGTAGAGTAGTTCTGATCTTTTGAGAAGCCTCCATATTGTTTTCAATATGTCTGTGTGTGTTTAGTCACTCAGTCATGTCTGACTCTGCGACACTTTGGACAGTAGCCCACCAAGCTCTTCAATCCACGGGATTTTTCAGGAGTGTGCAGCCATTTCCTTCTCCATGTTTTCCATATAAGTACACCAATTTACATTCTCACTAACAGTGCACAAAGGTTCCCTTTTCTCCAAACCCTCTCTAACACTTGTCTTTTGTCTTCATAATAATAGCCATCCTGAGAGATGTGAAGTGATATCCCATTGTGACTTTGATTTGCATTTCCCTGATCATTAGCAACACTGGACACCTTTCATGTGTCTATTGGCCATTTGTATGTCTTTGGAAAATTGCCAATTCAGACCCTTCGCCCATTCTTTAATTGGGTTTGTTGTGTGTGTGTGTGTGTGTGTGTGTGTTTTGCTATTGAGTTGTATGAATTCCTTATATATTTTGGATATTAAACTCTTATCAGATATGCCTTACAAATATTTTCTCACATTCCATAGGTTGTCTTTTCATTTTGCTGTTTCCTTTGCACTTCAGAAGCTTTTTAGCTTGAGGTAGCCCTGTTTGTTTATTTTTGCTTTTGTTGCCTGTGCTTTGGGTGCCTGTGCTTTCATATCTAAAAAAAAAAAAAATTACAAGATCAATGTCAAGGAGCTTTTTTCCCATGTTTTATTCTAGGAGCTTTATGGTCTCGAGTCTTTAAGTCTTTAATCCGTTTCAAGCTAATTTTTGTGGATGGTATAAGGATTCACATGTGCACATCCAGTTTTCCTAACACCATTTATTGAAGAAACCATCCTTTCCCTATTGCATATTCCTGACTCCCATGTCAAAGATTAGTTGACCATACAGATGGTAACTAAAGTTTACAATATACACAAATATTAAATTATTATATTGCACATTGGAGACTAATCTATCAATTTTATCTCAATTAACAAAAAGGACTAGTTGATTATTTATTTCTAGGCGCTCTATTAGATTGTACCTGTTTCTACTTACTTGTGAATCCCTAGGGTCCACACACTCAGCACTCAGCGGCTCTTAGACGCACAGGAAGTTACTATCTGTGGCTGTCAATCACCACCACCCCTCCCCTCGCCCTACACAGAAGTTGGAGAATGGGCTGCAACCCAAAGCAGGAAAACACCCTCCCCTTGATTAATAATCGACAAACAAGAAAGCTGCCAGGCCTGCATACCTTGAGTTAATCCATTTCAACTCATTCCTTCTTTGGAGCCACAATGAGCACAAATAGCTGTTTATAATACGGGTGGCTGTTACTTGTACAAGATTGTACTGTTACCTCCAGAGCAGAGAAGATAAATAATGTATTTAAATTGAAAATGTCAAACACATTCCAGAAGCACTGGGGCTTCTCCAAAATTCCAGATCAAAAAAGAATAAAAAGAAGTTGAATCCTTCTTTAAGGCACTGCGAGATTAACTCAAATACCAGAAACATTGACTTTAAGGGGCAAATTCTTCAGAATTACACAATAGATTTGACAAGTTCTTGCAAGTAAATTCTCTTTTCAATATGAAAACCTTCTTTCAGAAGCTGGCCCCATTTTGATAAGGGGTTAATTTAGTGGTAAATGAAAGGATCCTTTGCCATTCAGAACCCTGGTTTGTGTGGTCTGCTTGGGAACCTATTGCAAATCCTCCAGCCCAAAGTACTTGGCTTCGATGGTGTTGGAATAAAGGCCTCTCTCTTCCAAATCAGGGTGCCATTTATCAAAGCTGCAATTCTCCTCCTTAGGTCCAGTTCCATGTTCATTTGCTTATTTACCAAGTCTCAGTTGGTCCTTTTAAGCCCCAAATATAAATATGCCTCCAACTTTGATTTAGAGCCAAGGATTTCTAAAAGGAACTCAGACTTCAGAGTGTTGTTCTTTCTTGTAGGGAGGCCTTATCAGATCCCATCACACTCATACTGATTTTGTGAAAATAAACTTACTTAAAAATCAATAAGAAGCCCAGGCTTCAGGACCAGTGACAGTGAAAATAAATCATACATGCAGCTGTGAGGTCTACTGGCAGAAGGTTCTCTTGTTCTTCAGATAGAGCAAAGAATCTGCTAAGAAACATTCAATTCTCATGTAATTCTGGCACGTGGCAAAGGACACGAAATTGTAAGAAGACATATCCAGTGGTCCAGCACAGGCATGCAGGCTGAAACAATTTCAAAAGGAAAGATTTCTCTGGACCAAGGAATGATCGTGTTTACAGTTGCCCTTTGAGACATTTGAGTTTTGCTTGTTAGTGTGTTCATAAGAAGACAGAAATCTTAGGAAATGAGAAGAATTTCTCCAAAGCTGATTGTTAATCTCCCCGCTGAATCCTCTAAAGAGAAGTGATTCCTTTATGCCTCAGCTCAGTCTTCTGCTTTCTATACAGCCTCATGCATTAAGGAAAATAGAAAGGTCGACTTTTCTCTGTTAGACAAGGTCTGGCCATTTAAATATTGATTGTTGAAGGCCAAGTTCTGAGATCAGCAATTTACCATTAGTTTTCACAACAGACTAATAGGATGAGTACAGATTCAGCTTCATTTTATAGATGAGGGAAATGAGGCTCGAAAGGGTAAACAGCTTACGCAGCTTCACCCAGCTTGTAAAGACAGGCCTGGACTTCGATACTAGCCTGTCTGACTTCCGATGCTCAGCTGCTTTGCCTCCCCAATTCGGGGTCCTATACTTCTGGCCTGGGGCCAGTGCCTGGGGTCTGCCTTCATGGAATTCTTCCTTCCCCACAGTTGCTTTCCTCCTCCTCCTCCTCTGCCTCCTCCATTCAGGCTGGGGGAGCCTCTCCAGGCTTCTCCTCCAGTCCCCGTTTTCTCAGGGCTGCCTGAGATGACTCCCTGAGCAGATTACAAGCCCTGTGTCCATTGGTTCCCATTTATCTCCAGGGCTTAAACAGCATATCAAAGCTCTGAAAACTGTTGGTGCCTGACTGATGATTATTGGGGTTCAGAAAATGTCAGCTGCTCAGTCGCGTCTAACTCTTTGCAACCCCATGGACTGTAGCCCGCCAGGCTCCTCAATCCATGGAATTCTCCAGGAAAGAATACTGGAGTGGATTGCCATTTCCTTCTCTGGGGAATCTTTCCAACCCAGGATGGAACCCCAGTATCCTGCATTGGAGGCAGATTCTTGACCATCTGAGCCACTGAGGAAGCTCACTGGAGTTCAGATCCCTCTTCTTTTTTTTTTTTTTTTTTTTTTAATTTATTTTTTACTGGAGGATATTGCTTTACAATGTTATATTGGTTTCTGCCATACAACAATATAAATCAGCCATAAGATACATATATCCCCTCTCCCAGGCTTCCCTTGTGGCTCAGCTGGTAAAGAATCTGCCTGCAATGTGGGTGACCTGGGTTTGATCCCTGGGTTGGGAAGATTCCCCTGGAGAAGGGAAAGGCTACCCACTCCAGTATACTGGCCTGGAGAATTCCATGGACTATATAGCCTATGGGGTCACAAAGAGTCGGACACAACTGAGCGACTTTCACTCACTCACTCACTCACTCATTCCCTCTCTCTTGAGCCTCCCTTCTACCCTACCCCCATCCCACCCCCTAGGTTGTCACAGAGCTCTGCAGAGCCCCTCTTCTAAGGAGTTGTTCATCTCATCTACAAAATACCCTCGACTCAAGGCTCCTTTTATTCCATCACCAGGTCACAGATAAAAATATTCAGCCAAACCCACAGTCTCTTTTCCTCACCCACAAAGAGAGACCATTTCCACCTGTGCAGGAAGGAAGCCCGAGGAAAGAGAAAGGAAAGGAAAAAAGAAGAGAGAGGGGAGGAGACAGCGGGAGCGGGAGAAGGAGGGTGTAGTTCTATTCCCCTCCAGCAGCAAATCCTTTCCCCACCACCGCCTTGTATAAAGGCCCAGAAAAAGTAAAGAAATACGAACTGGGGGTAGGGAAGAAACAGTGAGAAATCTATCTAAACTTCCTACTCTGTTTATTTTCATTGCGTTTTGTTTCTCTTTTTTTTTTTTTTTTTTTTTTTTATTTTTTATTTTTTTTTATTTTATTTTATTTTTAAACTTAACATAACTGTATTAGATTTGCCAAATATCAAAATGAATCCGCCACAGGTATTGTTTTGTTTCTCTTTATCCTTAAGAACAAGACAAAATAAAACCAAACCAACCAGCTGAGCTCTCTGTCTGAGAGGCCAAAGAAAATCTGACTTGTGACTTTTGTATATTAACAAGGCCCACTCTTTACTAAAGAAAGGGGTGAGCAAAAGGGCTCTAGATTAAAGCACTAAAAACCCACGTGAGCACTTAGAAACACGACAAACACAACTTCCCAGCCTGGAAACCCCTTTGGACTGATCCTGCCCAGAGTCTCATTGAAAAGAGCAGTGGACTTCTGTATCCCAACCCTGCATACAGGACAAGCTGTGTGACTTTGAGAAAATGACTTACCCTCTCTGAACCTTAGTTTCCTTAGTTATAAGATGGGAATCATTTGAATTTTACTTACAGGGCTGTTGTAAGGAATAAATAAGGCTGTTAGGTCACAAAAGGTCCTCAATAAATGTTAGTTAAATTCCAATGCTAATGGCCCCTTAGGCACAGTGGAGGTAACCACCGCCCTCCTGTAGTTCCAAAGTTCCTCTGACCATTCATCACGATTTGCCTGCTATTGATACTTCTTACTGTTCATCTCCCTACTTCCCCTGCCCCATACAAGATTCCGTTCTCTCATTTAACTGAACACAGCTGTTGTTGCTGTTATCGCTTAGTCACTAAGTTGCATCTGACTCTTTTGCGACCCCATGGACTGTAATTTATCTTTGGATATATCCTAGTCCATAGTCTATAAACTGCTTGCTCTCATGTCTGCCTGGGGATTTGTAATACACTCCCTCCCCTTTGGACGCTGACCATTAGGTCACACGGCATCAACCTTAGCATGTGATGGGAATCACTGCTTTGTTGCTACCAAAGTCTTGGCTGGCAGCTGAAAAAATGGAAACAAACTCCAAAAGTAACCAAGTTGGTAGTGGTGGTGCGTTAGTTGCTAAGTTGTGTTTGACTCTTGCAACCCTATGGACTGTAGCCAGCCAGGCTCCTCTGTCCATGGGATTTCCCAGGCAAGAATACTCGATTGGGTTGCCATTCCCTTCTCCAGAGGATCTTCCCAACCCAAGAATCAAACCCAGGTCTCCTACATTGCAGACTAATTCTTTACTGCTGAGCCACCAGAGAAGCCCTAACATAGCTGAGAAATAAGCAACTGAGTCTTTGGTTGAAAATAATTCTCAGTAAAGTATTAAAGGCTGCAGGTAGCTTTGCCTCTTTGCCATAGGTAAAAGACTCATAGACTCAGGGTAACAAACCTAGCTGTGTTTGCCTTGCACTGTCTCTTAACCTCCTTTTTACTTTCTTCCCCTCTGCACTGCGATGGTGAAGTCAGCTGGTTGGCAGACTCCTGTTCAGTCTATCCGACAGTGGGGCTCCAGCTAATGGTCAGTAAATGCCACCTCAGGGACCTGAGAAATCCAAATTTTCTCTTCCCACATCTTCAGCCTTTCCCTCTCACTCTAGCATCTCTCTCACTTTGGCCCCCAAGACTCAGCATCTTTTTAGCTTAGTCCCCAATTTGGATGCCCTATCTACTCCAATATGAGGAAAACCTCAAAGACAAACCATATGCAGGTTTTTTAAATTAAGTCAGGAAGTCTTTGAGGAAGATGTCTCTTTATAAAACATAAACTTCCGTGCAAATTCTTCATTTTGATTGCTCAGAAATCATCATCATTCAGTTATAGGCTCACTAAAGAAGGCTGATAAATACATCTCCTGTCTAAAGGAAGAGTCTGCAATGGAAATTCTGCGAAATTGGATTTCCCATGAAGAATCAAAAACCCATTCACTAAGCCAAATAGAAAGCATGCCCACTGACCTTCAAGTCTTCACCTTACTGCCAACCACAAAACAAACAACTAGAAACAAATGTTATGCCCTTCCCCAAGCTGATTAGTGGCACCGGGAGCATTGGTGCACCCAGCTCTGTAGCACGAGTCACTTGTGTGAGCAGATACACTTGCCATTAACTAGACAACGATGGCCAAGCCAGCCCAGCCAAGAGCCTCTTCCCATTCTGCATTCAGAGGCCACAGAAGCATCTCTCTCAGAAGGGCTGAGATTGCCTTGCTCCCCTCACATCCAATCAGGCTCGCCGCCCATCCCAGCCTAGGTTCTTGTCCCTCCTCACCTGGTCTATAACAATGGCTTTCCCAACTGAACTTTCTACCTCCTGTCTCTCTCCCTGAGCCACCCTCATCAAATTTTCTAACCATCTGCTCTCATTGCATTGCTTCATGTAAAGATAAACTTCACTCTATCTCCCTCTTATCTGGAGATAGAAAAGGATGGCTTTCTTCAGCCTCCATCATTCACTGCACCTCATCTGATGGCAGCCCCCAGCCGTATGGCCAGGCACGTTTCTCTCTCTGCTTTCCCACCACCGCATGGTTACTGCCACTTCCTGCCTTTGTTCTTGGTGCCCTTCTGGAACACCGTCTCTATTCCTCTCTGTCCAAATTGCAGTCAAACTTCATATCCCTCTACCCAAGAAGCCATTCCCAACCAGGGTTTCATTCAACTTTCATTGAACTCCATGAAATTCCCAACATGTTAAGCCTTCCTCTTTTTCCCCCACTGTTCCAGACATAAGCCCTGCAGTAGAGCAGAGGTCCTTCCCAACCTGAAACTTCTTTGGTGCTCCTGATCAATTTCCATCTCTCTAAATACTCACATGTTCAATGAACACAACTGACCTTATAAATGAAGGCCCTTAAGAAGGGATAGGTTTCTGTTTGGAGAAACTGCAGTATCTCTCCCACAATGATACACTGCCCTTCAAGTTTTATGAAGAAATACGGATGGGCTAGGTTCCCAGAGAACTGGCAGAAAGAGGGCAAGTCAGCCTCCTCCCCTCCCCCAGTCACCCCACACTTGCCAGAGAGCATTTAAAATGCACTTCAGGGTGTCCATCTTTTCATTTGGAAAGGAAACAAGCCTTGCTGTTCTGTTTCTCCCATTTCATTAAGGACAGAGGTCATCCCAGGGAGGGCAAGGGTAGGTTCCAAGAGAGGGCTTGTGAGGGAGTGGGGGTTGGGGGGAACTCCCTCATCTCTTCTGTCTAGCTTGCTTCACCCTTTGAAGAGAACAAGCCTGGCTTTCAGAGTGAATTATTTTCAACACAGCCTCTGCCAGGACCAGGCTCTCCCTGGCTGGCTGAGGCAACACCCAGAAGGATTGAGAGATAGTTCAAGGTCAGACAGGGTGTCCAGACAGGACTGGCCAGAGGACATGGCACTGTGACAGCTGGGAGGAAAGGGACTGCAGAGGGGACAAGAGAGAAGGCAGAGTGCACATGTTAAATGAAAGCCCAGAAGTTTCTCTCCTCTCTCTCTCTCTCCCCTCCCTCCCTCTCTCTCTGTCTACACACACACACACACACACACACACACACACGCCTGCACAGACACACATTCTTTTCTTTCCCTCCTCTCCTCTGCCTCCCCAAGGCCTTCCTATAAATAAACAATAAGCCCCTGAGCCTGCCTGCAGCCCACTATTAACTCTTGCAGTGTTCACACTGTTCCCCACTTCAGGCTTTGCAAAGCCCTTTCCCACACGTAATCCTCACCTGATTCCTGCATCACATGCTTTCAAAGGTCCTGGAAGTCCCACACATGGAATCATGGGCACCCCACGCCCCCCACTCGCCAAGTTCTGAGTCTTAATACGACCAGTTTCAGGTCATGCTACTCAGAAGACTCCCCTACGGTTCAGGCTTCATGTGTGCATGTGCACTCAGTCGTGTCTGACTCCTTTGCCAGGCCATGGACTGTAGCCCGCAAGGCTCCTCCGTCCATGGGATTTTTCAGGCAAGAATACTGGAGTGGATTGCCATTTCCTTCTCCAGGGGATCTTCCCAACCCAGGGATCAAACCCAAGTCTCTTGCATTGGCAGGAAGACTCTTTACCACTCAGTCACCCGGTTCAGGCCACATCTATCTTAAACCGTTATTTGCATGCCCCTAATAGAGCCACAATCTAGTAAACATTTGCTCTGTTGCAAGCACTGTACACAAGTGCTTGACATGCATGATCTCACTTAAATTCCGTAACAATCCTGAGTTGTCAATATGACACAGGCATTTTGTCAATGAGGAAGCTCTGATGTTATGTTACTTGGCTGAGACCCTAAGTGGAGAGTGTGGGTGCTGAGTTCTGAACCTAGATGTATATGACTATAATACCCGTGTTCTCAGCTCCTGTGCTGAGGTCCTCTTACTAAGAATCCTTTCGTATCCAAGATTGCAGAGCATCTACTGGAGGGAGGAGAGGATAGATCTAGCCAGTCTTCTGGAATGCCAGGATCAACAACCGATTAAACTTCCCCAGGCCTCCAGTGACATCTTTTACTCTTCACTTCAATGCACATTTATCCTGCCAGACTCTGTGCTAGGTATTGTGAATGGAACAGTAATGAAGACAGACAAGTCCTGCCCTCACAGAGACCACAGTCTAGTTAGGGGAGACAGCCCATAAACCAACACACAGTTAAATATGTATACTAGTTCACCAAGAAGTTCTAAATCAACAGAGAAGAAACATGACCTAGTTTTCATTTTTTCCCAACAGTAGTTTTAATTTGTTCTCAGCTGGGGCAAATTATCTCCCTCCATCATTGCACCCTTTAAAATATCTCAGGCAGATTCCACTGCTTCCTGTCACTTTTGGTTATTGAAATTTAGTCTGGGCCAATGTAAACTCCCACCTCATATCTGATTGAAAGCCCTCTGCCCTCCCTGAGCAGCCAGGACTTGCTGCTGGAGGGGCTTGGCCAGAAGGGGCAGAAAGCCTTGAGTTCTTCCTCCCCACTCCCTGGCCCTTGCCACCTAGAGCCCACCTCACAGACCCTTGTTGCTGGAGGCACCCTCATCCAAAGGCTGGCCATCCTGGCTTGGAGGTCAGTACCTTCCTGATGTCCTTCTGACCCATGGGAAAGTCAGACATCCTGCCAAGCCCTAGGAGAGACCTTGCCCCAAGGCCATCCTTTCAGCCCTGCCTTTTCTCATCAATATATCTTCCCGTGGGACACAAACAGACACAGCCAGATAGCAGTACTGCTGCTCAAGCAGATGTCCAGCCAGGGAATAGGACACTAGCAATTCCCAGAGCACACCCCCGTCTCTCCCTTGACTCAGAGGCGGGAGGAGGCATGCTGTCCCTTCCCCAGGAGGCTGTTCTCACCAGGAGCTCTGCTCTCCCTCAAGCTGACTTTGAGGATCCCCACCCTCTCCTCGAGCTCAGCCTTTTCCTCATAGACCCAAGACAGGGGAAGAGTAGATGGTATGAGGGCCAGTTCTGCCACCTCAATTGCTGAAAATTGGTTGGGAGCTCTCTTTAGAAACAGAGTGAGCTTCAGACCTTTTGTGTCACCCGTGAGCCTTGGCAGCCATTCTAAGACAACAGAAAGGTCTCATTCAACATCCAATTTCAGATAAAATTACAATTGTGAGATGCGGGATGAAAGAAAGAAGAGGGTACCATGAGAGGACAGCTTCCCAGATGGTGCTAGTGGTAAAGAATCCACCTGCCAATGTAGGGGATGTAAGAGATGCAAGTTTGATTCCTGGATTGGGAAGATCCCTGGAGGAGGGCATGGCAACCTTTCCCAGTATTCTTGCCTGGGAAATCCCATGGACAAAGGAGCCGAGCAGGCGGTGGTCCACGGAGCTGCAAAGAGTCAGAGGCAACTGAACACACCAGCACACACCATGAGAGGAGATGTTCATGTGCTGGAATCAGCTTGGGCAAAATCCCAGGTCTGCCTCTTTTTAACTGTGTGCCCTTGCCAGGTTACTTACCTTCCCTGTGCCTCAGCTTCTTCACATGTGAAACGGGGGTATAATAGTATCCACCTCATAGGATTAGATAAGAAAACACAAATAACCCTGTTAACAGTACCTGGCACATTAATACATGCTCAGTTACTATAAATTTCATGAGGACATGGATTGAGGGATCCAAATACTTCATAGACACTCAACAACAGCTGATAAAATAACAAATGTTGGAGAATACTCAGGAATACCTATCTGAGAGGGGGTAGTCAGAGCGACCACTCTGAGGAGGGGACACTTAAGCATTGTCACGAAGGATGAGGGGACCGTCAGCCAAAAAGTCAAAAGAAGGCAAGAGGAACAATGAGTTAGTCACTCTATCCTCCCTACAGTAAAATTTCTCCAAAGTCTGATGTAGGCAGATTGTACTTGTATCACATTACATGGCAGACCTAGAAAAGTTGCCTTAGACATTTAATACAATGCATACATACAGAGTCCTAAGTTGCTAATTCCCTCAAGATCAAAAAAGTTGTTGTTAACTTCCAGGAGCTAAAGCCCTGCAGGAGCTCTGTCCCCTTCACAGCAGCCCTAACAGTAAAGTCAGCCCTGCAACCGTCTCCTCTCCTGGTGTCTGGTCAGGAGTCCTCAAGGAGTCCCCTGCTTCTTCAGGACATGCTGCTTGTCTGCAAAAGAGTCTGAGACCAAAGTTGTCCACTTTGTCTGCAATATCACCCGAGGACAGGGTCCCTGCTCCCCACTCAAGGCAAACTTGTAAAACTCTACAGAGATTGGCACCAATCCACGGCCCTGTGAGCTCCTCTTTTTGCCCCCTTGTATCTGACAGCATCCTGCCCCATTCCACCTTCTAAGAAATGAGTTTGAGGGCAGATGAAACAAAGAATCAGAGCAGGGAAGGGCACGGGAGCAAAGACGGGTAGAAAAGACGTGGCTGGGTTTGCCCTATCACGGAGCACACACCTGAGCTCTCTCTGCAGCATGCACACAGGAAAAGAGCAGTGAATAAACATCAAAAGGAAGGTTCTGATTCTTCTTAAGGAACTAAAGAACTGGAATGTGAAAGATTAAGTGGAGTTAAAGGCTTCCAAGATTCACAGGGCCCAGGGCAAGGATGCAGTTGGAGGCCCCAGCCCAGCCAGCTCCCTTCTCTTGCCATCCTGACTTCATCCTGCCACACTGGGGACCTCATCTTTATGCAGTGGACACTCTAGCCCACAAGCCTTGTCCACGTGAACTCCCCCACCCCATCCAGACAGCCACCTCTCAGGACCAAGGGTGCAACCACCACCCTCAGGAAGACTCACTCAGAGCAGAGGCGAGCAGAGCAGGGCCCTGGAGGTGGGCTCAGTTGGGAACTCCATTCCAGGGTCCAGGGGCACCGTGAGCATAGTCTAGAAGGGAGATGAGCAGAGGTTCAAGGTGGGCACACCCCCTTGGCCTCAGGAATTGCTCACTGTATGGGAAGAGCTACAGTCAGAAGAGGGTCAGAGAAGGACCTTCCAAAGTGCAGGGGCTGAGGGCAGAGGGGCCAAGGCAGTATAATGCCCTTGTTAGTAGAGAACAAGAAAGTATAACTGGGGCAAGTGGACAGGAGTTGGAAGGAAGAATATGCCCTAGAGAACTTTCTTCCCTTCTCCACAAATTTGTATGTCCAGCTCTAAACTCATCTGCATCACCAATTATCCATAATAATGGTGGATCCACTGTCACCTCTAACTCAGTACGTGCAAAAACATAATCTTCCTCCCATACTTCACAAAACCTCCATTGAGCCAGGGGGACCATCATTTTCACATGTCCTGATAGGCTAAAAGAGCAGAATCACCTTCTCTGTCCACTTCACCTTCCCCAGTACTTGGTTTATCTCTGTCTCAGGCCCCTTAGCTAAAATTTAATAATTATTATATATAGGTAAAAATGAAACCTTTTTTGATGAGAGGTAAGACTTTGGAAATTGGAAAAACAAAATGAGCTTTTGAGAAATAAGAGAATTTATCTTCCTAGCAGATCTTAATCACAGCCATCCAGTACTCACATCTACCTGCAATGGCCTCAGAAGCATAATGACAACTTGAATGGCATTAAATAACTTACTTCCAATATAAGGCCCTAAGAAGAAAAACAATTTTATGATAATGACAGTGGTCGTGAAAAGAATTTAAATGTATACATAGACAGACTTCCTTGGTGGTCCAGTGGTTAAGACTCCGTACTTCTAACAAAGAGGTTATAGGGTCTATCCCTGGTTGCAGAACTAAGATCCCCCATGCCACATGCTGGCCAAAAAATAAAAACAAAAAGCACACAGAACGTTTGTTGTCTGCTACCAACATGGTTCAGACAGTAAAGAATCTGCCTGCAATGTGGGAGATGTGTGTTCAGTCCCTAAATTGGGAAGATTCCCTCGAGAAGGGAATGGCTACCCACTCCAGTGTTCTTGCCTGGAGAATTCCGTGGACAGAAGAGCCTGGCAGGCTGCAGTCCATGGGGTCACAGAGAGTTAGACATGACTGAGCAACTAACGTGAAGTGAAGTCGCTCAGTCATGTCCTACTCTTTGTGACCCCATGGACTGTAGCCTATCAGGCTCCTCTGTCCATGGGATTTTCCAGGCAAGAGTGCTGCAGTGGATTGCCATTTCCTTCTCCAGGGGATCTTCCCGACCCAGGAATTGAACCCAGGTCTCCCACATTGCAGGCAGACGCTTTACCGTCTGAGCCACCAGGGAGCGACTAACACATTTACTTTTTTTATCAACACAGTTAGGGATTCCCTGGTGGCTCCATCAATTCAGAGACTGCCTGCAATGCAGGAGACCCAGGTTTGATCCTTGGGTTGGGAAGATTCCCTGGAGAAGGGAGTGGCAATCCAATCCAGTATTCTTGCCTGGGAAATCCCATGGACAGAGGAGCCTGGCCAGCTACAGTCCATGGGGTTGCAAGAGTCCAACACAACTTAGCAACTAAAGCAACACCACCAACAACATGGTTACTTTGGGAATTCATTTCCATTTTTTTCAGTTGCCAGCCAAGACTTTGGTAGCAAAAAAGCGGCAATTCCCGTTATATGCTAGGGTTGATGCCATGTGACCTAATGGTCAGCGTCCAAAGGAGAGGGTGTGTATCACACATCCCCAGGCAGATGTAAGAACAAGCAGTTTATAGAGTATTAACTAGGGTATACCCAAAGATTAATTTTGAAAGTTGCATCATCCAACAGTGTACATACTGAACATTTAAGTCTGTGTTTGTCTCAGGTTACAGCCATTTTTAGTTACTGTGAATCTGGTCAGCATTATAAATGTCCAGGATGAAATATCTGCTGGAGGAGCAGGTATAATAAGCATGTGACTCACCAGCTCCTCCGACTCAGTGGACCCATATGAGTAAGAAGCTGTTAACACCTAGATCCAGTAACAGCGACTTCAGTAAAGGAGCTCTGAGAAGTTGGAACCAAATAGCCAGGAGTCCCTGAGGGTATCTTAATGACTGTATCCCTCCGTGATACGCAGCACCTGTATTTTTTGTTGCTGTAATGGCAAATTCAGCCTGATCATTGTTTCCAAGCACACTGAAACTAGATGATGATATATTATAGTCGGAACTGATCCCAAGATGGGAGGTGCCTCTCTCTGCCAGGGTTTGACAAACTCTTAATGTAGGTAAATAAGGACCGGGAGACTGTGCTAGGAATCAGAAAGGCACAGCGATGTGGGTGCCTGTAGCTGTAGGTGGCGGTACCAGCAAGAGTGCCATGTAGAATGTTAAGGGAGGGTGTTTGCCAGGTTAAATAGGATCAGCCTTTTTGTCACCTAGAACCTCAGGTATAAGCACAAATAACCTAGAAAATGCTATGTTATGCTAAGTCACTTCAGTCGTGTCCGACTCTGTGCGACCCCATAGACGGCAGCCCACCAGGCTCCCCCGTCCCTGGGATTCTCCAGGCAAGAACACTGGAGTGGGTTGCCATTTCCTTCTCCAATGCAGGAAAGTGAAAAGTGAAAGTGAAGTCGCTTGGTCGTGTCCGACTCTTAGCAACCCCATGGATTGCAGTCTAACAGGCTCCTCCATCCATGGGATTTTCCAAGCAAGAGTACTGGAGTGGAGTGCCATTGCCTTCTCCGAGAAAATAGCTGGTCCTTAACAAAAACACCCAAGGATTCAGTTTTTATTTTCATTTCTGCAGCAGCAATGAAGACACAAAGAAAACTTCCACTCAATTTGACACCATCTGGCATCTCAAAAGTGTAGGGGGGGAAAATGTATAAAGAGGGTCCTTTATCATGAATTCAAACCACATCCTAAAGGGCCTGGGAAAACATCACTTTCAAAACCCAGATATTGCCAACTTATTACTCTTAAGGGTTACATAGGGACAAGATCATCAGTAACCTCCACCAAAAAACTTTGAAAAGAAAATAAAAAAGAGAGAGACAGAGGGGAAGAGGGAGGGGAAGAAAAGGGGAGAGAGGAGGAAGGAGGGGGGTGGAGAGGAGGAGAGGGAGAGAGGAAGAGAGAGAGAGGGGACCACTAAGATGAAAGCCACGGTATCTTTTGTAACCTAATCCTGGAAGTGCCATATCACGATTTCTGCTATATTCTATTGGTCACAGAGCAACTCTAGTATAATATGGGAGGAAACTATAGTTTCGGAGAAGGCAATGGCACCCCACTCCAGTACTTTTGCCTAGAAAATCACATGGATGGAGGAGCCTGGTAAGCTGCAGTCCATGGGGTCGCTAGACTGAGCGACTTCACTTTCACTTTTCACTTTCATGCATTGGAGAAGGAAATGGCAACCCACTCCAGTGTTCTTGCCTGGAGAATCCCAGGGATGGGAAGCCTGGTGGGCTGCCGTCTCTGGGGTCGCACAGAGTCGGACACGACTGAAGCGACTTAGCAGTAGCAGACAATAGTTTAGGGCTTCCCTGGTGGCTCAGACGGTAAAGACTCTGCCTGCAATGTGGAGACCTGGGTTGGATCCCTGGGAGGAGACTACCCTAGAGTGAAACCCAGAAGGTGGGGCTTTCTGGGGATGTCTTGTAGGCTTTCACAGTCTTATATACAATAACCGACTGCTAAATTCTCCACTTATTCTAATAATTCACTAGTAGACTCTTTTGGCTCTTCTATTCAGACAAACATATTAGCTGCAAATAATATACTTTCTTTCCTTCCAATTCCATTTTTACTTCTTTCTTACTTTACTTCACTGGCTCAGATTTCTGGAGCAGTATTTGAAAGAGGTGGTGATAGAGGATCAAATCTTAAAAGTCGTGTCAACCCTTACCTGAGTGTGAAGTTTGTGGTAGATTTTAATTGTTCTTATTTTTAGTCAATATCATTTTTTCAAATTAAAGAAAGTGAAAGTGTTAGTCGCTCAGTTGTGTCTGACGACCCCATGAACTGTAGCCTGCCAGGCTTCTCTGTCCATGGAATTCTCCAGGCAAGAATACTGGAGTGGGCAGCTGTTTCTTCCTCCAGGGGATCTTTGCGACCCAGGGAAGTTTCCCTTTCTTCCTAGTTTGAGTAGTAGTAGTAGTTGTTGTTTTTATTAATGGTATAAAATTTCTAAACATTTTTTGGTATCTATTATTTGATCATGTTTTTATTCCTTTAATCTGTTTATGTGGCAAATTATAGTAGTTGATGTTCTAGTATTGAACCAATCTTGCCTTCTTAGAATATTCTCAACCTGATTATAATACATTACCTTTTTATATATTTTGGATTAATTTTTAATAATTTATTGTTTATAAAATTTTCCATCTATTTATAAGTGAAGTTGTTATTCTTTCCTATACTGTCTTTATAAAGTTTCAGTGTCAAAGTTATGGTAACTTAACATATGTCAGGGAATGTTCCTTCATTTTTTATATATACTGCAGAATATTTTAAATAAGATTAGAAATATTTGATTCCTGAATGTTTGATGCAACCCACCTGCAAAAGATATCTAGGCCTTGTATTTTACTTATAAATGGATTTTAAACTACTAATCTTAAATATTTATAGGACTAGCCAGATTTTGTATTTCTGAGATTATTTTGAAATAACACATTTTTCTAGAAATGCATCTGTTTTATCTGTTTCAAGATTTATTAGTATAAAATTGTTCCTAATGGCTTTATATTAATTTTTAGTTATGTATTTGCTATGTATGCTTATGACATTTTTTAAATCCCAAATTTTTTAGCATTCTCATTTTTATCTTCATACATCTTGTCAAAAATTTGTCTTTTTATTTCACTGGATGTGAATTCATGTTTGATGAAAATTCTGTGGGCTTATGTTTGAAGATACACTCTTACACAGAGCACTTACATTTGCTTCTAATAAGAATCTGTGGGTACTGCAACCAGAAGCCATTTTAAAATAAATTTTCTGCTTGAGGTTTTTCAGAACACAGGAATGTGAATTCAGATTGCAAATCCATGTGAGGACCAGATTGTGGTTACGAATTTTAAGAGGAGGTTTTTTTCCCCCTCTACCCAGAGATAGAGGCATCTTTCTTAGTTGAATTTCTTTGCAAGAGGGTTTTATCCTTTTCTTACCAAAGGTCTATCCTTTCTTGGCTCTGGCTATGCTAGTCACTGTGACCCCATCACCACCTTAATCTGCATCTTCCATCCTCAAAGCAGCCATAGATGTCAAAAAAAAGCAGCGTTGGTCACCTAAGGGTTAACAAGCGACTTCAGGACAGCTGCCAGCCGTTGACCTTCCTAGAGTTCTGCTTTTGCTTTTTGTTTAGAGGACTAAGGAAGTTATTCCCCGGTGGCTCAAATAGTAAAGAATCTGCCTGTGATGCAGGAGACCATGGTTCTGACCCTTGGGTCGGGAAGATCCCCTGGAGAAGGGAATGGCTACCCACTCCAGTATTCTTGCCTGAAGAATTCTATGGACAGAGGAGTCTGGTGGGCTACAGTCCATGGGGTCACAAAGAATGGGACATGATGGAACGACTAACTCACTTTACTTTCTTCCCAGCTCAGCAGTGCTTTGATAACACAGTTAGAAAATATTTTATCTAGCACTTCTGAGCGTTTTTTATTGGGGGAATTTTGGTGGGGAATAATCTAGACTTTATATTTATTTTTCACATTTTCAAAGCCATTCTCAGCCATGTTGCACAGAGTATAACTTTGGGTCTCCTATGAAGCACTTTCTTAGGTATTAGAACAATCTCCAAAATGCTTCTGGAGGACAACGGTAAAATAGCTTTCTATCCAGGCTAGGATCTTGGTTATATTCTTCCATTTTTACAATAACAAAGTATAATTATTCCCTACCCTTAGATTTCTAGAAGAGATTTACATAGGATGAGGCACTGAACTGTATAAGGTTAAGAGAGAAGAGCTGGCAGTAGACTAATGCTCTGGATGAGAACAACTAGAAAAGTTCTATAAAATACAACAACTAAAAGTTTGAAAGCATTGAGCTATTGCTGAGACAATCAGGGACTTGGAATAAGGAGAAATTCTACAGAGAGAATCAAAGATAAGATATATTATCACTTTTGAATATGATAGAATAGCTTGAGGCAGACAAGTACTAACATGAAGATGAATAAGACAATCTAGGGAGAAATACCAACAAATTGTTTAAAAGCACTGGAAAGTTACTAAAACAACCAGACTTTATGGCTAAGTTGAACTGACACACTGCAGCTGCTTGTACCTGGATGTATTTGCTGATTCTGGACAAGAAAATGAAAACCTGAACTTTGCTTTGGAAGAATACCAATGACATTGACAGATGGCTTCAAGAAGCTGGAAAAAAAAAAAAGAAAATTTGAGTTCAGACTACGTCAATATTCTGGTGAGAGGGTGTGTAGAAGACCGAATCTGACACTCAGCTCATTTTCCACTCAAGATATTTGTCAAATTTCAAAGCTGCCAAGGGCAGGAGGCTAAAAGGCTTACCAGAAAAACACAGTGGAGATTTTGACAATATAGGGGTGCTGAGGAATCTAAAATAATTGTTCAAATGAACTTATTTACAAAACAGAAATAGAGTCACAGATGTAATAAACAAACTTATGGTTACCAGCGGGGTAAGGGGTGGGGAGGGATAAACTGGGAGATTGGGACTGACATACGCATACAATAGTATGTAAAATATTATAGATAACGAATAAGGACCTAGGGGCTTCCCCAATGCTTAGTGGCAAAGAATCCACCTGCCAATGCAGGAGATTCAGGTTTGATCCCTGGGTCAGAAACGTCCCCTGGAAAAAGAAATTGCAACTGATTCCAGTATTCTTGCCTGAAGAAATCCCATGAACAGTGGAGCCTGGTGGGCTACAGTCCAAAGGATCACAAATAATCAGATGTGACTGAGTACACGCACAATAAGGACTACTGAATAGCACAGAAAACTCTACTCGATACTCTCTAATGAACTGTATTGAAAAAGAACCCAAAAAAGAGTGGATACATGTATAACTGATTCACTTTGCTGTACAGCAGAAACTAACACAGCAGTGTAAATAAACTACACTCCAATAAAAAGAATTTAATTAAAAAAAGAAAGGGGGTCGCTAGGAAAGGAGGGTCTTCAGGGAAGACTTCAAGAAAGAAATGTGAAGGAAAACACTAGGCAAAAAGTCACTGCCCTCAATAATAAAAACTTTGATTTAAAAAAGAAAAGTAGTAAAAATACTAAAAAAACAAAACAAAAAATCACTGTCCAACCTACAAGTCACTGTTCCAGGCCGACTCAACCTGCCACAGGACCTCAAACAAGTCACTTCCCCTCTCTGAATCTGAATTTCTCTTATAAAGGCGGACATATGCATCCTACAGTTTTCAAGGTCCCCGTCAGACTGATATTTAACTTTTCTCCATCCTATGGTAAGAGAGTGGTCTTCACCTAACCCAGTAGAGAGCCAGAGGAAACAAAATATGGGTGATGAACTCCAGTGCTTACAGAGGTAGGGGGACAGCATGAAAGAATGAAGCAGGGGTGACAAAAAAAGCAGGTAAAGCCCATCCAACGGAGGCAGCTGAACTCAACTCCAGGTGACGGTCACCGTGAGGAAAGACCTTGCAATATTTTGAGCTAAAAGGAAATTCAGATTTTTTTTTTTAATGTAGCCTGCTGATGGCCTGCTCTTGGCAATAAATTCTCTTAAAAAAAAAAAAAAAGAGAAAGAAACAAAAAATCAACCTGTGCCCAAAAAAAATCTGCAGCCATTTTCAGAGATACTATACCCTTCTGCTTCTGTTGCTGCTGCTAAATCGCTTCAGTCGTGTCCAACTCTGTGCGACCCCATAGACTCCCCAAGGCTTCCCCGTCCCTGGGATTCTCCATGCAAGAACACTGGAGTGGGTTGCCATTTCCTTCTCCAATGCATGAAAGTGAAAAGTGAAAGTGAAGTTGCTCAGTCGTGTCCGACTCTTATCGACCTTGTGGACTGCAGCCCACCAGGCTTCTCTGTCCATGGGATTTTCCAGGCAAGAGTACTGGAGTGGGGTGTCATATATCCTTCTACTTTTCTGTTTATTCATTCTATTAATTTTTGAGAGTTTGATATTAAAACTCCAACTAAAAATCTTAATCAACTTCAAGAATAATTATAATATATAGTGGAACTATATGTAAATTTGTTCTATAGTCTCCTGTAAATTTGTTATCATACTTTCATAATTTAAAACATTCTTTAGAAGAGGAAAAAATGTCTGCAGCCAGATACAGCCTGTAAGCCTATAGTTCACAACTTCTGATGAAGAAAATGTTATGATAGAATTTGTTTTTCATCATTCGGCCTTTCTAGAAGGTTGGTTATTCCCCCTTAAGAGACACTGTGCAGAAGCCCTTTCTGGAGTTTTAGGCAAGAACTGGAACTACGACTTTGTTTCCTGGACCTGCTGCTTCCCACCCCGAGGAGCTGAGCCTCCCCTCAGTCTGGGACTGATGCCCGCTGCCTGCGACACACACCCTCCCTGCAGCTCCAAGCTTTGCCCTTTCACAAAGGAGCTGGAACTCAGGAGAGAGTAGCTGCTCCAGCCCTTCCCACACCATCCCCTCCCCGACGTCAAGCCAAGAAACGGCCCCCAAGATAAAACTGAGAGTGTGTGATGAGCAGTCAGCGCAGATGGGGAAAGTCCCAGCAGCCCAAGTCACTGCCCCTAGAGCCCAGCCCCAATGGTCAGAAGGTAGAAATTCTCACTAATGAGACTGGGACCTTGTGAATACCTTCAGGCGGATCCAATTCCTGGTCCAAACTAACCTTACTCAATTAAACAAAACAAGAGAATCTCAGTTGATGGTTTCTTATTTAACTAACTGAGACTTTGAGAAAGAAAACATTATCAGATCTTATATCAAACACTTTTATTTTTGAAGTGAGAAGTTCACAGAGGATAGCTACAGAAGAGTGAAATATTTAGAGTAGAAAAATTGTGGGTGCTAGCCAAACCTCAAATACTGTCAGAGCAGAGTTATTCCAATAACTTTTCCAGCATGGCATATCACACGTGTTAAAATTAACTGCATTCTCAGAACACCTTTCAACGGATGTACATGATGATAGAAGGGAACATTGAGAGGCTCCTGTTCTGAAGATCTTACAGAATGGATTTATGCACAGTCCAAAACAAAGTATATTACAACACCCCCAAAACAATTCACAGCCATTAAAAAAAAAATGTTGACTTTCAAGAAATTGGTAGGAAGACTTAAAATAACAAGAAGAATATAGGCAAGAAATGGCTACTTTTATGTGCAAGATACTGGATTCTTGAATTGAGAATCAGTGTCAGTCTTCACTTCCAATATCACATCAATAAAGTGTGGCAGAAAAACGAGTCACCTTCAATATGAAGGATGCGAGTTGTGTGCACTGACAACACTCTTGAAGATACAACAGTGTCGCAGGAGGAATGCCAGCAAACACAGGGGACGTTCTGATGAGGTCAGACACTCATGAGTTATCAGATGACCCTTCAGATACTTGGGTTAAGCAACTACAACATTCTGGTTTATCAAGGCACTTGCAGAGAGTGATCCTTGACATGACATAGAGTCCCTACCAGTTGCTGGCCAATGATGATGGCATGGTTTTTTTGGATTAGGCAGCATCTACACTGAGAACCCAAGCATAATACCTGGGCCACAGGTAAGGTCACTTATCCCACTAGGACTGCAAAGCCAGATGTGCTTAAGCTTTCCCTAAATCATGTTTTTTGATGAGTCACATTTGAACAGAAAGGCTTCATGTAAAATCTGATTCTCCAGAGTTATAATTCACCTTTCCCCAATAACCACCCAATACCCCTAAAGTTTGTTTGGGTTCTTCTTCCCCAGAATACCTAGAATGGGTCTTTTTCTCCCCCCAACAAATTACTTCCCCAGGAGGAACCTGTAAAACCAACTTAAAAAAACAAAATAACCTTCATTTTCTCACCAACAGTTAAGTATCAGACCTCCTGCTCCTACTCTGACCTGAGCTGAAGAGCCCTTTGTGTATACTTTTCAGACATTCCTCATACCATTAACACAGCTTTCCATCACCATCCACTGTCCTTCCTCAACCCTTCCTTGCCCAAGATGAAAGCCAGTGAATTGAGAGGGAAGGACAAAAGGGTATAGACAGAATATTACTTTTATAAAAATAGGGTTCCAGGCTGTAACTTGATCCTCCTCAGCAACACTGGGCAGTGTTGTCCATACAAACCTCCCCCCACACTAAATTCTCAAGGGGCTATCTTTTTTTTGTAGCCAGGTCTCAAAAGCTCCAACCTAAACCTACTGAAGGAAAGTAGCAACGCCTTCCTAAGATTGAGCAACACAGACCTAGAATTACATGGGGGAGTAAGGTCAAGACTGGTCACCAGGTTGCTTCATTCATCGGTAAGAGGCCAAGTTCTCCATCCTCCCCCAGCTCTGCCATTCTGGGAAGAGCCCACTGGCCAGCCTTGGGCTGCCAAAGACTGTCGACTCCAGCTCGGCCTTGGGGGGTGGCGCCTGGTGGAAGGCACAGTCCTGGGCTGCCATCTGCGTCTGCACCCCGTCAGGCTTCCACTGTGCATGGACGATTCTGTAATTCTGACCCTCGTTGTTGTCCCAGAAGACCTGCCCATTAGCATGGTAGGCGACACAGAACTCAATTTTCTCCTTCGTGGGGATGACGGAGGGTAGGTCAATGGCAAACGAGAAGGTGTCACTCTCCGAGCCACCGTACACATTTTTCATGTAGGCACAGTCCACATCGTTGTAGCTCTGCCAGGAGTCAAAAGTGATCCGGATCTGAACCTTCTTCTCAAAGCTCATGTTCTTCACCTTCACAGTCCCCGTCACTGTTCGCTCCTGCAAAGAGCAGTTCTCCAGGCAGACAGAGTTCTTCTGGAAGTGGTTCCGAAAACTTAAGTAGTCAGCTGAAGGCTGAGGGAAATCCAGAATCAGGTTCTTCTCCTCATGGAGCTTTAAGCCTGAGGAGATATCATTCAGGTCCAAGAGGTCAAACTGGAGATCCCACACGGGCTCCTCTGGAAGGTCTGAGAAGACGTGGATGGCAGTGAGGGAGAGGCCCTTAGAGTCCGCAAACACCACCCGCTTCTTGGCTTGGTTGTGTGAAGGCTTCCAGTTGTCCTGTGCTCTGGCTTCCTGTTTTATGTTGAGACACGACTTCAGGGGCTTTAATTTGTTCACAAAATGTCTTCGTTGGAAATCATCATAAGGGCTCAGGAAGCTCTTCAGAGGTGGGGAATGAGCCAAGCAGAGCCTCACAGCGACATCCACAGGCATGACCGAACTTGTCAGAGGCCGTGGATCTAAGACCTGGATCATTCTGGAATAGAAAGAAGAGGGGTTACCATCTGCACCTGGAATGCACTTCCCCTGCTCCCAAGTATCTGCACTATGTTTGTTGGCTATTACAGACAGCACAGTGTTCTCACATGAAGTAAAGGCATGAAGGCTTAGGTGACAAGAGCTGCATCTTACGTTTGGCATTACCCTTCACTGGCTATAGGCCATGGGTTAAAACTCTTGGTGTCCCAGTTTCTCCATCTGAGAAATAAAAGATTTGGATAGGATCAACTCTAATACAGCTCTAAAACCATTTGCTCTGTTCTGGAGCACCAGTTCTTAAACCTGTCTGTTTTCAGGCAGGTTCCTTACTGTCTGAGCCAACACAGAAGCCCCCACCATGGCCTAGCAGGTTGGATTTCTTCCTTTTTCTGCAATGCAGAATCCTTGGACTTAGAGCCCTTAACGCAGAAGCCCTGGGGATGGGGACAAGAATGTATATATGTTCTTAAAGCTTCCCAGGTAAGCTAATGACCAGACAGGTTCTAGAATCAAAGTTCCAGACCGCACTCCCTCAACTGCTTTGATGATTTTGCTATTGAATTAATTACACTTCTCTGGAACCATAATCCATTTTAAAAGAAAGAATAAAAACAGCAAAGGGCTTTGAGAGCAAAAGACTAGAAAGAGTAAATTAGAGGATTCTCTCTGCACTTTCATTACCATGCTCTTCCTCATTTTACACAAATAACCCACTCAAGTGCAAGGCAGCCATTTATGAATTAAAAAAAAAACTTTACATAATCTGTATTCCACACAAAAAGACATCCATGTCAAGTCCACATTTAAGTGGGAAAAGCTGATGATCTGAAAATTATTGTCATTATTTAGTCACTCAGTCATGTCAGACTCTTTTGTGACCCCATGGACTATAGCCCACCAGGCTCCTCTGTCCATGGGATTTTCCAGGCAAGAATACTGGAGTGGTTTGCCATTTCCTTCTCCGGGAATCTTCACAACCCTGGGATCGAACCCATGTCTCCTGCATTGCAGGCAGATTCTTTACCGCTGAGTCACTGGCAAAGCCAAACCTGAAAATAGGGTAATTTCAATATATATATATATAATATATAATAATATTTATAAAACACATATATAATATATGTGTTTTATAGATATAAAACACATATATATGAACTTATAAATGTTGAAAAGTCTAATAGGAAGCACAACAAAAAGTTAACAATTATCTTCGGGTGATAGGTGATCTATTTTTGCCTTTGTACTTTTTTGGTATTTTCAAATGTTCTGGCAATGGATATTTATAACCAGAAAGATAATAAAGCTATTTAAAATTTAAACATAACTATGCTCATAAATATTAGGCCATGAAGTGTCCATCAAGAAAGATATTTTTTCTGGCCTTTAGCCCTGAGTATACATTGCCAAACTTATGGACATTTTTCCCCTATCCTAGCCTTCAGATAAGAAGTGTGTGTATACTGTATGTGACATTTCTCATTCTTGCTTTAGTAACTGTCTTCCCAGCAGCTCTAAGCACATAGGCAAATGGTCATTATCATAAGATGGATAATAAAAGAACATTTTGAGAATTCATTTTATTAGCCCTAGGATTTTTCTGGGAGACCTACAAACTTAGAACAAACAAATGAGAGAGAAAGCTATATTTATTGGTCTAATAATAGTTAACAGGCAGAAATTTTAGAGAAGTCTTCTAAGTTATGTCTAAAGAAGCTATTTAAGTAGTTTTTAGGGTAGGTTTTTTTGTTTGTTTGGGGGTTTGTTCTGTATTTTCACATTTTGCACTTATAGAAAGACAGTTTCAGGATATGGCGATTTCCCTGGAATGTTAAGTCTGGCCCAAAAGTTTAAAAATAATCATTTGCTCAAAATCTGAGACTAGCTTTGCTATGGCAAACCGTCAGAAGAAAGAAAGAGGACCAAGGAAAGTGAACATCGTCCATCGTTAGTTTTTCCCAAAGGTAAACTACCCAACCAGCAATCTGAGTGCTCTTCCCACGACATCTGTGCGGGACCAAGAGATACGGTTAGAATCCACGAGGGAATCAGAACTAAAGCTGACTCACGTTAAGACAGTTTCTAGTTTAAGATGCCGTTTACCGAAATCAGCTCTGCCTAAGATGCTCAGAGCAAATCTTCACACCTCTAAGGCCTCCCTGGCGCCAGATTCAAGTCAGCAGCCTGTCAACCCGCCCTCCCCTGGGGTCTCCCGGGCGGGCATGACAGCAGGAAAACGCATCCCAGCCTCCCGACAGCTGCGCGCTCCCTGAGCTCCGGGTCGGAAAATCTTCAGGGAACCTACCTGGTGCAGCTCATCAGGCAGAGGGGCGGCGGCACTCCGCGGTTTGCGAGAGTTCACACCCGTCTCCCGGTAGTCCCCGTGTGGCCGCAGCTCCGGCAGATCGCGGGTGCGGCCCCCAGGAGGCAGCTTAACTGCTCGGGACCACGTGAGCCGACTGCCAGGGCCAATCGCCGGGCCGCGGGCTCGACGGCGCAACCAACCAGCGCTCAGCTGGGGCGCGAGCCCTTGCCCGGGACGTGACTGCCGTGGTGCAGGGTTCGCTGGGAGCTGCGGGCGCTCTGGGACCCCAGGCCAGCTGGCCGGGGTAGAGTAACGGGAACCCCGGGCGAGGAGGCGTGGAGGCAATCGCGTAGTGCAAGTAGCGGGTGCAGGCCAGGAGGGAAAACAGCAAACCTCCTCCCGCGCGGAGCGCCAACACAGCGGGGCTTCAGGGAGGAGGTGTCTTTCACTCGCGAGGCTTCTGTATACAGTTATCTGAGCGCAGGACACTGTGGATCGTCCCGGGGACGCGTGGAGGGGTGGCGGTGGGGGAATGGGATGTGTGTGCGCGCTTATATTTATATTTTTGAAATGTTTATCTTGTTCATTGCTTGGTGCATTGGCTCATCTCCCTTTCCTTGCCCTGAGCAATCAGAAGTTGACTGCATATTTTGGGGTTAGGGTGAACCCACAAATGCACCACACAGTACATTCCTTCTCTAACTAATATTGTTAATAAAGCGTGTTAGTATTAATCGCTTCAGCCCTGTCCGACTCTTTAAGATCCCATGGACTGTAGCCCGCCAGGCTCCTCTGTCCTTGGGATTTCCCAGGCAAGAATACTGGAGTGGGTTGCCATGCCCTTCTCCAGGGGATCTTCCTGATCCAGGGATTGAACCCGGGTCTCCTGCTTTGCAGGCAGATTCTTTACCATCTGAGCCACCGGCAGTCCGTGTTAGCCCTATTATAAGACAATGAGGCAGCATTTCATTAAAAGGCACTTTGTATTTCAATCTATTCTTCAGCTTTTTCTCCCTGGAAGAGAAAACTAAAGCCAGAAATGAAAAGGCTTCTTTTGCTCATGTGGTGGGTCAGCCCGCAGAGCCAGTGGTCAACCCAAATCCCTCCACTCGGTTCTGACGTCCTCTGGCAGTGATGTGAAAACCAAAATGTCAAACTATCACACTGTAAGTTTCATGACTCTCCCAGGCCAGTTACTCTCAGCGAGGTTTCATAATTTTGTTTAGTTTGGGGAGTTTTTAGACCATCAGTTACAACCATAAAATTAAATTTCTAAGTTGAGTAGGAATTGTTTATATAAAATCCATGGCCTTGCTCTGCTCTCAATTTAGTTATCCAGTAGTCCATTAAAATGTAGAGAATATACAATGTAAAATGTACAAAAATCCCTGTGTCTTTAAAATCACTGTGGAGCAGCAGCCAAGTGTTAAAATGGTGTGGTTAAAGCAAAAGAAACTGAGTATCACTGGGGCAGTTATTTATCCCTTGGGCTTGATTTTTTAAAGGAAACATCCAACTAAAAGCAGATTTTCTAGTTTCTCAGCCCAGCCAAAACTAGCTGAAGGGGTACGGTTTGGGTTTGACACTTCCAAATCTAGACAAGTTTGAGCTTCAACTCCCTCATCAGTAAAATGGAGATAGTGAAATTGCTCTGAGGATTAAATGAAACTGTGCAGATAAGAAAACTCAGCAAAGTGCTTGGTATGTGTTCAACCACACTATGTTGAGCTAAAGAGTAGATACTACCAATTACAGTTGCAGAGAAACATGAACTAAGAAAAATAAATTGTGATCCCATCTTTAGGGGTAAGACATGCATATATGGAAAAGAGAATATACTCGACTGAAACGTTAACAGTGCTTAATTTGGGGCAATAGAGATATTATGAATAATTAAAATTTTATTTCTCATTTTGTGGGCTTCCCTGGTGGCTCGGATGATAAAGAAGCCGCCTGCAGTGTGGGAGACCTGGGTTCGATCCCTGCATTGGGAAGATACTCTGGAGAAGGGAATGGCTACCCACTTTAGTATCTGGCCTGGAGAATTCCATGCACTATACAGTCCACGGGGTCGCAAAGAGTTGGACGTGACTGAAGCCACTAATAAGAACGAACTGAGCAACTTTCACTTTTCACGTTTTTGTCATTTTGCTTCTCTGTATTTTTTATTTTTTCTACAGTGAACCTGGACTTTTTCTGTAATTGAGAAATCATCATTAAATGACTTAAGACTTTCAGATTCAGCTAACATATATAGCTTACCTACTAGGTGCTAAGAACTGTGTTGGAGGCTTTGATATGCTTACACCATTTACTAACAGTCCTTTTGAGTTTGGGCTTCTTTCCATTCAAACTGCTTTCTCTTCTGCCCCCTGGTGCTGACTGATGCCATGAAAGCCACTATTCAGAACTTAAAAATCAGGGATACAGGGCTGTCTCCATTGCCATGAATCCACCACGGGTGTACATGTGTTCCCCATCCTGAACTCCCCTTCCACCTCCCTCCCCATCCCGTCCCTCTGGATCATCCCAGTGCACCAGCCCCGAGCCATGTCAATGTATGGCAAAACCAATACAATATTGTAAAGTAATTAGCCTCCAATTAAAATAAATAAATTTATATTTTTTAAAAAAAGGGCTGTCTCCAAAGAAGAGTCAACACTCAGTTAACTTCTAAACTGGATGATCCAAGCCTCCCACTTCTCTCCCCTCCCCTCACCTCATATTTACTGAAATGTAATTGATATACAACATTATGTAGGTTTAGAGTATACATAGTATTAATTTGATGTATTGCAAAATGATTACCACCATCAAGTCACATAATTACCATTTCTTCTTTATGGTAAGAACATTTGAGATATATTCTCTTAGCAGCTTTAAAGTGTATAATAAAACAGCATTATTAACCATGTGGTACATTAGATTCCTAGAAGTTTACTCTGTGACCATCTCCTCATTTTCCCTATACCCTAAACCCCTGGTAACCACCATTTGACTCTGTTTCTATGAGGTTAGCTTTTTTATAGTCCATATATATATGATCTCATATGTGAATATTTGTCTTTCTGTATCTGACTTATCTCAACTAGCAGAATCAGGTCCTTCATATGTATCTCCTTCCAGGGTTTTACTGCACTTCATTGTGATGAGAGGGACTGGAATGGAATCAGCATTCTTAGTTGTGAGTTGCACCAATAAAGACACAGTAGATTAGGAATTGTGGGAAGGTTTATAGTTACTTGTAATTTTTCTCCAACTGCAGTTTAACAGCATCCAAACACTGCTTTGTCCTACCAGTTTAAACAATGAATCTATTGATGAGGGCTTCTTGATCTGTGCAGTGCCAGGCCAGGGGTTACAAGGACTCATAAGTCACAGCCCCTTGACCTTGAGAATGCTACAATCTTTATTATAGAAAACCAAATTTAAACTCATTAAATACCCAGGGAACATATTAAGGTCCTACAAAGCAAGGGGCTGATGATGTGTGACAACCGGGTCTCTTCCACCATCTGTCCAACATATTACCAGAGATGGGAAACAGGGACAGGGAGTCCCAGCCAGTCAACTCATTTTCTCCAAACTTGCCCTTTTTTTCAATGCCCAGTGAAGAAGGTTCTTGAATATACTTTACAGTTATTAAGATGCTAGTACTCAGTAGTAACAGGATGAACCTCATAACTGATCTTCAAGCCCTGCCCTGTAGAGGCAGTGAGGTTGAGAACTGCTCATTTTCATGAAAAGAACTGAGATTTCCATTTTGAAGAGAAAAGAGAAGCCAGTTCACGTGACTCTGAATAGTAAGCTCTCTCTTACATTGACTCCTGTCTTCTTTAGCCACATTGGATGGGCACACCAATATTAGGTGAAGGAGTATAATTTAAAAAAAGAAAAACAGACACTTATGGAAAGTTTACTTTGGGTCAGGGACTGTTTTAAGCACTTTACAAATAAATATTAACTCATGTAATATTTATAAGAATCCTAGGAGGTTGAAACCATGTTGATTATCCATATTTCAAGATGAGGAAACTGAGGGGACCTGGGGAGTTTAAGTAACTTGTCCAAGATCATGTAGCTAGTAGACGGGGCAAGACCAGGTTTCAAAACCCTCTAGAGTCCACACTCCAAGTGTGAGTTGCTCTGAAAAAAGACAAGCACCATACTGGTAACCACCAAGACCAAAAAGATGGTCTGTAGAAGGCCAGAGAGATTCAGAAAAAGGAGGGCTCCCTGGGGAATATCTGTGGAATTTTTAAGGAGGAAGTGAGGCTTGGGAAATGCGAAGAAGTTAACTGGACTGGAGTATCATCTTTGGGGCATTTAGACGAGAATCCAGCTGAACGGCTCAATCAATGAGAGAGTAAATGCCATCACAGTTGAAATGGTACCAGCAGCTCACCATTCTACTCAAAGCACATATTCCCAGAGGATAAGAGAAGGAAGTAAAGTATTGCTGAGTAACTATAATAGTAGTAGTGTTAGTCACTCAACATATCCAACTCATTAGGACCCCATGGACTGTAACCCACCAGGCACCTCCATCCATGGAATTCTCCAGGCAAGTATACTGGAGTGGGTTGCCATTCTCTTCTCCAGATGGTGAGTAGACTATACTATTGGCCATTCTGTTTGCACTGAAAGGATATTCAAGCATCATTTTCACTTCCTGGATTCTTTTTAAGTTTAAAAAAATCTCTACTTTTAGAACATCCCAGTAGGAGAACAATCTGGGTGCTGCGGTGAATGCACAATTGCTGCTACCAAAAGTAAGTGGTTAAAGAAAGTGCAAGACCTCACCTGAGACCTGTGGGGTATCTCAGGTGAGATGAAGAAGGAGGGGGGAAGGAGAACAAAAAAGGATGATACACTTGACCTTTCCAATAATCTTTTGGGAAGAAAGACAGACAGGTAAAAAGACCGGTAACCATACCAAGTTGTCTGAGTGGTAAATGGGTAATGTGAATGTAATGAACCTTTGCAATGTGTGCTTTGGGACTTTAGAGAAAGGAGAGGCCTTCAGGGGTCAGGATGGCCAATGGGGACCAGGACATGCGAGGTAACAATAAGGAGAGCAGTTTGCAAGAGGTGAGGATTCTAGCTGGGAGAATTACAGGGAAGAACAAAAGGAGAGAGACTTTTTAAAATTAGCTTTTTTTAACTTTTCATTATTTATTTACTTATTTTGGGGTCTTCGCTGCTTCATGTGGGTTTTCTGTAGTTGCAGCGAACAGGGGCTACTCTTCACTGAGGAGCTTGGGCTCTAAGCCTCATAGGCTTCAATAGCTGTGGCTCAAGGGCTCCAGAGAGCAGACTCAGAAGTTGAGACACACAGGCTTAGTTGTCCAACAACATATGGACTCTTCCCAGAGCAGGGACTGAGCCCTTGTCCCCTGCATTGGCAGGTAGACTGGACCACCAGAAAAATCCTAAGGTTACCTTTTTTTTTTTTTAATCCCCTGGACTATCTTGAACAAAATTAGAGATGTGAGTGATACAAAATGAAATTAGCAAAGAAATAATAATCTTACTGTAGAGGTGAAATCATCTTCTCACCTTGCCAGTTTCATCTTTAAGTTTTTGCAGTTTCTCCATATTTATTGAAGGATTAGGAAGTTAGAAAGGACCTATGAAGAAAACTTTAAACCACCACAGAAGGGCTTTTTAAAAGCCCTTATGAATATTAAGGAAGATAGACAAGATGGGCTCTTTCTACCAATGCCTCCTTGGAAGCCCCCATAGGCTTTGAGTTTGCAACAAAGAATCAGAATGCAAATTCACAATGATTCAGAATGCTAAGATGTAGTAAAAATGTTGGACTGAAACTAAAGGAGGGTATCTTGGCCCAGACAGAGCAATGAGAACAAACTGGAACCACCCCAAATGTACTAAAGTTCATAGGAAATATCAACATCAGATCAGATCAGATCAGTCGCTCAGTCGTGTCCGACTCTTTGCAACCCCATGAATCGCAGCACGCCAGGCCTCCCTGTCCATCACCAACTCCCGGAGTTCACTGAGACTCACATCCATCGAGTCAGTGATGCCATCCAGCCATCTCATCCTCTGTCGTCCCCTTTTCCTCCTGCCCACAATCCCTCCCAGCATCAGGGTCTTTTCCAATGAATCAACTCTTCGCATGAGGTGGCCAAAGTACTGGAGTTTCAGCTTTAGCATCATTCCTTCCAAAGAAATCCCAGGGCTGATCTCCTTCAGAATGGACTGGTTGGATCTCCTTGCTGTCCAAGGGACTCTCAAGAGTCTTCTCCAACACCACAGTTCAAAAGCATCAATTCTTCGGCGCTTAGCCTTGACTAGACGGACCTTTGTTGGCAAAGTAATGTCTCTGTTTTTGAATATGTTATCTAGTTTGGTCATAACTTTCCTTCCAAGGAGTAAGCGTCTTTTAATTTCATGGCTGCAGTCACCATCTGTAGTGATTTTGGAGCCCAGAAAAATTAAGTCTGACACTGTTTCCACTGTTTCCCCATCTATTTCCCATGAAGTGATGGGACCGGATGCCATGATCTTCGTTTTCTGAATGTTGAGCTTTAAGCCAACTTTTTCACTCTCCACTTTCACTTTCATCCAGAGGCTTTTTAGTTCCTCTTCACTTTCTGCCATAACGGTGGTGTCATCTGCATATCTGAGGTTATTGATATTTCTCCCGGCAATCTTGATTCCAGCTTGTGTTTCTTCCAGTCTGGCGGATTAAATTGGGAAGAAGGAATATTTTGAAAAAGAATAATGAGGATGTAGCAGCCCTATCAGCTTAAAATTTGTTACAAATTTAGAGTGTTAAAAAAAATTAGTATTGATGTGTGAATAAAGAAATCAGATCAGTGAGATCAGAGTCCAAACAGAGACCTAATTACTTATGAGAATTTAATATATGATCCAGGGGAGCATATCTAATAAGGAAAGAGGAAAAATGGATTATTTAATAAGTAGACAACTGGCTGTCCACTGTGGGGTGGGAGGTGGAATGGAAATATGCATACAGGAATTCAATTCATGCCTCTGTGGAGAGGGATAAAAGTGCTTGATGATATGGTGCCTCCATAGGGAATTCTCCAATGGGACTGCTGGTTCAACATGCTCTGGATACTGTAATTTTTGTTACTTGGAGAGTTAACCTGACTTATGGGAAAGAAAAAAAGTATTGGGATAGTCAGTGAATCCAGTCAGTAGGAGAGAAATGACACAATGAACACTCTAAAATTCTGTCCTCTTCTCCACCTCCAGTCCCTCTTCTCTGGAGAAGACCCTTCCTGGGCCTGGCCAACTGGGTTCGTCATCCTGGGTGGGTCTGATGCTCTGCACTTGTTCTCATGGCTCTGTCTGGGCCAAGATACCCTCCTTCAGTTTCAGCCCAATATTTTTACTAAATCTTAGCATTCTGAATCATTGTGAATTTGCATTCTGATTCTTTGTTGCAAACTCAAAGCCTATGTGGGCTTCCCAGGTGGCGTTGGTAAAAAGAACCCATCTGCCAGTGCAGAAGACATCAGAGACACAAATTGGATCCCTGGGTCGGGAAGATCCCCTGGAGGAGGGCATGGCAACCCACTCCAGTATTCTTGCCTAGAGAATCCCATGGACAGAGGAGGCTGGCAGGCTACAGTCCATAGGGTCACAAAGAGTCAGCCACGACTGACGTGACTTAGCACACAAAACCTATGAGATGCAGCTCCTCTCTAACCACTCTACACCAGGCCAATCTGTCTAAAGACAGGTATTTTTCTACTCTGTAAACTGGTTTTTGGACTCCACTATCATCTCTGGCTATTAGAGGAGTTTTGGCAGAAGGAAACCAAACTGAAAACAGATCCCTCTTTTATAAGGTAACACAATACTTCCTTTCTTGCAGGACAAAATTAAATTTCTCTACCCATCCACTCGCCAGGCATAGACACAAGCACATCACACCACCCCCACCCCCAACTCTGGACATAACTATTCATAACCACTTTTTCCAATGGATGTTCAAAACTCTTTAGACCCTATGCTGTATTGTCTTCCTGAACCACAGAGAGAAAAAGCAGATATGGTCTAAGGCAGGGCTTAGTGTCTATCAGATAATTCTGTTTAGTGCCCCCTCAGACTTGTGGAAAGTTCCAGCTGGGGGAAGTTGGAGAAGGTGAATAATTGCTCACATCCTACTGAGACAACTAATTTCACTAGGGCTTTAATATTTTGTCTGAAGTATAGTAAATCCTCTTAAGTGCCAACCACACTTCAAAAACACATTTCAAAGCCAACTTTCTCCAATCCTTGTTTACTCCCTTAAGGTATTAACATTTCTTTAAAGGAACAACTGTGAAACTTTTGTCATTTAGTAAAACTGGCAATTATTTAAGGTCACCAATAAGTGGACAAAACACTTCAAAATTCCCTCATTTCTCCTATCAAAAAACCACCCCCTGTATGTGATAATGTTGGGCAAAAAAGGTCTTGCCTTCCTATATACAAAATTGAACTCTTCTTGTCACAGAGCTTTGGAGCCCAAATAATCAGTGATTAAAAGGGAAGTATTTTTTTTTCTTTCATAAGAAGTGACAGAAAAAAGAAAATTAAGATTATTAATAACAAGCTGCATATTCAGCTTTCTTTTAAGTCCTTCCATGTATTTTATGATATAATCACTGGCTACAATATTGTTAATAATACAAGTCATCTTTTAAAAAAATAAAAGAATAAGTACCCTATTTTGGCCATGCCATGCAGCTTGTAGGATCTTATTTTCTCTAACAGGGGTTGAACCCATTCCCCCTGCAATGGAAGCAGTGGGTCCTAACCATTGAACAGCCAGGGAAGTCTCTATAATGCCTCTTTTAAATTAAGTATCATTAAAAAGAAAAACAGAGGATTACTGCTTAAAAGAGAACAAAAGATGATGGCTTCCCTCCTGCCCCACTCCCAAATCCAAAGTTTTGACACTACTTATGGAATTAGTCTTCTCTATGGTTTTAGAAAAGGCAGAGGAACCAGAGATCAAATGGCCAATATCTGCTGGATCATCGAAAAAGCAAGAGAGTTCCAGAAAAACATCTATTTCTGCTTTATTGACTATGCCAAAGCCTTTGACTGTGTGGATCACAATAAACTGTGGAAAATTCTGAAAGAGATGGTAATACCAGACCACCTGACCTGCCTCTTGAGAAACCTGTATGCAGGTCAGGAAGCAACAGTTAGAACTGGACATGGAACAACAGACTGGTTCCAAATAGGAAAAGGACTCCGTCAAGGCTGTATATTGTCACCCTGCTTATTTAACTTCTATGCAGAGTACATCATAAGAAACGCTGGGCTGGAAGAAGCACAAGCTGGAATCAAGATTGCCAGGAGAAATATCAATCACCTCAGATATGCAGATGACACCACCCTTATGGCAGAAAGTGAAGAGGAACTAAAAAGCCTCTTGATGAAAGTGAAAGAGGACAGTGAAAAAGTTGGCTTAAAGCTCAACATTCAGAAAATGAAGATCATGGCATCTGGTCCCAGCATTTCATGGGAAGTAGATGGGGAAACAGTGGAAACAGTGTCAGACTTTATTTTGGGGGGCTCCAAAATCACTGCAGTTGGTGACTGCAGCCATGAAATTAAAAGATGCTTACTCCTTAGAAGAAAAGTTATGACCAACCTAGACAGCATATTGAAAAGCAGAGACATTACTTTGCCAACAAAGGTCCGTCTAGTCAAGGCTATGGTTTTTCCAGTGGTCATGTATGGATGTGAGAGTTGGACTGTGAAGAAGGCTGAGCGCCGAAGAATTGATGCTTTTGAACTGTGGTGTTGGAGAAGACTCTTGAGAGTCCCTTGGACTGCAAGGAGATCCAACCAATCCATTCTAAAGGAGATCAGCCCTGGGTGTTCTTTGGAAGGACTGATGCTAAAGCTGAAACTCCAGTACTCTGGTCACCTCATGCAAAGAGTTGACTCATTGGAAAAGACTCTGATACTGGGAGGGATTGTGGGCAGGAGGAACAGGGGACGACAGAGGATAAGATGGCTGGATGGCATCACCGACTAAATGGATGTGAGTTTGAGTGAACTCCGGGAGATAGTGATGGACAGGGAGGCCTGGCGTGCTGCAATTCATGGGGTCGCAAAGAGTTGGACACGACTGAGCGACTGAATTGAACTGAACTGAATTTGATGGTTGATTTTGGAAGAGGTTCTTATTTTGCAAGCTACAAACAGAAATGCAAGGTTTGATTGTAAAGAATACAGGGGCAGCATTTGAGCAATAACATTTTGCCTGTGATAGTCCTTTCAACTTTTTTAAATGCTTTCACACCCTTTATTTCATTGAGTCCTCATTAAATCCCTTTGAAGCCAACCCTATTATTATTCCCTCTAACAGGTGGGGAAACACTCAGGGAGACTGAATGACTACAGTAGTGTTCACAGCCATCAAGTGATGGAATCAGGCTTCACTGCCAAGATCTAACTTCACGTGCAAACTCTTTATCATAGTCATCGGCTGGTTCATTCGCAGGTGTTAACTAGGATCTGAACTTGAGCACTCTGTTCTCTCTTCCTCACTTTCATATTTAATCAGTCACCAAGTCCTGCCTGCTTTCACCTTCTTCATGCATCTCAAAAGCCACAGTCTCGGGAACTTCTCTGGTTGTCCAGTGGCTAAGAGTCTGTGCTCCCAATGCAGGGGCCTGGGTTGGATCCCTGGTTGGGGAACAAGATCCCACATGCTGCAATAAAGACCCTGTGCAGCCAAATAAATTAAAAAAAAAAAAAAGCCACATTCTCTTTCCCACTCATCATTCTCACTTGGATTGTTGTAATAGCCTTCTAACTGGCCTTTCCCGCCTTTCCCACCCTATACTGTGTCACTCAAATGAAGCTTTCTCACAACCATCAAGATGCCTAGAATGGAGCCTTGATCACAAGGTCCTACAATGGCCACCCATAATCTGCTGCTGCTGCTGCTGCTAAGTCGCTTCAGTCGTGTCCGACTCTGTGCGACCCCATAGACTGCAGCCCACCAGGCTCCCCCGTCCCTGGGATTCTCCAGGCAAGAACACTGGAGTGGGTTGCCATTTCCTTCTCCAATGCATGAAAGTGAAAAGTGAAAGTGAAGTCGCTCAGTCGTGTCCGACTCCCATCGACCCCATGGACTGCAGCCTACCAGGCTCCTCTGTCCCTGGGATTTTCCAGGCAAGAGTACTGGAGTGGGGTGCCATTGCCTTCTCCAACCCATAATCTAAATCTACCCAAAACAAACAAACTGCTGGCATTCACAACCCTCCCTATCCTTCCCATCTCACTCACTCTTGTCATCCATGCTAAGCAGCCCAGGCCTCATGCACAAAAACTGTTTTTTTAACCATACAGGCTAGTTGTGTTTTATCAACAGGATGCCACAAACGTGGTCAATGAAACCAGACTGAACCAGCTAGATCCAAGATGGCAGGCAGAGTAGGCTAAAGGTCATGGATTTCCTAGCCTTGACTTATCTGTGTTTCCATACCAACCCCTGAGCACTGAAGGATACTTGCTCTGATTTATCTCTATGTTTGTTTCAAAAGTACTACCTGGTGTTTGGCAGAGATGCTTTGCAACTGTATATGCTTTGAGAGATATACAGTGCTCCATCACCCGGAACCAGCTCTGATCTGACCATTAGAATGTGCCTGTAGGCAGATGAGACCTCCAGGTGTCCAAGAGTTACCTTTGTTTCATTGGCATGCTAAGATCTCCACCCAAAGTGGGTCTTTATACTCTGCCAGGCACAATTTGTGCCATGTGCAAATAAGGCTGAAGGACTGCACATGCCCCAGCGTCCCTGAATATCTCTGCCCCTTTCCTAGAGCCCTGGGCGTCTCTGGTGGCTCAGATGGTAAAGAATCTGCCTGTAATGCAAGAGACCTGGGTTTGATCTCTGGATCAGGAAGATCCCCTGGAGAAGAGGGTGGCAACCCACTCAGGTATTCTTGCCTGGGAAATCCCATGGACAAAGCACCCTGGGGGGCTACCACCCAGGGGGTCGCAAAGAGTCAGACATGACTGAGCAACTTCCACCACTTTCCTAGAGCCCTGGTGACCTGCGGCCTCCTGGCCCTTAAAATTCCCTTACTTCCCTCCCCTGGGGAGAAGGTGCTTTTAAAAGATTGAGCTCCCCTTCTCCATTCTTTGGCTGTTGAATAAAAGCCTGTTTTGCTTGCACCAAACTCAGCTTCCTTCTTGGTAGCACAAAACTGGGCAGAAAAGAAATCCCTGAGTGAGCCAGGAGGCTTCAGTTCAGGGAAGGCCACAAGAGGCAGGCCTTGAGTCTAAAGCAGTAACAACCTATCCCCATTTGTCATTCCCTAGCTCTGTTTGTGTTCATGTGGTGTTCATCTGACTGGACTGCCCTTCCTCCAGTCACCGTGGCTCGAATGATACCTCTTCCTCTTTTGAGGTCCAACTCAAATGCCATCTCCCCAAGATACTATCCATTGCTCTTCCTCCAGCCTTAGGGACCCTCCTCTGGATACTCATAAAACCTTGTGATTATCATTTCACTTGCCATATACTTTTATTTAAAAAGTGTTCAGGCTGCTTTGGTTGGCAATAACCTATAGAAAGAGATCTCTAGGTTATCTTCATTATTTTGAAAATCTTTTATTTTTAAGTAATGATGGTTATCTTTAGAATATTAATAATTGCCTGTTGTGTAAGCGTCCAAAAAAGAAAAGAGATTCCATTCTTTTTCAAAATATTCAGTGGAATAATAAGACTCCACAATTTCTATTTTATTATCTAAGATGAAAATTGTTGCCTATCACAGATAAGTCTATAGAAGACTAAAACAAATTTATCTCATGGGAAATTTGATGTATAATTTGAGAATGAAACATCACCAGATCTCACAATTTTTTTAAAGGAGAAATATGTGCTTAGTGGAAGAACATTACAGGAGATTTTTTAAAGTTAATAAAATTTGAACCCTATTGCAAAATGCTGAAAAAAGTTGACACAGTTTTTCTTTTCTTTTTTTCAATTTGTAATTAAGTTTCTTCATGTACTTATTCTATATAATTGACACATAACATTTATAAGTTTAAGGTGCACAATGTGTTGATCTGTTACATTCATATTTTGTATATAAATGCCACTGTAGCATTAGCTAACACCTATATGTCATTACAAAATTATCGTTCCTTTTCTGTGGTGAAAACAATTAAGACCTAGGCTCTCAGTGCCATAAAAATTGGTATTGCATTTGTCTCCTCTGCTAGCTGGTAAGCTCCCTGAGGGCCAGGAGAATATTTGATACATCTTTGTATCTCCAGCATTTGGCATAATCCCTGGCACAAACACTGCATGCCCATTGGGTCAGTTGGATACATTAATTAATAAAAATGGCTACTGGCTTTGGAATTCTGCACAAATATAGAAAATTAGAAGATGACACTGAAGCAATCTGAATTTGGTGAATCAGCAGGTGGCAAGAATATGAGTTGTCAAAAGATGTTTTTCAGAAACAGCCTAGAGAGAAGTTGCTGACAAAAGTCTTAAATGAAGATAGTGTACTATTAAGTTGGCAGTCAGGGGGAAATGTTATTTCAAAAGTACCAAGACCAGTGCCAACCAAGGCATCCAATGCCCCAGCCTTAGGAAACTCAGGAAAAGCACACGTTGTTCTGGAACATGGCAGATCTCTTTTCAGATCACGAGTCAGACATCAGGGCAAGGATGGGTGTAGACTTCAGTTTTTCAAAGCAATAACTCCTTGAAATTATTTTACTATCTGTGAAACCATCTGTCATCCTTCCATTCACCCTTGCTACATGTGGTCATTGTCCACCTTGCCCTGTTCTGCATGGACCTCCAAACCTCCCATTCCTCCTCTGCCTTCCAATGCCTCCTTGCTTTTGTCCCTCACTATGTCACTTGTATAAGATGACCATTACTTTTAAAACCTCCTGGAAAATTCTGCTGACTAGGGTACACCTCTAATTGTGGAAATGACATAGATCATGCAAGTTCCTGCCTCGATGTGCCACATTCTGTGTTTTTTCCTTATGTCCCCTCTTCCAGGAACACCTTCACTTGGCCGAACCTCATTCATCCTTCAGGGCCCAACTCAAATGTCCAATGTTAAATTTCCCCCGATCCTAGAGATAGAAACAGAATGCTCTGTACTCTGGAGGAAAAATTTGCATGGATAATCAGAAGAGCTTTTGTAACACTGTTTGATATTTATTTGTTTATATCACTGTTTCCCCTATTAAACTATGAACTCCTGAGGTCAGGTACCAAATGTTACCCATCTCTGTTTCCCTTACACTTATCAATGTCTAAAACTTTGTAGATACTCAAAGATACCTGTTGAAATATCCTGTTGTCTCATTGGTTCATTAATATGACAGATTCACAGGTAACATGAGCAAGACTTATTCTAGTCAAAATTGGGTTGCATACAAGGAGAAATTTGAAGACTGGACAAGGTGGGTATTAAGTATTCAACTTTTCAACAAATTTGTATCAGGCTTCTACTATGGAGCCCACTGTACTGGATTCTATTTTCCCAACCTAAGAGACTTCTTAACCATATAATTGAACAATTAATTATTATGCAATTTTAATGTACATGCAAAAGATAGCTACAGGGTACAGTGAAAGCTTGTGATAAGGGGCATGGCCTAACCTGGGATAAGTCAAGAAAGACTTCTTCTCTGAGTTAGTGATACTCAGGATGAGAGTAGAGGGAAGAGCAGACATTGCTAGGTGCAGGGCTGGGCATGAGGAGATGAAAGGAAATGGCATATGTGAGATACAAGATTCCCTAGAAAACTACACCAAGACTTCTGGTCGCCCCTCCAGATGGACTTACCACAGTCTTGCAACCTCCTAGGTGTCTAGAGAAGCTCACCTATAGGGACTCCACCAATGGGCTTTCATGCCTCCCAGCTTCAGGCTGATCAAGGCAAGGCACTGGCAGGAGAGTAGAGGGTGAGAGGAGAATGAAATTAAAGTATTTATTTCCTCACTTCCTGACAGTTGGCTGTGGTTGGCTTTGACCCTCTACCTGGGGCCATGACTTCCATCAGGTCACCTCTGCATGAAGCTATTTCATCAGTTCTACAAGGGCTCACTCCACTTGTCCTTCAGACAAAGAAGAGGTAACCATTCACCAAGTCATTGTCCTTAGAGAACTGCACCATCTCATGTTTGGTTCTTCAAATCCTGTCCATGCCCTTGTAAACGGCCTCTTTATTAAAAACTCATTGTTACCCATTTTAATTTATGATATTTTCCTGTCAGAATGCTGACTGATAGAAAGGCTAAATGAAAGGCTAGATCACACAGAGGATTTTTAATTATGGTAAGGACTTGGATTTTGCCCTAAATGACCTGAAAGTCACTGAGGGGGTTTAAGCAGATGAGGTAGGTAGTGAAGTTCACATTTTTAGAAACCACTCTAACAGCTGGTATATAGAGAACAGTTGAGTGGAGTTGCAAGAGTAGAAGGAAGGAGTCCAGTTAGGAGGCAAGTACAGCCACGAAGAGGGCAAATGATGGCCCAGAGTGGAATGTTTTGAGACTGGCTACAGAGAGAGGCCCATACCATTTCTGTCCTTTATTGAGCCCATCTTTGCATGAAATGTTCAGTTGGTATCTCTAATTTTCTTAAAGAGATCTCTAGTCTTTTCCATTCTGTTGTTTTCCTCTATTTCTTTGCATTGATCACTGAGGAAGGCTTTCTTATCTCTTCTTGCTATTCTTTGGAACTCTGCATTCAGATGCTTATATCTTTCCTTTTCTCCTTTGCTTTTGGTTCTCTTCTTTTCACAGCTATTTGTAAGGCCTCCCCAGACAGCCATTTTGCTTTTTTGCATTTCTTTTCCATGGCGATGGTCTTGATCCCTGTCTCCTGTACAATGTCACAAACCTCAGTCCATAGTTCATCAGGCACTCTATCTATCAGATCTAGTCCCTTAAATCGATTTCTCACTTCCACTGTATAATCATAAGAGATTTGATTTAGGTCATACCTGAATGGTCTAGTGGTTTTCCCTACTCTCTTCAATTTAAGTCTGAATTTGCTCTGAGCCACAGTCAGCTCCCGGTCTTGTTTTTGCTGACTGTATAGAGCTTCTCCATCTTTGGCTGCAAAGAATATAATCAAAAGATGGGCTCGATAAAGGACTGAAATGGTATGGACCTAACAGAAGCAGAAGATATTAAGAAGAGGTGGCAAGAATACACAGAACTGTACAAAAAGAGCTTCACGACCCAGATAATCACGATGGTAAGATCACTCACCTAGAGCCAGACATCTTGGACTGTGAAGTCAAGTGGGCCTTAGAAAGCATCACTACGAACAAAGCTAGTGGAGGTGATGGAATTCCAATTGATCTATTTCAAATCCTGAAAGATGATGCTGTGAAAGTGCTGCACTCAATATGTCAGCAAATTTGGAAAACTCAGCAGTGGCCACAGGGCTGGAAAAGGTCAGTTTTCATTCCAATCCCAAAGAAAGGCAATGCCAAAGAATGCTCAAACTACCACACAATTGCACTCATCTCACACGCTAGTAAAGTAATGCTCAAAATTCTCCAAGCCAGGCTTCAGCAACACGTGAACCGTGAACTTCCTGATGTTCAAGCTGGTTTTAGAAAAGGCAGAGGAACCAGAGATCAAATTGCCAACATCCGCTGGATCATCAAAAAAAAAAACAAGAGAGTTCCAGAAAAACATCTATTTCTGCTTTATTGACTATGCCAAAGCCTTTGACTGTGTGGATCACAATAAACTGTGGAAAATTCTGAAAGAGATGGGAATACCAGACCACCTGCTCTGACTCTTGAGAAATCTGTATGCAGGTCAGGAAGCAACAGTTAGAACTGGACATGCAACAACAGACTGGTTCCAAATAGGAAAAGGACTCCGTCAAGGCTGTATATTGTCACCCTGCTTATTTAACTTCTATGCAGAGCACATCATGAGAAACGCTGGGCTGGAAGAAGCACAAGCTGGAATCAAGATTGCCAGGAGAAATATCAATCACCTCAGATATGCAGATGACACCACCCTTATGGCAGAAAGTGAAGAGGAACTAAAAAGCCTCTTGATGAGAGTTAAAGAGGAGAGTGAAAAGTTGGCTTAAAGCTCAACATTCAGAAAACAAAGATCATGGCATCTGGTCCCATCACTTTATGGGAAATAGATGGGGAAACAGTGGAAACAGTGTCAGACTTTATTTTTGGGGGCTCCAAAATCAGCACAGATGGTGATTGCAGCCATGAAATTAAAAGACGCTTACTCCTTGGAAGAAAAGTTATGACCAACCTAGATAGCATATTAAAAAGCAGAGACATTACTGTCCCAACAAAGGTCCGTCTAGTCAAGGCTATGGTTTTTCCTTTGGTCATGTATGGATGTGAGAGTTGGACTGTAAAGAAGGCTGAGCACCGAAGAATTGATGCTTTTGAACTGTGGTGTTGGAGAAGACTCTTGAGAGTCCCTTGGACTGCAAGGAGATCCAACCAGTCCATTCTAAAGGAGATCAGTCCTGGGTGTTCTTTGGAAGGAATGATGCTAAAGCTGAAACTCCGGTACTTTGGCCACCTCATGCGAAGAGTTGACTCATTGGAAAAGACTCTGATGCTGGGAGGGATTGGGGGCAGGAGGAAAGGGGGACGACAGAGGATGAGATGGCTGGATGGCATCACCAACTCGATGGACGTGAGTTTGAGTGAACTCCGGGAAATGGTGATGGACAGGGAGACCTGGCGTGCTGCAATTCGTGGGGTCGCAAAGAGTCGGACACAACTGAGCGACTGAACTGAACTGAACTGAACTGACATAGAGAGGAAGGACATGGTACTAGGGGGAGCTAGGGAGCAATGAAAGTTGAGCAAGATCTTTAACACAATGCATGTTACTGCGACTGCAAGGCCTCATTGAGTAGAGAATAGACCTCAGACTCTTCATTCCAGCTGCCAAGACCACCCGGCCCTGGTCACTGATCTCCTTTCTTCCGTTCACCCCCTTTCTATGGCCCAGCTGAAGTGACAGTGTCCCTTTCACCTGATACACTCTGTCTGAAATGCTCTTAGTCACCCAGTTGTGTCCGACTCTTTGCAACACCACGGATTGTAGCCCATCAGGCTCCTCTGTCCATAGAATTCTCCAGGCAAGAATACTGGAGTGGTTGAATCAGTTCTAATGAGGTGGATGAATCTGGAGCCTATTATACAGAGTGAAGTAAGTCAGAAAGAAAACCACCAATACAGTGTATTAATGTATATATATGGGATTTAGAAAGATGGTAATGATGACCCTATATGCGGAGACAGCAAAAGAGACACAGATATAAAGAACAGACTTTTGGACTCTGTGGGAGAAGGCGAGGGTGGGATGATTGGAGAGAATAGCACTGAAACATGTGTATTACCATATGTGAAATAGATGACCAGTCCAAGTTCAATGTATGAAAGAGGGCACTCAAAGCTGGTGCACTGGGACAACCCAGAGGGATGGGATGGGGAGGGAGGTGGGAGGGGGCTTCAGGATGGGGAACACATGTACACCCATGGCTGATTCATGGCAATGTATGGGAAAACCCACCACAATATTGTAAAGTAATTAGCTTCCAATTAAAATAAATAAATTAATTTAAAAAAAAAAAAAGAATACTGGAGTGGGAGTGGTTAGCCATTCCCTTCTCCAGAGTTTCTTCCCAACCTAGGGGTCAAACCTGGGTCTCCTGCATTGCAGGCAGACTCTTTACCATCTGAGCCACCAGGAAAGCAATGAGTTCTTCAGATCAGATCAGATCAGATCAGTCGCTCAGTTGTGTCTGATTCTTTGCGACCCCATGAATCGCAGCATGCCAGGCCTCCCTGTCCATCACCAACTCCCGGAGTTCACTAAGACTCACATCCATCGAGTTGGTGATGCCATCCAGCCATCTCATCCTCTGTCCCCTTCTCCTCCTGCCCCCAATCCCCAAAGTACTGGAGTTTCAGCTTTAGCATCATTCCCTCAAAAGAACACCCAGGGCTGATCTCCTTCAGAATGGACTGGTTGGATCTCCTTGCAGTCCAAGGGACTCTCAAGAGTCTTCTCCAACACCACAGTTTAAAAGCATCAATTCTTCGGCGCTCAGCCTTCTTCACAGTCCAACTCTCACATCCATACATGACCACAGGAAAAACTCTCACCCAAATCCTACGTATCTCACAAAGTCCAGTTCCAAAGATAATCACAGCTAACAATTTCCGAGAACTTACTCTTTTCCCAGCACTGAGTTGCCAGCGTTCACTCATGTAATCCACCTAGGTATGAAGTAGGGCTGTCATTCACCCCCACTTTACGGATGAGGAATCCGAAGCTCATAAAAATTAAGTGCCCACAGCCATATCACACTGGACTTGATCCCAGGCCTGCATGACTTCAGAAACCCTGTGTTTGATCCCAATTAATGAGGCTTCTTATATAATCATAAACTTTATGGGTAACATGAAATGACAGGCCATGTGCTAAACAATCCTTTAAATTGTTTTGTTCAACTCTTATAACAACCCTGTGAGTTAAAATTTTAATGTCACCTTTAGAGTATGAAACTAAAGAATAGAGAATAAGATACTTGCTAAAATGTGACCTCCACAAAACTTTGCCAGATTTCCCACACTCTTGAAAACAACTTCTCCCTCCTCTGAAATCTGAGGCACTGAAATACATCTCGAATAGCATCACAGCCCTCTGTTTCATATGGTTGTTGGTTAGCATGTTTCATCTTTGTGTAATAGACTATAATGGCAACCTGGGTCTGATTCTCTGTCGATAATCCCCAAAAGCACCTGCCCATGGTTCCTCCACAGGAATTTCCTAACAAGTCCTTGCTCCAAGTAAGCACTTACAAAATATTTAACAAATGAACACCAGAATGCCTACAGCATGCCACCAAGGAACTCAGCCACTGCTGGGGAGTGACAGAGTCCATCAGTGTTTGCTGAGACCACATGGCTGGGCTCTCCACCCAGGGTAGAGCCAGTTTTCTCTCAGCAGAGTCTCTGGATCATATTCTACTAAAACATAGGGACCATGTACACTGCAGAATGCTCATAATTCTCCAAGCCAGGCTTCAGCAACACGTGAACCGTGAACTTCCTGATATTCGAGCTGGTTTTAGAAAAGGCAGAGGAACCAGAGATCAAATGGCCAACATCCGGATCATCAAAAAAGCAAGACCATTTCAGAAAAACATCTATTTCTGTTTTATTGGCTATGCCAAAGCCTTTGTGTGGATCACAATAAACTGTGGAAAATTCTGAAAGAGATGGGATTACCAGACCATCTGACCTGCCTCTTGAGAAATCTGTATGCAGGTCAGGAAGCAACAGTTAGAACTGGACATGGAAAAACAGACTGGTTCCAAATAGGAAAAGGAGTACGTCAAGGCTGTATATTGTCACCCTGCTTATTTAACTTCTATGTAGAGTACATCATGAGAAATGCTGGGCTGGAAGAAGCACAAGCTGGAATCAAGATTGCCAGGAGAAATATCAATCACCTCAGATATGCAGATGACAGCACCCTTATGGCAGAAAGTGAAGAGGAACTAAAAAGCCTCTTGATGAAAGTGAAAGTGGAGAGTGAAAAGTTGGCTTAAAGCTCAACATTCAGAAAACGAAGATCATAGCATCTGGTCCCATCACTTCATGGGAAATAGATGGGGAAACAGTGGAAACAGTGTCAGACTTTATTTTTGGGGACTCCAAAATCAGCACAGATGGTGATGCAGCCATGAAATTAAAAGACGCTTACTCCTCGGAAGGAAAGTTATGACCAACCTAGACAGCATATTCAAAAGCAGAGATATTACTTTGCCAACAAAGGTCCGTCTAGTCAAGGCTATGGTTTTTCCAGTGGTCACGTATGGATGTGAGAGTTGGACTGTAAAGAAGGCTGAGCGACTGATCTGAACTGAACTGAACACTGCAGAACAGGAGGAAAAAAAGGAATTGGATTTCTGTTTACTAGAAGTAGCTTTAGGGGTAATAAAAGGTATCATAGTTGTGGAGGGAGGGTTGTGAGTGTGAAGCTGTCACACTCAGCTCTGCTCGATACTGCCCTGTGATCTTGAGTCTATTAATAATAACAGTCCTTATCTATAAAATAAAAGTTTTAAGAACTATCTGCATGGGACATTATGGGGATTAAATAAGATGACACATTTAAAGCATTCATAGTAAGGTGTCTAAGCAGTAAATGGTAGTTATGATTAAATGTGCAAATTTTAAGTAAGTGTACTATATGGCGTGCACTACATTTTCAGAGGGTCATTGCCAACAAGGAAATCTAGAAGAGGACAAGACGATTATTCTACATGTTGTTCAAGGAGCTAGAAGAGTTTGTGCTGGGAAGACTCAGAATTCTCAAGACACATTTTTTTTTTAATCTGTGAAGTTCACATGTAGAAGAGAATGAAGACTTTTCTGTTGCTCCAAAGCTGAAATAGGACTGATGGTGACTATTTCATAAAAAGTGACTTTATCATAAAAAGTCACAAAGTTTGGTTCAACATAAGAGAAAACTTTCTAACAACTCAGCTTTCCAACAATGGACTGGAAAACTAGTGAGAGTTTGCTCACTGGACGTGCTCAGGCGAAGCCTAGAAGGTGTGTCTGGGATGCTGAAGATTGTGTGCTTTGTGTGGGAGGCTGGATTCAACACAAGAAAGTTCCATTCCAATGAAAAGTTTCTGTCATTCTATTGCCCAGAAACTCAAATACACATTGGGAAGTTGGATTAGGAAAGAGCCAAGGATTCTGGGCACTACATTGTTAATTCTGGAATGGCACAGATTAATCTATCAGCTGCAATGATTTGGTTCTACTCACATCCATGTAGACTTCTATCTCTGAATACCAAAGATGACTCAGGGCTGTCATGCTGGCATCTCTGCAAACAATAGACTCATAGTTCCCTAAAGGCAGATGGGACTTTTAATCCAACTTCTGGTCAAATGTCCTTGGTCAGGAGAGGAATCCCCCATTCCTTAGTGAATTAGCAATGGACACACATGTCCTAAACAGTGGAGAGAAACACGTAAGCTGATAGTCATGAACACCCAAATTTCAGGCACCTGACACCAAGTATAAACTCTCTTTAATCCTTTCACTCATAAAACATGTATTTAGTCCCTGATCTAAGCAAACTAAGGGCCAGGGATGACTCTATATTCAAAATGAACTATTCTCAGATCCTACCCTTTAGACTCTCCCAGAGTTGAAACATGTATGTAAATTACTAAGTTAAAAATTAGAAAGTAGGGGCGTTGTGAGGGAGATCCGGGTAGAGTGATCTGAGAATAAGAGGAAAACCTGTTCCCTCTGCTGAGGCAATGGGAAAAGGCTTCCCGAAGCATGTGACCTTGGTCACAGAGGAAAGCTAGGACTTGGCAGAGATGGGGAAAGAGGATGTTTCAGACAAAGGAGCCAGAGGAATTTAAGGGACAGAGTTGCAGGATGTACGTGTTTGTATTAAGTAGATCACTTAAAGTAAGGGAGAAGAGTGTACATGAAGTTAGATCACTGCTGCTGCTGCTGCTAAGTCGTGTCAGTCGTGTCTGACTCTGTGCAACCCCAGAGACAGCAGCCCACCAGGCTGCCCCATCCCTGGGATTCTCCAGGCAAGAACACTGGAGTGGGTTGCCATTTCCTCCTCCAATGCATGAAAGTGAAAAGTGAAAGGGAAGTCGCTCAGTCGTGTCCGACTCTTAGCGACCCCATGGACTGTAGCCTACCAGGCTCCTCCATCCATGGAATTCTCCAGGAAGAGTACTGGAGTAGGGTGCCATTGCCTTCTCCGAGTTAGATCACTAAGGATCCTTAAAAGCTGCCCTAAGAGATTTGAACTTTCCTGGAATTCCCTGGCAGTCCAGTGATTAGGACATGGTGCTTTCACTGCCAGGTCCAGGGTTCTGTCCTTGGTAGAGGAACTAAGATCTCGCAAGCTGCATGGTGCAGCCAGAAAAAGAAAAGTTTAAGTTTGAACTTTCTGCTGTGGATAATAACATGCCTTTGAAGGCCTTGAGCAGGGAGCATGTACCTAGTAACTCACATGTATGTGAATGCTTATAATTCTTACAACAACCCCATGAGCAGGTGTTAACCATAATCCCATTTTACAGATAAAGTTCACACTCATTCTCTACACCAAGCACACTCCCTGATGACTTTGCTAAGCATAGTGACAAAATGCACCAGATCCACTAGGCTGAACTCCAAATTATAAACAGCAGGATTATTTTATATAATAACACTTTTTTGACCATACTTTTGAAATCCAGATTGTGTGAAAAATCAATTAGGAGTGAGGTTGGTGTTTGCAAGAAGAAGGCCATAGAAATTGAGGGCTTCTCCTCAGGACAAACATCCTCAAGTCCCCATTACAAGGCTGGCCAAATCAAATGATCACGGGGTCAGTTTTATGCTCAGGTGGCCTCTCCTTCCTCACCTAAGGGATCATGTGGGCAGAATGGCCAGAGCCTTGTTTGGAATAAGTTCCAAGAACAGAACTAGTCATAAATGGTTCTCACAACCACATTTTGTGAGAGACTCAAGCTGATAGCCTGCATTTGCCTTCTGATTGTCCACCTGGAGAGCCTTGCTGTATATGACCAATAAGAAGTTATTAACCAGTTTTTTACATTACTTGTTTTGTGTCTTGTCTCAGGAAATTTTAAATAGGGACCCATCTCCCCGGCCATTCAGAATTCACTTCTAGATGGTCCCATGCCACAGCCCAAGTGAATGTGCTCAGTGAGTTCATATTTTTACAACTGAACGTTCTGATGAAATGTAAATGGAACTTGAGTCTGCGAACTATTTGCATCAATCAGATTAAGTGGGACTCCTAGGAAATGAAGTCCGATGGTGTCAGGCACACAAAGGCATGGACAGTGGGCATTGTTGTGAGTGGGGTGATGAGGGTCGGGGACCCACAGGGGCCAAATCACAATAAGGGAGGGAATTGTGGGGGTCCCCAGAAGAAAATCCACCATAAGAAAAGAAAGAGTCAAACCTCATGTGTTGGTCTTGGCAAGAGGACCTGAGGTGAGAGGGGAGAAATGATTTCAGGCATGGCATGGCAGCTGGTACTTGTACTCATCCCTCTCCAGCACCCTACATGGGAGGGAATGTATAACACTAAAAGAGTTATGGCACCACGCTACCTTGCTATGCCACCCCTCTAACAGAACCTAATTCCAAAAAGAAGTCATTTCCTAGTCCATCCGTCGTTGAGTGAAATTGTGAGAACCTGCCCTGAATGAGACAGCAATGGTGGCAATGTTCTGCTGGTGATCAGCTAGAGTTTCCAGAGCAAAGGGCAGGAAGCAGGCTGCAGAGGCAGCAGCCCCAGGAGAGTGTGCAACAGACCAGGGGCAGATCAAATCAAGAGCATGAGTCACAACCGGAGGGGGAGTGACGTCAACACCACAGACAGTATGTATGAATCAGACAAGCCTGTGATCCAATGAGACATCCTGTGGATGCCATGAGACACCCATATAGCTTCTAGAAAGGAGAGGGAATCACACAGAAATTAGGGAAGCTAAAACGGGTACCTACATACCATTCAGGATACAGTTTGCTCTATCTTTGTAGATACCTTGTCCTTGTTTTGAAGTTTACTGTGTCTAATAGTGATATTGACATAGCCACTGAAGCTTTCTTATGATAAGCTTTTTCATGGCATATCTTTTTTAATCATTTTACTTTTAATCTATGCCTTTTTAAATTATTATCCATATACCACTATCGATCTGTTAGATCCAACATAATGATTTACAATTTGTATTTGTATATTTCCATACATTACAAAATGATCACCACGATAAGGATAGTTACGATCTGTCACCATTCAGTTATTATAATATTCTTGATTATATTTCCTATGCTGGTTATTTCATCCCTGTGATTCCATTCATTTTGACTGGAAGTGGTACCTGTTCATCTCCCTCACCTATTTTACTCATCTTCCCCATGCCCCTTTCCTCTGGCTACCACCTGTTTGTTCTCTGTATCTACGGATATATTTCTGTTTTATTGTGTTCGTTCACTTGTTTTATTTTTTAGATTCCACATATGAATGAAATCATATGGTATTTGTCTTTGATTAATTTTATTCAGCATAATACACTCAAGGTCCATCCATGTTATCACAAATGTCAAGATATCATTCTTTTTATGGCTAAATAAACATATATATATGGCTTAACACATATATATACTAAATAGTGTAGTTATACATATATATATGTGTGTGTGTGTGTGTGTGTGTGTGTGTATACACACACACTACCTTGGCTATTCTGAATAATGTTGAAAATTTGTGTTTTTGTTTTCTTTGCAAAAACATCCAGAAGTGAAATTCCTCAATTATACGGTAGTCTATTTTTAATTTTTTGAGGATCCTCTATACTGTTTTCCTCAGTGTCTACACTAATTTATTTTCCCACCAAAAGTGCACAAAGGTTCTCTTTCCTCCATATCCTCACCAGCACTTAATCACTTAAGTGATAATCTTCTGTTCTGCAATGTTTAACATCGTGTTAATCCCTCTAGTGAATCTTTCATTTCAGGTATCGTATTTTTCATCTCTAGAGGTTCTATTTGTTGTTCTTTTTGTATCTTCAGTTTCTCTTCTCACTATCCTCATGTTTTCCTTCAAATACTGGAACATATTTATATTAGTGGTTTCGATATCTTTGCTCTTTTTATCATCCCTATCGTTTCTGGATCTACTTCTACTGAGTGCTTTTCCCCCTGGTCACAGGTCACATTTTTCTTCTCCTTGAAATGCCTAGTGGTTTTTTTATTGGATGCTATTTACTATAATTTTAAGTTGCAAGTGACTAGAAACTTAGTCACAAAGCATGAGGCTTTGTTCTGCTGAGCAGAATATCATGTTCTAAAGTCGTACAGTCTGCAGGTTTTGTAGATGGCCATATCACTCTACATATTGCTTTTTAAATTCATCCATGCTGTTGCATGTTTCAGTAGTTTGTTCCTTTTTATTGCAGAATAGTATTCCATCATATGGGTGTACCACAATCTGTTTCATTCATTCATTCATGAGTGTATGGACTTTTAGAACTTTTAGTCTAGTTTTGGACTTGGAGACAGAAGGAAGAATTAGATAAACAATATACTGCCCTCAATTTTCTGTTATTTACTTCTTTCAACTCCTCTCCCACGTACAAGAATCACTTTTTTAAAAATTATTATCATTTGGCTAAACCTATAGAATGTACAACACAAAGAGTGAACCCTAATGTAAGCTGTGGATGTTAGTTACTAATAATCCATCAATATTGGTTCATCCGTTGTGACAAATGCACCATGTCAGTGTGAGGTGTTAACAATAAAGGAAACTGAGAACGGGGGATATAGGGACGCCATGCTTTCTGCTCAATTTTTCTATAAACTTAAAACCGCTCTGAAAAAGAAAGTCCATCAATTAAAAAAAGAAAACTTCAGAAAAGAAAAGAAAAAAACTAAAAAAAGCTCTGATTTCCTAGGTGAAAACTTTCCAAATACTAAATTGCGATTGCATTACTGTTCCTGGCAGCAACTAGTGGCTTTTTTTCCTTTTACAGGAAAAAGGCTTCAGCTGCATCTCTCTTTTTGCCCCAAGTCTACTAAACAGTAACAATAAAATCCCTGGTCAGGTATAGAAAAGGTGTCTTGTTACCTATATTTTTAATTATGTTTGCTTTTATATTTGTTGGTTGCAACAAGTATAAATTAGTGGTTGCAACAAAGTTTGGGGCTATCTTCCAGGTACAGGCGAATTGTCTAAACAAAGCACCCCATTGTCTTCAGTGCTGGGTTTCCAAAGCCACCCCAGCATACCCAGGTTACAAAATGCTTCTTGGATGGAGTGACACTCACATAAGGCTCAGTTCTTTTCATATTTATTCAATCAACAAATATTTAATGAGTATCCACTATGCCAGTCATCTCACTAGGTTCTGGAGACAGAGTGGAGAATACAGTGGACAATGTCCCTGTCCTCAGGGAACTTACATTTTAGTGGGGAGGGGAGAGGATAAACAGTTAAGTATAATTTTTCATTTATAACAATTAGGCAAAGCTGAAGATGAGTGCTATGAAGAAAAGCTAAGTAGGATAAGGAGATATAAACAGTTTGGAAGAAAGTTTCTTTGTTCATTTCATGAGTGGATTACTGAGGATCCCTTTGAGAAGGTGATGAAGATAGCTGAATGAAATGGGGAGAGGGAGGAGCATGCCATAGACAGCATTCTTGTAGGGAGAATACCATAGAACTTGGCCTGACAGTAAAAGAAACTATCATATGGTTAATTTTCAGGATTGAGCTGCAGGTTGTTTAATACTCTTCAGGTACATTTGTCCGATGCTTAATTTTATTTATTTATTTTCAACTAGGAATAAAGTTTCATATTTTATTAATAGAGGAGCCCCATCCTTCCAGGCATGATTGCTTATTGATAATAATGAACCAGTAATTAAAATTTTAACTGGAAGTGAACTGTCCCTAAGAGAAAAATCAGTCAGCAGTCACTCAATTTTCCCTTCTTCTACTAAGTTTTTTTATAGAGAAATTAAAGTTTAAGTTACAAGCATCTGATCTTTGCCCCTCTTTGAAGACGGGAAACTTCCATTTTAAAAACAGTGAGGGCTATTTTCTATTCAAAATTAAACCTTGTTAACATTTTGGTGTTTATTATCCTGAGTTTTTTTTCTATAGAGAGTATAGAAAATTTTTTCACCTTAAAATAACAGGATTTTTAATACATTTTCCATATGTCTTTCTTATTCACTAATATATGGTACCCATTATTCCTTTTCATTAAATATTCTTCTAAACATCACTTTTAATAATAGAAATAGTTGAGAATCTATTGTCTCCCATTCTCACTTACACTGGATTTTATCTTTTACTCCTTTGCTAATTTGGGGGATGGAAAAATATTTCCATTTTTATACTTTTGATTACTAGAGAAGTTAAACTTTTTCATGTTTATTGGTCCTTTTTCTATTTTTTTCCTCTATCTTTTCTACCAAAGTACTTTCATTGAGTTATAAAATTTTTTTTTAAGTTAGAGTCATTAACATTTTTGTCATGTATGTTACAAATATATTTCCAAAAATATCTATTTGTGCCAGATTTTTCATTTTGTTGGGCTTCACTGATAGCTCAGTTGGTAAAGAATCTGCCTGCAATGCAGGAGACCCTGGGTCAATTTCTGAGTCGAGAAAATCTGCTAGCAAAGGGATAGGCCACCCACTCCAATATTGTTGGGTTTCCCTTGTGGCTCAGCTGGTAAAGAATCCACCTGCAATGCGGGAGACCTGGGTTCAATCCTGGGTTTGGAAGATCCTCTGGAGAAGGAAAAGGCTACCCACTCCAGTATTCTGGCCTGGAGAATTCTATTAACTGTATAGTCTGTGGGGTCACAAAGAGTTGGACACGACTGAGTGACTTTCACTTTTAATTTTGTTAATAGAATTTTTACCCACAAAAGTTTGACATACAATTTTTTTTGTTTTTTTATCTATTGCTTGTTTCTTCACCATGATGCCTTGAAAAAGACCTGGAGAGATTGTGAGGGGGGGGAAACCTGGCTTGATTGACAAGTCTGGAGAAGGGAGAGAAAAATATATTAAGCCAAGTGTTCTAGGAAAGAGTAGACAGACATGGTCTTAATTCCATCTCAGTCATTAGCTAACAACTAATTAGGCAAGCGTAAATCTCTCAGAGCCAGTTTCCTCTTTTGTAGACTAAGGAAAATAATCCTTTCCCAGCAGAGTTATGAGGACTAGATTTTTAAAATTTAAAGTTACCTCCCTTGAGAGATAGTGGATACTCAGTAGGTTGTAACTACGACTAACAGAAAAGGCATCCCAAACCAGTGCTTCTCAGATGTTAATGTCCATGTGAATCACAGGGTGTCTTGTCGAATGCAGATTCTGGTTCAGTACACCTGAGACAGAGTCTGAGGGTGTGCATTTCCAACTCGCAGATGATGCTGATGGTGGTTGAAGATTCTAGAGTCTTCTGACAATGGGAATCCCTAATGAGGAATATTTAAGAACCAACTTAACAATTGATGTCTATTTTCAAAAGAACTGTGACTCTTAGAACTACACAGAATTTGGAAGATGGAAAAGAAAGCTATCCCACTGAGGATGGAACTTGAATCTAGAATTATCTTAACCAGGTTAGTGTTTCACCAGATGAAATTTAATTACAGTCCCTGATACTATCTAGGGAAGCCAAACCTCATTTGGTTAGAAAATTGTGCTTTAAGAATAAACTAAAAGATTTGGTGGTCAAAGGAATTTCCTGGTGGTCCAGTGGTTAGGACTCCAAGCTCTCACTGCCAAGGGCCTGGATTCAATCCCTGGTCAGGGAACAAAGAGACTACAAGCCATGTGGTCAAAGAGAGAGATCTAGTGGTCAAGTTTTCTCAATGACCTCCTTCCCCCAAAACCCACCTAAAACATCCAAAAAAGGAAACAACCACCAAAAAATTGAGGCGTTACAGGCAATAAATTGCAGTACTCTGCACATATCCTGCCATGGTACAGTGTTTCCCAGCCTTGGTCAGTCAGGAGCATTTGCTCCCACTTGTAGCTCCTCAGAGAGTTCATGGAAGGGGTGGAAGAAGCCCAAGCAACTGTATCTCTAGGCAGAAATGACTTGGGAATGCCTGCCTTCCTGCATTCGCCTCCTTTCTTTGCAGTTTAGAATTCACAGCAAACAGGAGTGAACGTAGTGAACAAAGTTCTGCTGTGAAAAGGACTGGATGACACGCAGGCCATGTAACCTTGAGCAGTTTACCCATCCTCCTTGAGTTTGAGTTTTTTCTCAACTGTAGAACAAGAACCGTGAAAGCCTCTACATATGGTCATTATAGACACCAGTAAAGCAATCGATGTGACTGCCACTTGTAAACTGAACTCAAGTGTGATGTCCATAAATGCATATGTTGTGTCAAATCTTCACTGAATAAAGGCATTAAGATTGTTCCATGAGGTTTTTTAGTGTCGGATTTTATCCTTTTAGCAAGGAGTCAGTAAACTAAACGTCAAGTTGCAATAAAACCTGGCTGTAAATCCAACTTTGCTTTTTCTTGTTTGAGTCACTTAGGGAAAGATGGCAACCTTCCAGATCTGTTATCTCAACTGTAGAACTCTTTGCTCCCCTCTCAAAGAGGTGGAATGCATTGTAAAGGATGAAACTTGAGGTGTCTTGTAAGCTCTAAAGCTCCATACATATTGTATGATGCCTGCCTATGCAGGAGCTGGAAAGGGCAAAGCATCTGTTTTCAGATCCAGTAATATCCTCGCCCTGTCCCATCTAATCTTTGCCCCCCAGGGTTCAGAGGATCTGCTGAGGGGAGGGCCTGCATCTGAGCCATGACTTTTTATCAGCAGTTAAAGGAAAACCAAGAGCACTCAGAGTTCCTGGGGGCAATGGTCAGTCCCCTGGGGTGGAATCAATGGGCGGCTGCTGCTCAGTAAACAAAGAGGTTGGCCCACTGCCCTCGTGCCTGGCGTCTTTGCAGGTTCCCAAGAGTTCAGTGATGGAAGGGCCCACACATTCTCCTCAGTGCTGCTGGCTGAAACTGTCATTATGCATCAGATTTCAAGAATGGAATAGTAGAATCTGTGCCCGGGGAGAAGAACCAGATTTGGATTTCTGCAGTCGATCACTGACTTCCCAGGTGGTGCTAGTGGTAAAGAACTCGCCTACCAAAGCAGGAGACATAAGAGATGTGGGTTTGATCCCTAGGTCGGGAAGATGCCCTGGAGGAAGTCATGGAAACCCATTCCAGTATCCTTGTCTGGAGAATCCTATGGAAAGAGGAGTCTGGCAAACTACAGTCCATAGGGTCACAAAGAGTCAAACAGGACTGAAGCAACTTCCACGCACGCACACAGAGTTGAGCACAGGCTTATTAAGCCTAGGAGTGAAAAAAAAAAAAAAAGAGCCCAGGAGTGGGAGAAAGTCTTACAAGATGAAACTGCTCACAATGATTAGAAGTGGGGAAGTGAGAGCAGCTGTCTGGGAAGATAAAGAACACCACTCAGAGACGGGAGTTGGAATGAGAGATGGCAAGCAGAGACAGCAAGCAGTCAGGAAGGACCAGGCAAGATCCAGTGAATGGGGCTCAGCAGTGAGGTCTGGAAGAGGTAAGCTAAGGAAACTCTTTCCCCAAAAGAACTGCCTCCAGACACTTACATTTATGATTTTTTCCAAGTTTTACTCATTCCAAAACCTGTGAGAAATATGATATCACATTTATTTATAAACCTAAAAATGATCCCTGCATTCCCTTTCAAGACATATTAAACCGGATGAGCCTTTAAAAAAAAAAAAACTACTGGGTACATCTTGAGGATAAAGATTTATTTGCTAAGAAAACTATCACTTTAATGTTTCTCAAACTTTAGCTAGTATCAGGATTATCTGTAGGGCTCATCAAAACACTGAATGCTGGACCACACCCCCAGTTTCTGATTCATTAATTAGATCTGGGGTGAGGCCTAAGAATTTACATCTCTTACAAGTTCCTAGATGATGCTGAAGCTGTGGGTCCCACAGAACATATTTGAAAACCACTGACTTAGTTAGAGGGGGATCTTTGACCGGGAGAGAAATAAAAATGCAAAGCATCTCTAGTGGCAAATGCACTCCTTCATCATTAACCTTCCAATCTTTTAAGCTGAAGTTCAGAAATATCACCCCTCCCAAGCACATCACTTGGCTAACTAGTCAGTTTCTCACTCTGTGGAAGTAGTCACAGAAACCCCAAAGGTCATCTGAACATGGAATTACAGAACGGTTCCCAGAACCAGAACCACAGCACGAGGTGGAGGTCACCTGAATGCTCTTAGAGGGTGGTGACATTTAGATCTGTCCCCTGTGGGGACAGGCCTGGGAAGGGCTTGTCCACTTCCCTTGGATGACGCTTCCAGCCCTGGTACTGAAATCTTGCTCTCTGAACCCCAGGTTAGAGAATTCATCATGCATTTCAACATTCAGGAAACCATCCCTCTCAGTACTATGTAGAATCTCCTTTCTGAGGAGACAGACTCAGATGTGGGATATTCCAGATCATTGCTTCCCATCAAAAATAATGTGAGCCACAGATAGAACTTTAAATTTTAAAAGTAAAACTAAGCAGATGAAGGTACTTTTAATATATTTATTTAATCCAGTATATAAATATCACTGCAATATATAGCCACTGTTAAAAAAAAAAAAAAAACAGATATTTTACATTCTTTTCTTACACTATCTTGGAAGTCCAGGGAGTATATCATAGCACATCTCAAATGCTCGATAGTCACATATGGCTAGGGCTTCCCTTGTGGCTCAGCTGGTAAAGAATCCGCCTGCAATGCGGGAGACCTGGATTTGATCCCTGGGTTGGGAAGATCCCCTGGAGAAGGGAAAGGCTACCCACTCCAGTATTCTGGCTTGGAGAATTCGTCCATGGGTTCGCAAAGAGTCAGACACACAAAGAGTTAGACACAACTGAGCCACTTTCACTTTCCCCCAATGGGCAGAGTAATTCCAGATGACCTTTTCTTGATAAATTGGATTTGCCTTTGATCTTATCAGCACCAACTACTTCTAATAATTATTTCCCCTTGAGCCATCAAACTCCATCAGACTCCCAAGACTCTCCCCAGTCTGCTGCCCCTGAGAGTGGCTCCCTCTCCAGACAGCAATTGCTCCCAAGTATCCATCTTCCTCCTGTTCCATAGAAATGGCAATTTTAGCCAGACCTGTGGCCACCCAGAATAAAGACTGCATTCTCCCTTGCAGCTAGGTGAAGTTGTGAAACTACTTTTTGGTCACTGAAATGTAAACATGAATTTATGCAGCACATTCCAGGAACCTTCTTGAAGCAAGAGCTGGCGTCACTCTTTTCCCATCTTCACCTCCTTCTTCCCGGTGTCTGGAATGAAAACCTTATGTCTGGAATTATTGCCACCCACTGTATTACCATAAGATGACCTTGGCAATGGAGACTTCACAACAGCCTAGGAACCCAGATTCTGGGGACTTCATAGAGCAGAGCCTATGTTCCAACTTTAAAGTGGGAGAGAAAAAAACCTGAACCGCGTTTAAGGCCATGTTATTTATACAGCTGATAGGCTGACCTTCGGAGAAGGCAATGGCACCCCACTCCAGTACTCTTGCCTGGAAAATCCCATGGATGGAGAAGTCTGGTGGGCTGCAGTCCATGGGGTCACTAAGAGTCGGACATGACTGAGCGACTTCCCTTTCACATTTCACTTTCATGCATTGGAGAAGGAAATGGCAACCCACTCCAGTGTTCTTGTCTGGAGAATCCCAGGGACGGCAGAGCCTGGTGGGCTGCCATCTCTGGGGTTGCACAGAGTCAGACACGACTGAAGCGACTTAGCAGCAGTAGCAGCAGCAGGCTGACCTTAACTCATCATACCTAACTCACATGCCCACCCGTGCATCCCTGGCTTGTAAACATGTCACAGGTGGAGATCCCTCGGAAAGAGGAACAGGTGCAGTGTGCATTTTTAGAACAAAATAAAACTAATAATAAATCGAGTGCTTACTTTAACTGGCCTTATGTTAAGTATTAATATTTATTCTTTTCAATGCTTACAACAATCCCTTTCTATAAATAAGGAAATTTAAGAAATGTTAAGTGACTTGTCCAAGATCACATAGCAAGGAAATGGTGAAACCAGGATCTGAATCCAGGTCTGGATGGCTTCATAAACCATCTTTGCTAGATGTGGCCTTATTGGTAGAGTCTGGTCCATACATAGGAGGGAAAATGGGACACAACTCCAGTGTTACAAAGTCAACAGAAGTACTGAATTTAAACTCAAATTTATACCCTTATCCCAGCAAGATTCAATCAGTAAAAATGTGAGTCAGCTGTTCTGAGCACTCTGCAAAGCACTTTAGGAGATGAGGAACATCACTTTAAGCCAATTCCCCTAAAAATCAGCTCCCTGTGAGGGCTCTCACACCTGTCCAGCTATTTTTGTCATCACTTTAGCACTCTCAGGATGTAAAAATGGATCTACCTAGGGTAAAACATCTGACTTATTACATTTCTATTAAGTCTAAACTAAATATACATCCTTTTTAAGAATGGCAGGTTTGAGAATACCTTTGCGTGAAATGAAGCGCAAGGAGACTTTTAGAACAAACTCGAGCCAGAAGTCAGAAGAATTTTCTTTTTGCATATCTCAACTCTTTTTCAGATGATGGAGAAGGCAAAAGGCCAAGAGTGAAACCCCATAGAGAAGCTGGGTGAAGAACACGTGATTCTCAAATTCAAATCTGTTGTCAGTAAAAGCTGGAGAGAAACACCTGGCTTCAAGCAAGCCAGCGCCTCAGCTTCACGGAGAACCTCCTGGAAGGGGATCAAATGAGAACTGTCTGTGAGGGGTGACGAGGCTCCAGTCCACAAGAGAATGCAACACGCAGTGAGAGCCTAAAACCTCTGAAGAAGATACCTCGTCCTCCATTACTCTCTAAACTCCGTGCAGGAGACACGGTGGGGCCTGGTGTCAGTGACAGACAGCTGAGCAGAGGCTGGCCGCATTATCAGCAACTCTCTGAATGTGCTTCCCCAAAAGAATATTCCCATCCCAGCAAAGGAAGCCAAGATCCAGACACTCATAAAGAAAATCAACGATGGACTAAGGGGAACCGTCTCCAGAAAGGTCTAAGTAAAAGATGTGGTCGGAAGACACTGACTGGCAGACACTCGTGCCCCTGAGGAGGGAGCCCGCACTAAAGGATCTCCCGCTCTCACTGAGGGAGCGAGTACTACTGTGGAAATCACTTCAGCCAGGAAGCTGTGCTGGCTGTCTGGACCAGAACTGCAGCCAATGCCAGGATGATGGAGGCAACAGAATCCCCCCAGGAGACTCAGGGTGTCCAGTGAGGCGTGGTCCATGCATGACAGAAGCCTCCCCACAGACACAGATGATGGGGTCACTTATAATTCCATGCTGGACGAGCCTGGGTTCCTGAGAAACAAGAGAGAGTGAGTGCCTCCTCCGTGTTCCCTGCCTGCAGTCTTCCAGTGTGTTGTGCCCCATGCATTCAGAGGAATGATGTGTTAAATGAAAATTAACATGATATTAGCATACCAGGAAAAATCACACATCTGTGATTGTAGTACCCTCCACTCTTTCTGCTCCCCCGGCTCTGGACTGGTGGGCTGTAGATGACACAGAAAGGTGTCTGTTTTGGGTTGGGATACAGATGCTTATGTTTTAAAAGGGGAAAACATGGGGCTTCCTTGACAGTCCAGTTGTTAAGACTTTGCCTCCCGACGCAGGAGGTGTGGGGTTGATTCCTGGTCAGGGAGCTAAGATTCCCATACCTCGCTGCCAAAAAACCAAAACAAAACAGAAGCAATATTATAACAAATTCAATAAAAACTTTAAATGGTCCACATTTTTTTAAATATCTCTAAAATATTTTAAAAATAAAAAGGGAAAGACGTTTCATAAGTTATCATTCATCCCAGATAAGAAGATGAAAACTTCATTCATATTACCAAATGATTTCCCTTATGAAATGTTAAAAATGGCCTCAACAGCTTCTAATGGGACCATCTTCAGCTGAACGGTGTGAAGATGTGAGTGAGGAATCAGTTTGCTTCCTGGCTGGATTTCCCTCTTTAGATGCAGATCGCCTTAGGAGCTGCTGTCTTCTAACTGTGATGAGTCCGAACTGTTGAGTATTTTAAGCCAAAGCAGTTATTCCCACCTCCCCACCCAAAGCATACAATTCTTAACTTGAAAACTGTTGTTTTGTATTTTTCTAAGTATCTTGAGACTTCTGTGGTTTGGTTATGGGCTAAAAATTACAGGGCAGTTGCAGTAGTCTTTCCACTTGTAACTGTTTTATATCTTTCAGTTGCTAAAAAAACAACAACAAAAAATAGTTTAAGGCTACTTCCCAATCATAACTAAATATGTTGCATTTAAAGTGTGTATATAAAGTAATTCATCAACTGTTGTATTTGGGCTTCCCTGGCAGCTTGGACCATAAACAGTAAAGAATCTCCCTGCAATGCAGGAGACCTGGGTCTGATCCCTGGGTCAGAAAGATCCCCTGGAGAAGGAAATGGCTACTGACTCCAGTATTCTTGCCTGGAGAATTCCATGTACAGAAAAGCCTAGTGGGCTACAGTCCATGGGGTCGCAAATATGTTGCATTTAAAATGTACATATAAAGTAATTCATCAACTATTGTATTTAGGGGGTTATATTCATTGCATGCAAGTTATTAACATTCTGAGCTCAAAGTAGGCTTAAGTCAAAAACTGTGATTTCTTCTGCATGATTCATCTTAATTTTTTTCTGTGCTACCTAAATGTATAAGCAGCATGGCAACTGAGCCACATTCTGACTCTTGCAATATCTTCTCCACAAGAAGCATTGCCTCTACAAGAGTCTCTGAGGACAGGAGAATATTGCAGTGTCAGGGTTCACCTCAGTGTTTAAAACAAATGTTAACAAAAATGGTAGCGCAGGGATGCATGGAGCTAACATCTGAAACTATACATCCTCTGGAAGTTTCTCAATGCTACTAAAAAGCAGCATATCTAAAGAGGCACTGATAGAGCAAACAGCTAGCAGAAATAAAGTAGTTTTGTTTTTTCTAACATTTATTGAATACTTATTCAGAGCAAGGCCAGGGCCTATCACATGCGAGTTTCACAAAAGCACTACGACAACATTATTTTTAATTTACAGTTATCTGAAGGGTTTAGAAGTTATTAACTTAACCAAGGTCTCACTGCTTGGAAATGGAAGATGCCAGCCAACTTCCAGGCTTCTTTTATATGAGACAGGAATAAGTAACTCTAAGGTGGTTTAAGGAATAAATAATGGTATAAGGTGCTTTCTGTTACATGTAACTGAAATTAGCTATAACTGTTATATTTACCCAATAACAAGGGATTTCTGATACTAATGTGGTTCAAGCCCCAATCCAAACACTAGGGTAATATGCCCTAAACTGAGAGTGAAGTGAAAGTCACTCAGTTGTGTCCAACTCTTTGTGACCCCATGGAATTCTCCAGGCCTGAATACTGGAGTGAGTAGCCTTTCCCTTCTCCAGGGGATCTTCCCAACCCAGAATCGAACCCAGGTGTCCCGCATTGCAGGTGGATTCTTTACCGGCTGAGCCATAAGGGAAGCCCGAAATATACCCTAGCAGGCATTCTAAACATCTGTAATCATAATGTACTCCTCCCGGTGTACATCCCTGGTGCCTTTCCCCGTGGCCCAGTCAGTAAAGATTCCGCCTGCAATGCAGGAGACCCAGGTTCAATCCTTGGGTTGGGAAGATCCCCTGGAGAAGGAAATAACAATCTACTCCAGTTTTCTTGCCTGGAGAATCCCATGGACAGAGGAGCCTAGCGGGCTACAGTTCATGGGGCCGCAAGAGTCAGACACAACTGAATGACTACATGACCACCACCTAGTGTGCAATAAAGAAAAACAATCAATAACCATCTGGTAATACAAAAGGCTTATCACAGGGGGAAAAAAATCCCACGAGACCTTTCCCAGTGTTCCAAGGACTTTTACAGGTACAGTGCTTAGGTACTACATTTTTTCCCCAACCCCGAAACTGACACACAGGAAGTAATAAATATGAGTGTGCTTAAAAACTTTTCAATAGGTCTGTAGGGAAAGTTATTTCACTCATTTATTCAGTCCAGGACTCGCTGAAGCTGAAACTCCGAAACTTTGGCCACCTGATGTGAAGAACTGACTCCTTGGAAAAGACCCTGATGCTGGGAAAGATTGAAGGCAGAAGGAGGAGGAGGCGACAGAGGATGAGATGGTTGGATGGCATCACTAACTCGATGGACATGAGTTTGAGCAAGCTCCAAGAGTTGGTGATGGACAGGGAGGCCTGGCGTGCTGCAGTCCACGGGGTTGCAAAGAGTCGGATACAACTGAGCGACTGAACTGAAGTGAACTGATTCAGCCCAGGGAAGCTACACAGATGGGAAAAGGTGAGCCCTCCCCTCTAGATGGCCCCAGGGCTCCTGAAAGAAGTATATGAGGCAAGGGCCTATGCGGGCCAGTGTGGGAGCACTGGGGCACAGGGGAGCACAGGAGAGGGCACTTGATCAGGGCCGAGGGAGGAAGGGAAGCTTCCTGGAGGAGGTGATGACCGAGAAAGTCCTAAAACTTAAAAAGTGTCTGGGGGAAAATCTGAGTAGGGGATGACAGGGTGCCGAGAAAAAGCCCGGGGCATTCTGGGAGAACCTGAAGCAGCGTGATGTGGTAGAAATATGGGGAGAAGGTGAGGTCACTGCAGTGGGTGGGAGCCACATCACGAAGGTCTGGCACTTCGATGCCTAGATCACCTGGAGAGCTCTGGGGAGCTTGAAGCCTTTTTAAAAATGAGGAGTGCCCTGCATTAAATGGTGAGTGCCCGCAAATGGTTGTAGCTTAGAAAGATCTCGAAGATGCTGTTCCCTGGGTGAGCTCTCTGACCCTTCCTGCTCTAACACTGTGCATCAAATAACTGTTGCAATTTTTTTGAATAACAACTTGTCTGAATCTAGACTCATAGGAACCTGCAAGGAATCTTTGACCCCATTTGGGAAGCTAACCTGGCTCACTAAACATGCATGCCTTTTTCTGTCCCTCTTGGGATGTACCTGTGGACAATCCTCAGTTGGGAAATGAATCCTTTGGAACACAGATTCAAGCAGGAGCCAGGACTGGAGCTGAGAAGAAGTGAGGTCTTAAGTCTGGGGACTAGGGCTCAGTGATAGGGTGTTCTCAGCTAGATGACCACATGGACTAAGGACCCAGCAAATGCTGTTCCTCTCTGGGTGGTGGGTAATGCACTTTGCTCACTTCAGGCAAAGCGTGTGAGAAATACAAGGCACACAGACATGATACTGACATGGGTCATTTTTCCTGCAGGAAGAAAAACCAGGAAAATAATGGGCATCCCACGCTCAAACCCCACCAGGTGACCACGCCTGGAGGGGAAAGGTAATGGCATGCCAGCTGGTGGCAAATGGTGCCAGCCAGAGTCCCAGAAGGCTTTGGTTTAAAATGTCTGCTTACAGCCATTGGAATGATTTGGAATGTTTATCTGAAAATAAGCTCCTTCCTCTCATTGGCACTTCATGCCTTCAAGCTCCCAAGGTGCCACTTCCCCTGCTACTGGGAAGAGTGGTGGGGATTTCGTAGCCCTGCCCAGAAGTGCCAAGCAGCCAACCCACTCCTCTGCATGGAGACTGCCACCTCCCTGCTGCTAGGCAAGAGATAATTGGTGGCACTGGAACATGGCCAAGATTCAGAAGGTTGCAGGGCAGGCATCTAATACAGGGCCTTGGTGTCAGCATTTGAGCCCTGATAATGGTGGGGCCATTGTCAAGGTCACTGCACAGCTCAGTGTGACCTCAGAAGTCAGGGTGCCCACTCTCTCAGCCTCCAGGCCACTTGGACGACTCTTCCTACATACTAGCCTCTTGCTAGAACAGCAACAGGAAGTGTTAGGTGACAGTAAATCCTATACGGTATGCAGGCAGTGAGTGCACATCACTCTAGTTGGATGGTGACAGTCAGAATGATAATTAGGGAAGAAGATTCGCCCAGCCCTCCCCAGGTACTCCAAGTACTGGCACCAGGGCTCTTTGCATTGTGCCAGTGAGTTTATTAGTAGTGGAGAACTTGTTCCATGCCAACTGGAAAAGCGAGCACTTTAACTTGAGCCAGAGAAAGAACAGCAGCTGTTCTTTCAAGAGCCGCACCCTGTGGTCAGCCAAACAATTAATTAATTGAATCCAACCACCGATGCATCTGCCTGGCCCCACTGCCCACCAGCCCCCAGTCACTAAATTGTCATTATGGAAGCCTGGCAATAACCCTAGTCCTGAGGCTGGGTGTGCACCACTAGGGATGAGGAGGGAATGTTTTCAGTGGGATACCTACCACACTCAGAAGCAGGGGCAGGCAGCCACTTCACAAGGGGCATCGAGAGACCAGCTGGCCCAGGCCTCATCCACAAAGGTCTTCAAATTTAGAATTTTGAAATGATCTGCAAGAGAAATATATGCAGTGATCCCCTCACAAGAGTGCACAAAAATGATGTTTAAGATGAAACTTTAAATTAGCATCCTCTTGCTAGATGACATAGTGTAGAGTGCACTAAGATGATACCAATGACTGATATGTATATAGAGCATACCATTATGAGTCTAGGTACTTATGTAAGACTTACATCTAATCTTCACAAAAATCTTAAAAACTATGCCCATTTGTATAGACTAGAAACTGAGGTATGGAAAGACCAAATAACACACCCAAGGTCACACAACTCATGAGAGCACAATGCTAGGATTTGAACTCAGGCTGTCTGAGCTCCAGGATCCCTACACTCCACTACTATATTATGAAGTCATTGTTTTTAAAAAATAGATCCTTGGTAATGGTGCAATCATATTGCCGTTCTATGGGTTGAAAGCATTCACCTCTTTGCCTGGAAACTCTTGGCATTTCATTGTTAATTAATAACTCAAAAGTCTCTAAAAATGGAAGCACCCCAGACTTTCTAAAAGGGCTCAGGTCAGACCAGCAACAGCTTGTCTTCTTCGTGAAGATTGCTCCTACTCAAGAGAAAAACAATACAATTTCTGGACAAGGATTTTGGAAGCCCCATGAGTGGGCCTTCCTCTATGCTGCAGAATACAATTTTATATGAATCAGCTCCTTAACTCAAATTCTCAAACTAGGGATCAAGAGAACTTCTCTGTATCTAATAATTGGTGATGCCAAGGCCCCTGAGAGCTCTGATTCTGTCCCAGTCTCTCCAACGGAGTGGCAACACAGGGGGGCCATGCCAGGCACCCAGCCAAGGTGTCGGGAGGTGTTGCCCAATGCAAGGTCTAACCTACCTACAGAATGAAAAGATGGCAGAAATTTATCAGAAACAGAGTCCCCGAGTCAGCTAGAGGGAGACACTGTGTACAGTTAGTACCTGATGAATGGACAGTAGGATTTATTCACTCAAACCCATCACTAACCCTCCCTGGGAAGGCCCTGTGCTGGGCACTGTGTGAACAGAGATGCATGAGACACAAGAGCCCAGAACAGCAGCCATGAAATGCAAACAACTCACTATTACAGTGTGTTTTGTACAGCAGATCTTGGCCTGTATGCAAGCTGGATGAGCCTGGAAAAGGGCATTTTTCATCGTGCAGTTATAGGAGCTGACATTCACAGGCAACCTCTAAGGGTGCACAGGTATTGATGTAGCCAAGTAAAGAAAGCTGAGGGATAGAGGCAGCAACGGAGAAGGCAATGGCACCCCACTCCAGTACTCTTGCCTGGAAAATCCCATGGACAGAGGAGCCTGGTCCATGGGGTCGCTAAGAGTCGGACACAACTGAGCGACTTCACTTTCACTTTTCACTTTCATGTATTGGAGAAGGAAATGGCAACCCACTCCAGTGTTCTTGCCTGGAGAATCCCAGGGACAGGGGAGCCTGGTGGGCTGCCATCTCTGGGGTCGCACAGAGTCGGACACGACTGAAGCGACTTAGCAGCAGCAGCAGCAGAGGCAGCAAGACACAGGAGTAAAGGCAGGGTCCCTAAATGCCATCCAGCCCATTATCAACTTCCTGCCTTTGAGCAAACTTCCTGTGCATTAGTTGATTTAGTGAATATATTTACTGAGCGCTTACAATGGGACTCATAATGCTTGAAAATTTGTGGGCACTACCTGGAATTCTTCATAAATATTTGAAAAAGACAAAGAACTAGGTGTTTCTGAGCTAACTCTAATGCATGTTTATCTTCAGAATTGAAAGTTAGCAGGAGCCATAGGACAAATGTAGAATTGCATGCATGTTCATAGGCATGCACACACACACACAGCTTCATGTGAAGATGGAGAGTATAGAGGGGTTTTAGAGCATTTTCACCATTACACTTGATTTCCTTTTTACTCTGGCTTCTTAGATTATATCTGCTGGGTTGACATCCTTTTGGGGGACTGTTAGCAACAAATTACACTCCCAGCAGAGCCTTGAGACACGCCTGTCCCCCATCAGGGCAACTGTGATCAGAGACAGATGCCTATGTGAACAAGCCAGTGAGGCTGTCCTGCCATCTTTAGGATTTCCGGTGCCAGTCTGACTCCTAATCCTCTATCCCTTTGTTGCCCTCAAATGCTTTAAGAAAAAACATCAGCTTCCAAGAAGAAGCCAACACTACAGCTTCCAGGCCTGGCACAATCTGGAGCTTCCAGAAAGAACTTCGAATGAAATTTAGAGTTTTAACTAACAACCATGACTAGATACTTTTATTCTTTTTAAAATTTATTTTATTGAAGTACAGTTGATTTACATTGTCATGTTAATTTATGCTGTACAACAAAGTGATTCAGTCACACATATATATATACATCCTTTTTCATATCTTTTGCAGTATGATTTATCACAGGATATTAAATATAGTTCCCTGTTCAATACAGAAGGACCTTGTTGTTTATCCACTCTATATATACCAGGTTGCATTGCTAACCCCAACTGCCTACTGCGTCCTTTCCCCTAACCCCTCCCCCTTGGCAACCACCCATCTGTTCCTCTATGATCTCATGATTCTGTTTCTGTTTCATAGATAAGTTCATTTGTGTCGAACTTTAGATTCCACATATAAATGATATTATATGGTATTTGTCTTTCTCTTTCCAGCTTATTTCACTTAGTATGATAACCTCTAGGTCCATCCATGTTGCTGCAAGTGGCATTATTTTATTCTTTTTATGGCTGAATAATAGTACATTGTACATAGTCTTGATTCATCTGTCGATGGATATTTAGGCTAGTTCCATGTCTTGGCTATTGTGAATAATGCTTCTGCGAACACATTCATGTATCTTTTTGAATTAAAGTTTTCCTGGATATATTCCAGGAGTGAGATTGCTATATCATATGGCAACTCAATTTTATGGATACTTTTATTTTTGAAGTGATATATGTTTGTGACAACCAGTAACTAGAAAGCCTTTCCTTATCTACAAATAACCGGAAAACTCAGGGGGCCTGCCCTCCACAGAAGCTAGCTCCTCAGAAGGGGTTCAAGCATACTGTAGGAAAAAATTAAGTTGGTTTCTCTGTACTTTCCAAAGTTTTGCTCTTAAAAATGTGACGCTTTCCCAGTTTCTCCAGGAATTCTGAATATTCTGTTAGCCCAGCAGGTTGAAAGATGTCATCAGCACAGTGTCTGGTTGGGCTCAAATCCCATTTTTACAGTTACAGCCTTGTATAAAATTAAGCATAACGTTTATTCTCTCAATAGCCACAAAGAGCTTAGAACAAGGTCTGGCACAGAGCAAGTGTTCAATCAATGAGGGCCGGTATCATCATCCTCATTATCAGGAACCTTGAAATTCATCCAAATTTTGCCCATTAACCTCTAAAGAGAAAGAGGTTAGTAAACTTTGCAATCTTGCTCCAGCCAGAACAAGGCTGATGCCACTGGGCACGAGTCCCTTACAGGGCACCGACATCCTTTTTTCCAGATTTCTGCCTCCAGGATCCACCCAGTTCAAATGCCTACTCATTAGCAAGAAAGTCTTGTTGAGCAAATGAGTGAAGTAATGAATGGCGTGGGCCAGAAACCGCAGTAAGACTGGATTCAGTCACTGCATTTTTTTCAGCTACCATATGCAAAGTTACTATAATCGTTAATGGAAATCCCATCATTAGAGAATACTGCACTAGCCCGTCAGTATTGAAAACACAATTTCTTCTTTTGCAAAATGTTATAGGCTTGAAATTTCTCTTTTTCAATCTAATCCTTCTATTCATACTGGTACTTCGCTTGAGCTGAGGCCTCATTCACTCTGATTTTACCTGATACTTCATCCAAAGGCTGACAAACAGCCCCTACCTAAAGCAGCAGGAGGAAACCGGTGGAAAGAGGCCCTCAGGCAGTTGCCATGGAGATGGGAGAAAAGGCAGGAAGCCCCCACCCCACCCTCTATACACTCTCACTCATGTTCCATTGTTAAGAATTACATCACATGACAGGTCTTCTCCTGGACAGGGCAATGACCTCTAAAAGTTTGCAGCGTCCCCTCTGTGAGCTTTTTGGAAACCTCTAGCAGTCTGTAGCACACCTCTAGTCTGTGACCCTCTCCTTTTCCCACTACTCAGCCTTCCATGTACTTTAGCAACTAGCCAAGAAATCATCCAGTATCCCCACAGATGCTAAAGAATAGAAGGCAGGTTCCATGTCAGAGCAGACAGCACGTGGCATAGTCCAAAGATCCCTGGAGCCAGGAGACTGTGGCTCTGGCCTCACCCCTGACCATCTGGTGACCCTGGACAGGTCCCTCCATTTTGCTGCACCTCAGTTCCCTTTCTGAGCTCCTCCTCCATGTAAGTTTCCTCGTTCTCCTCTGTTTCAGCCCACTATTGGACTCTTTCATAACATAGTTTGTAGTTATTCTCTCTTTTTACTTGCCCTTAGTCTGCACTGTTCACTAGACTGTAAGCCCCTTTTGTCCATCTGAAGCCTCATTGTAAACCCAGAACCTGGTTCCTGTCAGCACTCAAAAAAAAAAAAAAAAATCATTTAATGAATGAATGAATGAGATATCAGATGATCTAGTTTTAATATGCTATGGTTTTTCATCTAGTCACAGTAAAAACAAAAACCATTATATAAAGAAGTTCCCCTGTTTTTCCCAGGGAACACATGGGGAGATGGATGACTAAGTGAAAATCCCCTGTTTGTCAGCCACTCCTTCTAACATTTCATTTAGTGTCATAGAGATCAATTTCTCATTTTATGTATTTGTGTCTGCAAAGCACCCTGGGTAGTTTTTGTGAGCACGGAAATCAGAAAATCTTTCTTATCTTTCTGGCACTTTCTTATCTTTCTAGCATCTCTCTCCTGATCTGATAAATCATTTTTACAATCATTTTATTTATTTATTTACATTTTTACTGTGCTGGATCTTCGTTGCTGTGCAGGCTTTTCCCTAGTTGTAGAGAGTGGGGGCTACTCTCGTTGCAGTGCATGGGTTTCTCATTGTGGTGACTTCTCTGGTTGTGGAGCACAGGCTGTGGGATATGGGGGCTTCAGGAGTTGCAACTCCTGGGCTCTAGAACACACGCTCTCAGTAGTCGTGGCACATGGGCTTAGTTGCTCTGTGGCCTGTGGGATCTTCCCAGATCAAGGCTCCAATCCATGTCTCCTGCATCGGCAAGTAGGTTCTTTACCACTGAACTACCAGGGAAGCCCCATGATAAATCATTTTAATTAACATTTAGGTACATAGCCTAGCTTACTAAGCAAGGCTAGGCTAGTCTCCACTTTCATTATACATTTTAATGAGTTGTTGCATTATTTCTGCCCAGTCTATCAACCCTAGAGAACTTAAAATCAAATTGAAATCTAAAAGTGTAAAAATAATTATAATTGCCCTACAGACTGCAGTAGTTTAAGATTTGTGTTAGTAGAAACCGTCTGGGCAAAGCCACTGTAACTGTCTGCAATTAGCCACTGTTTTTCAGTATAACATTTAATTAAGATCGTGCTGATGTTTGGCCAGGGCCCCTGGTCTCCATCTTCACCCCACTCCTTAGCTGCTCAACCTACATCAAATTGGGTCAGCACAAAGTTAATGGGCAAATTACAGAAAACTTCAGCTTAAAGTCCATCCCCCCACCCCCAACACACACACTTATGTCTTATTTGATGACTTAACTGGAGATTTTAATCTGCTCTCTACTTACTTGCTTTCCAACAGTAGTCTCTGTGAGATATCTCCTCTGGAAAGATATAGACTTGATCCTCTGTGCTGCCTTCCAGAGGACTTCTGGCTAGAGCAAATATTAATACATCCTCATGATATCCAATAGTCATGGCAAAAGTTAAGCTGAATCCTCACGTTTTTGTTTAGATCTTTGCCCTATGTGGTCCACCTACCATCTTTCCAGGCTTAATTCCCGCCTTCCTTCACTCTGATCAGATCCACTTTTGCTTTGTCCCTCCTACAAGTTTTCTATCTCCTGGAATCCTTGCCTCCTGAATGCTCATCCCTTAAGATTCAACTCACCTGTTGCCTCACCCATGAAACTGTCCTAGATCACCACAACTGGAAGTAATCTAAATTTCTGTGGTACTCTTACTTCTCTTAAAGGATTTTTGTAAAATTTTGTGTCTTCTATATCAAGTAAATCATTTGTATCCAGGGACCATCTCTTTGTATCTCACAGAGTAGTCTCTATTATTGCTTGGTTGAATGAATGAATGTGTCTCTCTTATGACATGAGACACCTGTTATACATTTGAAGCTGGATACAGGTTACTAAGAACAGATAACATTCTGTCATTCCTTTTGGACTCTGTTAATGAACTAGAGCATGACATAGGGAGAGCTTTCTACCTTGGTGTATATTTAGGTGCCTAGGACTGGCTCAGAGGTTAAAGCATCTGCCTGCAATGTGGGAAACCTAGGTTCGATCCCTGGGTTGGGAAGATCCCCTGGAGAAGGAAATGGCAACCCACTCCAGTATTCTTGCCTGGAGAATCCCATGGATGGAGGAGCCTGGTGGGCTACAGTCCACAGGGTCGCAAAGAGTCGGACACGACTGAGCGCCTTAACTTTCACTTTCACTTTTAGGACTTAATCTATAGATAATACATCACAGGCTTATGGCAGGAGTGTTAATTTCACACCGAGCTCAGTGATAAACTATGGCTACAAATTGAGAGCATCAGCACCTCCTACTGGGAGATGTGAGGACATGAAAGCATTGATAGAGAAGTTACCCCAAAAGGTAAGGGCATAACTCCCTTTGTTTCCTTTTGGATGATCCTGTTCTTGAATTACCCATAAATTCAGGACATAGTGATGGGCATCCATAGGGAAGCATACGAATGGGATGCGTCTAGAAGCCTGGTAAAGTCTACAAGAGCAGGATGCAAGTTAATTCATAAATGCACAGCCAGATCTGAGAACTGAAAACAGAGAGTATTCTGCATTGGGATTAGGAAAGATGGGAGCTTTCAGAGAACTAAGGGTCTGAGATTATGTCATGCTGCTAGTGGAAGGCAGAGATGGAATTTGAATAGTCAGCCCATGCTCTTCACTATTGGACTGCACATCCTAGGCAGGGCCCCACTGAGACCCCACTCTCCCAAGCTTCATACTCCTTGTTTGTTGGAAGGAATTGTCCTGATTCAGGATATCTGTGCCTCAGTTTTCTCAGCTGTGAAATGGAGGATAGTAGTGCTTATCTTAGTCAAAGTACTAAATTCAGGAAACCCTGCTACAGCATAGAGGAAACGCTTAATAAACGTTCACCTCAAGTCCCTCAGAGAGGCAGCTTCTTGAGGCCCAGGGCTATGATGTGTTCCTAGTGCTGCACGAATCCTGGTGAGCAACCTGGGTGCTTTGCCCAAGGGCTTGCTAGAGAGTGGATGTATATATATCCCCCCAAAACTCCTGTGTTGAAATCCTGGCCTACCCCCAATGTGATAGTATTAGAAGGTGGAGACTTTGGGGGGTAATTTAGGCCCTAAGGATGGGGTCATCATGAATGGGGTTAGTGTTCTCCCTCTGCTCTCCACCACGTGAGGACACAACAAGAAAGTGACTGTCTGCAAACTAGGAAGTGAGCCTCACCAGACAGGATCTTGATCTTGGACTTCCCTGGCTCCAGATCTGTAAGAAATAAATGTTGTTTCAGCCACCCAGTGAGCAGTAGAGCAGCCCCAACTGACTCAGACATGGCTGCTCAGGGCTGTAGTGGGAGCAGTGTTGGTGTGCGAAGCAATGAGTAAGTACAGACAGTGGCCAACCTCCCCACCAAAGCCTCAGGGCCCATGCCAGCTCACCCTAGAGAGGCTCTGCCAGGCCTTTATGGAACAGCCTCGCTCCCGGCCAAGGCATAGGCCATGGTCCAGACCCAGCTTCCTTGAAGCAGTTGGATCACAAGGAGGCCCTGCTCCAGTCTGCACCTCCTTCTCCACCCTTTGCCAAGAGCAGTCTTTCATGGGGGCATGTGGGCCAGGAGCCCATCACAGCTTTCACATGTGCGGCTCCCTGTAGGACTGAACAATTTTGGGCAGCCTCTTGGCTCTGTTGATGAGAACACCAAAAAGTTCTGCTCCCACTGCCCCAGGACAATGGTGCCCCAAAGGCCCTCAACTTTCATAGCTCTTGCTGGGACCTATACACATGAGGCTAGACTGGGAGCTAAAGGCTATGTTCTTGGCTGTGGCTATGCTGTGGGATGGGCAGCATGTGATACAGGTTAAGGGCCATTCTCGAAGCCCCCAACTGCCTCATCAAGGACGTATATGTCCCCAAGACAACTCCTTTTTCAGGCAAAGAGGAGGGAAGGACTTCTGTTCTGCTAATTTTCTTCTCATAGACACGTTGGAGCCCCTGGAACCAAACCCCTCAAGGCCAGAGAGAAGGCAGCCCCTCAAAGCCTGGGCGTGGGGCCAGAGTTATCTAAGGAGGAAATGTGCGGATGGCCAGACCTAAGAAATAAGATGGCTAAGAAAGGAATCCAAGGAGACAGGCCATCAACTTAGAGGGTTACCTCTGCTCACAAGCAGAAAGCAGAGGCTCCATAACCACAAACAGAGCAGAAGAAAGCAGAAACCTGATCGTTTGAGTCAGACATGGAGCAGACCGAGGCAGGCTGGCCTGAGTGGGTAGTGTGGATGGTCCAAGACAAACCTTACAGACCAGATTTCAGCCCTGACAGCTCTGTGTGAAATTGTAGAACACTTCCATTGGCTCAGACCAAGGTCCTAAAACAACAGCTCCTCTGAAGAAGAACTCCATCAGTAACTCTTGGGAAAACAGCATTCAGTTTACCACACGGATGCAGCACCAGTGCATGCCGGGAGCTGTGCCAGGCACCGGGGTACATCAGGAAGGAGGTGACGTATTCCTTTTTGTGCAGAGGACTCAGCAGGAATTAGAGGCATGGCACCAGTGGCTACAGGTGCACTGAGCGCTGCAGAGAAGGCCCCTTAGCAAGAAAAACACTTTTCAGTGCTTCTCTACTCAATTCTTTAACAAAGAGAGCTGAAAAGAGCTGTCAGAAAACAAACTTATGGTTACTAAAGGGGATGGCAGTGGGTAGTGAAGATAAATTAGGATTTGAGGGTTAACATATACACAATACTAAATTTGAAATAAACAACAAGCACCTATATAGCACAGGGAACTATATTCTATATCTTGTAACAACGTACAATGGAGAAGAATCTGATAAAAGTAATTGAATCACTTTTCTGTGTCCCTGAAACTAACACAACATTGTAAATTAACTATGCCTCCATTTTTCAAACAGTTAGCAAAAGTTTTAAGTTGAAAAATTTTAATCAAAAAAATAGATATCAGATATAGCAGCTATCCAACCCTAGTCTCAAGAGAGATTTTTTTAAAGTAATTTTAAGGGGAGCCCTCATGATAGTGACTTCATGGTGGTGATTTACCATAAACACCCCCAAAGTTGCTCAGTAGTCAACTTTATCATCCGTGAATATCTAAATCCTTCTTGAACTTAACCTATTTACTGCTTGATTCTATTCTACCACTGCTGGGTTAAATAGTGCTTCTAGCTTCTCAGGCTTTATCTCCCTCTGTGGGAGACTCCTTATCTCCTCCACATATCTTCTCCCAAAAGTTCTTCCCTTCCCTTCATCACTCAGTTCTTCCCTGGACTTTTTCCAGCACCATTAGGTCATTCTTGAGAAGGGTGGTCAGAAATGATAGAAAACCCAGTTTTGTTGCCAATATCCTTTGCCAAAATCTGCCCACGTCCTCCCCTGGCCAGGAGCAGCTCCTGCCCACTTGCCCCTGCAGCCCAGGAAGGCCACGACCAGTGCCTGCCCCGCAGGAAGGAACCTCATTTATAACGCCTCTCTCATGCTCAGGTGTCTGCGTTTGCAAAGCTCTTTCACTGATATTTTTCATTTGATATAACAATCTTGAGAAGTAGGCAAAATATGGTTACTAGCATTCTCATGTTACAGAAAACAAAGTTTCAAGAAGTTTAAATTGTCCAACATCATCAAACTAACAGTGGCAGATGCAGAAATTGAACTTGGGTCTCCAGACTGTCCTGCCCTGTCTATTTCCATAATTTAACCCCAAGGCCACTTGTTCCAACTTCTAATATCTACCTCAGATCCCCTTGTTTTGTTGCAAACCTTGGATTAGGAGCTCATGAAGCTCGGATCAGAATCGCTTCCTCCAGCAGCCTTGAGCCCGTTTGACCCACAGCTAAGAGGCTGACCCTTCCAGTGTCTCTTCTAGTCTCCAGCTTCCCAAGAGAAGAGGGGAGAAGAGGCCAAGATCATTCCTAACCGGCTGCTGATGCTCTGAATAGTGACCTCTCGGTGCAAGTCCCACTCCCTGTCTGGCACTAAGCCATGCCCTCAACAATGAGCAAAAACATCTTGGTAAATTGATAGGAATTCTGCTCTCTTCTTGTTTCCTAGCTCAATCTCTTATTTTCTCTTCTGGCTTGTATGCTCTTTAAACTTGATTTTAGGCCAAATTTCCAACAAGTAATCCCACCCCTTTCAATTTAGAGGCCCCCCATATGACCTATTTCTTATCACTGTCAGCATTGTTTCCAAAGACTCCTTAGTGTGTGCCCAAAATATTAGAGGTCCCTTTTATTCAAGGATATGATCAGGCTTTGATCGAGAAAAGGGGACCCATTGATGCTTAGGCTTCCCTGGTGGCTCAGACAGTAAAGAATCTGCCTGCAATGCTGGAGACCTGGATTCGATCCCTGGGTCAGGAAGATCCCCTCGAGAAAGGAACGGCAACCCACTCCAGTCTTCTTGTCTGGGAAATCCCATGGATGGAGGAGCCTGGTGGACTACAGTCCAAAGGGTCACAAAGAGTTGGACATGACTGAATAACTAACACTTTCACTTTTCACACTGATGCTTAGCCCAAAAGGGAGTGAGGATGGAGGAGAAGCCAGATGGGTCAGAGAAGGCTTCCAAGAAAGAAACAGTGGCTGGGCTAGTCTTTAAAGATGAGCAGCCAATATCAGAAATGTGTTTTATTTTAGTGTGAGTTGTCATTAGTGAACTTGTTTATTGTAAAGGTGGACATTTAGCACTCAGCGGTGTGTGAATCACTCAGTCGTGTCCGACTCTTAGCGACCCCATGGACTGCGGCCTACAAGGCTCCTCCATCCATGGGATTTTCCAGGCAAGAGTACTGGACTGAGTTGTCATTGTCTTCTCCAGCACTCAGCAGAGTTTTCAAAATAAAGTAATAAAAAAAATGAGTAGCCAAGAAGCTGGAATGTTCTAGGCAGAGGCACAGAACGTGAGCATGCATGACACTTTGGGGACCTATACAAAGTCTGGTGTGACCAGAAGGCAGGTTGGAATGCAACAGAGCTGGTGGGTGAGGGGCTTGGGCCAGGAGAGGAAGAGTCTTATGTGCTGGGCTTAGGTGCTGAGGCTTCACACTGAAGGGGATGGACAGCACTGAAGAGTTAATGTAGTATGATCAGATATGCGAAAACTGCCCTCGGAGGATGGACCAGGGAGAAGTTAACTCTATTACGAAGCTGTTGCCTTCCTCTAAGTGAGAAATAACCAACAGAATTATTGAATGATGTGCCATATCTTAGAAGACCGACACTAAAAGGGAGCTTGCCTATGGATCATCTTGTCCAAATGCTGTTTTAAGGACTTCACTGGTGGTCCAGTTAAGACTTCACCTTCTGATGCAAGGGGCTTCCCTGGTGGTTCAGACTGTAAAGAATCTGCCTGTGATGCAGGAGACCCAGGTTCAATCACTATGTTGGGAAGATCCCCTGGAGAAAGAAACAGCAACCCACTCTAGTATTCTTGCATGGAAAATTCCATAGACAGAAGAGCCTGGTGGGCTACAGTCCATAGGGACTCAAAAAGTCAGACACAACTGAGCAACTAGCAACAACTTCCAATGCAAGGAACATGGGTTCAATCCCTGGTTGGGGGTGCTAAGATCCCACATGCCTAATGGCCAAAAAACCAAAACACAAAACAGAAGCAGTATTGTAACAAATTCAATAAAGACTTTTAAAATGCTCCACATCAGGGAAAAAAATACTGCTTTATATTCTGCTTTATTGACTATGCCAAAGCCTTTGACTGTGTGGATCACAATAAACTGTGGAAAATTCTTCAAGAGATGGGAATACCAGACCACCTGACCTGCCTCTTGAGAAACCTATATGCAGATCAGGAAGCAACAGTTAGAACTGGACACAGAACAACACACTGGTTCCAAATAGGAAAAGGAGTACGTCAAGGCTGTATATTGTCACCCTGCTTATTAAACTTCTATGCAGAGTACATCATGAGAAACGCTGGGCTGGAAGAAGCACAAGCTGGAATCAAGATTGCCAGGAGAAATATCAATAACCTCAGATATACAGATGACACCACCCTTGTGGCAGAAAGTGAAGAGGAACTAGCCTCTTGATGAAAGTGAAAGAGGAGAGTGAAAAACTTGGCTTAAAGCTCAACATTCAGAAAACTAAGATCATGGCATCTGGTCCCATCACTTCATGGGAAATAGATGGGGAAACAGTGGAAACAGTGTCAGATTTTATTTTGGGGGGCTCCAAAATCAGTGCAGATGGTGACTGCAACCATAAAATTAAAAGACGCTTACTCCTTGGAAGGAAAGTTATGACCAAACTAGATGGCATATTCAAAAGCAGAGACATTACTTTGTCCACAAAGGTCTGTCTAGTCAAGGCTAAGGTTTTTCCAGTGGTCATGTATGGATGTGAGAGTTGGACTGTGAAGAAAGCTGAGCACCAAAGAATTGATGCTTCTGAACTGTGGTGTTGGAGAAGACTCTTGAGAGTCCCTTGGACTGCAAGGAGATCCAACCAGTCCATCCTAAAGGAGACCAGTCCTGAGTGTTCATTGGGAGGACTGATGCTGAAGCTGAAACTCCAATACTTTGGCCACCTGATGTGAAGAGTTGACTCATTGGAAAAGACTGATGCTGGGAGGGATTGGGGGCAGGAGGAGAAGGGGACAACAGAGGATGAGATGGCTGGATGGCGTCACTGACTCGATGGACATGAGTTTGAGTGAACTCCGGGAGTTGGTGATGGACAGGGAGGCCTGGCATGCTGCAATTCATGGGGTCGCAAAGAGTCGGACATGACTGAGCGACTGAACTGAACTGAGGGGTGGGGGAAGAGATGGGGATCAAGCTCTGCTGCCCCTCAGCTCCTCACCTGACCCATTCATTAGTCCTCTCTCCCACAAGTGTGCTGGTCTTGCTAGGGCTGCCATAACAAAACACCAGACACGGGCAACTTAAACAACAGAAATTTATTTCTTCACAATTCTGGAGGCTAGGAGTCCAGGGTCACAGGGTCAACAGGTTTGTTTCTCCTAATGCCTCTCTCCCTGGCTTACAGATGGCCACCTTCTCTCTGTGTCCTCCCGGGGCCAGCTCTCTGTCTGTGTTGTCTGCTTTCTAACCTCTCCTTCTTATAAGGACATCAGACCTATTGAATTAGAATGCACCCTAACAACCCCATTTTAACTTCTTTACTGCTTTAAAGGCCTCATCTCCAAACACAGTCACAGTTCTGAGGCTCTGGAGGTTAGGGTTTCAACATGGGAAGTGAAGGGTAGGGACACAGATCACCATAACAATGAGTAACAAGAAACTATATTCCTGGGGACTTCCCTGGCAGTCCAGTGGTTAAGAATCTATCCTTCCAATGCAGGGGGTGTGGGTTCAATCCATGGTTAGGGAACTAAGACTCCATGTGCTGCACAGTCCGAAAATAAATAAAAAATTAAAAAAAATTTTTTTTAAGAAATTGCATTCCTAGATGCACAGAGAATGGATGTCACCGCAGACATCTGGGTGTTAATGGAGAATTCATAGAAGAAATTTGGAGAAAGTAAATCCAGGCAAAGAGATTCCATGAGCAGCATCTGTCCTGGAATAGCCATCATGACAGTCCCTTGAGTCACAGAACCCCAGTCATGAGCAGTCTCCCATCCAGGCTGACTGCTGATCATTCATCACGTGCCCACCCAAGCACACAGCACAGTCAGCCAGACATCTCTTCAATGGATCACCTCTAGCTTATTATTTGTACATCCTGCACACTGGTGGGCTGCCGTCTATGGGGTCACACAGAGTCGGACATGACTGAAGCGACTTAGCAGCAGCAGCACATCAGTGGAAGCCTCTTCCACATCACTGAGAAACGTGTTAAGCTGTGTCATCATTTTCACATGTTTATGTGTGAAGTCATTTCAGTCATGTCCAGCTCTTTGCGACACTATGGACGGTAGCCTGCCAGGCTCCTCTGTCGATGGGATTTTCCAGGCAAGAATACTGGAGTGGGTTGCCATGCCCTCCTCCAGGGGTCTTCCTGACCCAGGGATCAAACTGGTTTCTCTTACCTCTCCTGCATCATCTTACACACTGATCCATAAAAGAACTGCAAAACCAAATTAACACTCTACAATTTTCCCCATGGTGGAGTTCCCCATGGTGGGATACTATACAGTCATTATATTGTGCTAATCCCAATAACAAACGGGTAAGGCTCACAATACAGTATTAAGTGAAGAGACATGATACAGAATTGCATTACTATATCCTGTCTCTTCCATTAATTCTATATCCAGCCTCTTGTCCGATGCTAGACAAAATCATGTGTGAAAAAAAATGCCACTCAAAGGGAGGAAAGTCAAATTTAAGCTTAAAAAACTAGGAATCTTCCTAAAATCCATTACTCTTCATTTACTAATCAGGAATCAATGAAATTAACTCAGTACTAGGAAAGTCTCTTCAATACTTTAGAGCATGTATTAGTCAAACTTCTCTCAGGAAAATGGAGCTCCTGCCAGATGGTTTGATACAGGGATGCAGGGAACCAGTTATAAAAGTGTTGGAAAAACTGAGAAGCTAGGTGCAGGACAATGAGATAACCCAGAAACTCACAACAGCAGGAAGTTGTTCTACCATATTATCAAAATCCAGAAGTCAGAGCAACAGAGCAGAAACTGGAAACTCAAGACACCCCCAGTAAAAGACCTGGGCTTCTCCTTTTCTTTTTTCTCCAGTCTCCCTCCTGGGCTCTCCATCTATGAATCATAGACAAAAACCAATTGGCAAGGAAGCTTGAGAAACACTCCCTGCTAGGCAGTCCTGCTGGGATTTAGAGCAGAGCAGAGGAAGTAGATATGGGATCTCGGATCGAATAAATGAGTGGCATAGGGCACCCGCAAACAACTAGCATCCTGCCATGAAGGGACGACTACTCTGCTCATGAAAGATTGCCTAGTGCCTCAGTCACTCCAGATACTCAGACACTTCTTGCCCTTAAACTCTAATCTTCCCATGAATAGGTTCCCCCTCACAAGCCCCAGATACACTTTTACTTCCTCCTCTTAATCTCTGCACCTTGACCAATGTCACATTTCATCATCTGTCCATGATCTAGATTCTGACTGGCTTTGCACTCCATGTGCCTCTACAAAGCCTCTGGACTTTGAGCCAATATCCAGACTTGTGACCTTTGCCCAATCTCATGGTTCTGTCTACACGTCCCGATTTCACTTGTTCTTTCCCAAATCGATCGAGCCATAAATAGAGGTTTAAGTATTATATATTAAAATTTTAATGGTAAGTAATGTCATAACTAAAAACTCATGTGTATCTATCAAATATTGGAAGGAGCAAAGAGGAAAGGTAGGATGGGGTGAGCTAAATCTTCATCTGATGCAGGGGGTTAACATGTAACATTTAAAGTTGATAAATGAAGATGGAATTACATGAGCATGTAAATTAGAGAGCTGGAAGTAGTAATATAACTTAAAACAGAAACAATTGGAAAGAAATAGTATAGTTGCCTTCGAGCAGTGGGACTGTGGGAAAAGTGTAAAACAAGGCTTTTGGTTATGAATGCTCTGAATTCATTGATTTTTTTTAACCATCATAGATTCTTTACTCAGATTTTATATTTGCTGTTCCCTCTATCTAGAATACTCTTCCCCAAGACATCCACATGGCTGGTTCCCTCATTTCCTCCAGGCTTTCCCTGAGCATCCTATTTAAAACTGCAACATCCATACCCCTACTCTGTGCTTTCTTTCCATCCCACTTATCACCATGGAACATTCCATGTAATTTTCTTATTCATTTTGCTTCCTTTCTGTCTGCCCCAATTACAATATAATCTCCATTAGAGCAGGGGCCTTGTTTTGCTCACTGGTAAATACCAGCACCTAGAACAGTGGCTGGTACTGTTGACTGACTTGACTATATGAACAAATTGTATGTGTGATGACATGAAAAAAAATGTATTTGATGACCAATAAGTCTTTTAGAAAAATTCCCACATTTTTTGTGCTTGTTTGATTTTACTTTGTTATGTTGCACATTGAGATAGTTCTTGGAGAAGTCTATGCCTGAAGTTTTCCAAATGGGTTACTCTTTTATACACTTGTCCTTCAAAACTTTCTTTGAATTCAGCTTAATGAAGCATCAGGGTGGTGCAAGAGCAGGGGACTGATATCATTGGGAAGAAGGAAATGAGATATGCTGGCAGAACACTTCCTTATCCATGAGGACAGATTCCCCAGGGTGCTACCCAAGAGAAGAACCTTTAAAAGGAGGGCAAACCCCACTGAGGAACGGACATAACCAAATGAACACAATGGCTTAATGAGTGCTGGGTTTCATTTGTTTTCTTAAAATTTTCAATTATGTAAATCTAGAAAGCTTCGTTAAAGTACAGGTCATTTGGAGAGTCTAAAAACTACACATTTTGAGGACCTTAAATTCATTGTGATCAGTGCACTCTTATCCAATGTCTTCTCAGAATACAAATAGTTCCCCACAAAGGAAGAATCCACAGGTATTAACAGCAAAAATATCCACTCTCTTTAGTCCCGAGAAGGACTTCACCTGCATGTTTTTGGGGGCGTCCTCCCACAACCCACTAACGCAACTGGATCACTGACTCAGTCAAATAGGTAAAACCCAGAATGCAAAGTGAGAGACCAATGTCTGGATTCAAGTCCAAGGTCACCATTTCCTATGGTGTCCCTATGGGAAGATCTCCCTGCTCTGAGGATGGCCCCTAGTCTCCTCATTTCTGTGTTGGAGTAACAGAGCCTACTTCATAACATTGTAAGCTTTAGATGGAATAAGGGACATAAAACGCTTGCCACACTGCCTACAGCATAGTGAATATCAATAGGAAGTGGGTATTTTTATGATTGTCATCATTTTGGGGGTAGCTATGATAATTTGCGAAGTTAGGAGATGTCTCTCAAAAAACAAATATTGTAAAGAAAAACAGATATTGGATTCTAAACTTGATTTCTTACCCATCACTTCATCAATATATTCCTCACGAATTGCCAGTCCTTAGAACTCTTTGAATAAACATATTTAAGCTTTAATTACAAGACTCTTCCAGAGTAGAAGATACACCCTTACCTTTGACACACCCTAAAAACTGTTGCCCACTATCCGTAGACTTGTGCTTTAGTGTTACAGTCCCATACGCTTTGCTGCTAGCTCTTGTGCTGTCTCTCCTAAAATTTTATACTTCAGGCTGATCAACAGATCTCTACCTGTTGACTAAAAAATGCTAGTGTTTCTGGGTAGTGGTTAGATTTTAAGATGACCAACATCTATGTCTGGATTTCATCAGGCAGGTCAAATATCACTCAGGGATTTGACTTGACCAGAAATTTCTAAAAGGAAAAGACCACCACACCTTGCTTTCTCTTTCCCAGGGCAAATGTGAACAGTTTACCAGCCAAGACATTGCCTAGACAAAGGCCCACGTGCCCTAGAATTAGAGTTGCCAGATAAAATAAGACTGCCCAGTTAAATCTGAATTTCAGATAAACAATATATAATTTTCAGGATAAGTATGTTCCAAATATTACATCATTATCTGAAACTAAAGCTTAACTAAATTATAACAAATCTGATATTTTTATTTTGCCAAATCTGGCAGCCCAACCCAGAGTATAGAGATTATCACTAACCTCCTTACTCTCCGTCCATCGTGGTGTTATTTTCCCTCCTAAATTCTGAGTTTCTTGAAGTGGGCCCTGTGTGTGTTAGTCCTCATGCCTAGCACAGCATCGTTGTCCAACGAATGTATCAGGGCAGAAGGAAGGAAGGAAGAAGAGAGGGAGGGAGGGATGATGGCTTTAATCTCTGAGGGCTCTCAGAGTCACACTGTCCTACGGCAACACCAGTGCTGCTGCCTTGAGCCGGCAGCCGTTTGACTCCAGCTTCTAGTCGTTTAATTACAGGATTCCCGGCATCCCTGTAGACAAGACAAATAAAGGTAAGTGATCTGAACTGTATAGCTCACACATTTCAAGGTCATTAGAAGTGTTATCTCTAAGGAGAGCTCTGAGATCTGGTTTCCCCTCTTACAAAAGTCCAAGGCCACCCCTCTGTCCTCCAAAGAACATAAATATTAAGTCCCCGGTTCCTAGTCCCTTTGGTCTGTTTCCAGACCAATATCTTTCTGAGGCATTGCAGCATCAGACCTCGAAGTTTACTTCTGGTTTTTCCTTTCTTCTTTGGTTTTGGCTCCCAGGGAATTCTTTATTTTGAGCTTGAGTATTGCATTTAAATTTTTTGTTGCAATATTTTCCCCTATGTTTATATGTGCTTAGAGTGAGGAAAGAAGGTAATACAGGCTATCTTAGTAAGCCCTATCCCCAGAACCCAGAAAATAGATATTTTTATAAAGTTTCCTGTTAAGTAGAAAGCATGCATTATCTTAGCAAAATTCTTATCAAAAAATGGTGTTTCCATTTCTCAAATCACTTTGGTGCATTTCCCTGGCTGAAGTTCCTTTGTTGAAAGTAAGCAGTGAATCCAAAATTGACAATATGTTATATATAAAATTTTATAAACTGCCTTTTTGTGTGTTTATCTTAAAGCATTAGATAATTACCACCTCCTGTTCCATTAAAAATTCACCCAAAAAGTCTTAATTTTTAGGACCTGCATATTATCTCACTGAAGTATCATAATTTAACACTCTATTTTGAAGATGGACATATTTTTCATTGTTTTATGTAAATAATACTATGATGATTGGGCTTCCCAGGTGGCTCAGTGGGTAAAGAATCCCCCTACAATGAAGGAAAGAAGCAGGCAGACATGAGTTTGAACCCTGGTCAGAAAGATCCCCTGGAAGAGGGAATAGCAATCCACTCCAGTATTCTTGCCTGGACAATCCCATGGACAGAGGAGCCTGGCGGGCTTCAGTCCACAGGTCACAAAGAGTCAGATGCGATGAGAGCAACTGAGCCCGCACGCACATAATGATTATCAGCATATTTAAATATTTGGTTACACTTTTTATTATTTCCTTAAGATACAGTCATAGAAGTTTCTTTACTGAGGAGTTGCATTAACTCATTCAAGCCTGTATACTATATGGGAAATGGTTGTTAAATTGTATCCCTGCCAAGAACCAAATTGGCTGATGTGCTAGCAGGAAGAGAATGATTAGCAACTGCCCTCCAGTAAACCACAATTTCATAAGATTATTGTTTGTTTTACTAAAAGTTGTCTCTTGATTGCAAGTCACTGGAAACCAATGATAATGAAAAGCCTAGATGGGTTTCATAAGTTTGTTCAAAGTTCACCAGCTTTGCCTACTCTGTCAGAAAGCCAAATGCAGTTTGGGGCTTTCATACAATCTCCCAACTTGCTTTTCAAAGACAGCCCTTCACTTCCTGCTTCAAATGTCATCAGTCTATAATGATCGAAATAGAATGTCATTTCCTTCAGGATATCACCTTATTGGGAGAAAAATATGCCAAATAGCACCTTCCTCTGCTCTCTCACAGAACTTACTACATTCTTACAACATCAAACACTTCCCACTCTGTTGACAATTGTGTCCATGTCCCATCTACCATACTCAGGTATATGCCTTAAGAACAGGATTTTTTTCCCTCACTTTATTGAAAAATAATTGATCTATATCACTGTGTAAGTTTAAGATATACAGCATGATAATATGATTTACATTGTATTGTGAAATGATTACCACAAAAGATTTAGTTAATATCCATCATCCCATATGGATAGGATAAAAAGAAATGAAAAAAATTTCTTCTTGTAATGAGAACCCTTAGGATCTATTCTCTTAACAAGTTTCCCATACATAGTATAGCAGGGTCAACTATAGTCATCATGACATCCCAAGGACTTAGCTTGTAACTGGAAGTTTGTACTTTTTGACCTGCTGCTGCTGCTGCTGCTAAGTCGCTTCAGTCGTGTCCAACTCTGTGCGACCCCATAGACGGCAGCCCACCAGGCTCCCCCTTCCCTGGGATTCTCCAGACAAGAACACTGGAGTGGGTTGCCATTTCCTTCTCCAATGCATGAGAGTGAAAAGTGAAAGTGAAGTCACTCAGTCGTGTCCGACTCTCAGCGACCCCATGGACTGCAGCCTACCAGGCTCCTCCATTCATGGGATTTTCCAGGCAAGAGTACTGGAGTGGGGTGCCATTGCCTTCTCCTTCCTCCAGTTTCTCTTGTCCTGATACCACCTCTAGTGATCACAAATCTGATCTCTTTTCTATGAGTTTGATAGGTTTCTTTTGTTCTTTTTTTTTTTTAGATTTCACATTTGTATGTGAGATCATACAGTAGTTGTCTTTCTCTAACTTATTTCACTTAGTATAATGCCTTCGAGTCCATCCATGTTGTTGCAAATGGCATAATTTCCTCACTTCTGTGGATGAATAATATTCCACTATTCCACTCACAACTTCCTTATCTATTCTCCCAATGGATGGACACAAAGTATCTCTATGTCTTGGCTATTTTAAATAATGCTGCTATGAGCATGGAGATGCAGTTATCTTTTTGAGTTAATGTTTTCTTCGAGGACATAATCTTTTTTATAATTTACTTTATTGAAGTATAGTTGATTTACAATATTGTGTTAATTTCTACTGTACAGCAAATACATATATATATGTGTGTGTGTGTGTGTGTGTGTATATATATATATATATATATATATACAGTTATACATACATATGGGGCTTCCCTGGTGGGTCAGACACTGAAGAGTCCACCATATGTTCTTTTTCATATTCTTCTCCATTGTAGTTTATCAAGATATTGAATATAATTCTCATGCTACATACAGTGGACCTTGTTGTTTATCCAAATTATATGTTTCCATCTGCTAATCCCAAACTCCCAATCCCTATGTCTCCCTCCCCCTTGACAACCACAGCTTCGTTCTCCATGTCTGTGAGTCTGTTTCTGTTTCACAGATACGTTCATTTGGGTCATAATTTACATTCCACATATAAGAGATATCATATAGTGCTTGGAGGACAGAATCTTTGATTCATCCTCACATTTCCTAAAGTACCTAGAGCTCTAACTGTCCAAGGCATAGAAAAGACTCAATAAATAGTGTTTGTAGACTTTAATGCACAAATAGTAACAATCCTATGGAGAAGGCAGTGGCACCCCACTCCAGTACTCTTGCCTGGAAAATCCCATGGACAGAGGAGCCTGGTAGGCTGCAGTCCATGGGGTCGCTGAGAGTCGGACACGACTGAGCGACTTCACTTTCACCTTTCACTTTCATGCATTGGAGAAGGAAATGGCAACCCACTCCAGTGTTCTTGCCTGGAGAATCCCAGGGAAGGGGGAGCCTGGTGGGCTGCCGTCTATGGGGTCGCACAGAGTCGGACACGACTGAAGTGACTTAGCAGTAACTACACATGATTTCATTAACAGCTAGGCAGCAGTATATAGTTCCACTATAAAGACTGAAAAAAATAGTTTTTACTCAACTATTTTGAGGAAGTTTTCCTCTCAGAATACAAATACTGCCTTGATTTTAAAAACAAACAAACAAACTACCCAGTAATATATTTTGAGACATCAAAACCTAAATCAGCTGGTATGATTCAACAAAAAATACAGTAAAATTCAGTTAATCTGATTTTTATATCTAGCATTATAACTGAGTTTATCTACATGATGGCTGAGAATAAGCCTAATTACAATGCCAAATAACAAAATTAAGTGATTTTTTTTCTTTCTAAATTAGTTTTTTCTTTTGGAAACTTTAGTAATAGTCCTTAACTATTTGAGACATGAATCTGACCACCAATGACCATTTTGTCCTTTTTTCCTTTGACAATAAGGTGGGTGAATGGCTAGATAGACGATAAAGCTAATACAACAACATGTTAACAGCCATGTTATTTAAATCAGGGGTTGGTAAACTTTTTCTGTAAAGAGTCAGATAGTAAGTACTTAGGCTTTGTAATCCTCATTGCAATGACTCACCTCCGCTATTGTAATGCAAAAACAGCCAGAAGCAATACGTGAACTAATGAGCACTTTGGCCACCTGATGCAAAGAGCTGACTCATTGGAAAAGACCCCGATGCTGGGAAAGATTGAAGGCGGGAGGAGAAGGGGATGACAGAGGATGAGATGGTTGGATGGCATCACTGACTCAATGGGCATGAGTTTGAGCAGGCTCCGGGAGTTGGTGATGGACAGGGAAGCCTGGCACGCTGCAGTCCATGGGTCTCAAAGAGTCAGACACAACTGAGTGACTGAACTGAACTGAATGAGCACTGGTGGGTTGGTCAGTAAAGAATCTGCCTGCAATGTAGGATACCCAGGTTCGATCCTTGGGTTGGGAAGGTCCCCTGGAGGAGGGCATGGCAACCCACTCCAGTATTCTTTCCTGGAGAATCCCTTGGACAGAGGAGCCTGTACAGTCCATGGGGTCGCAAAGAGTCAGACCCAACTGAGCGACTAATACACACAATCAGCACAGCTGTTCTGATAAAATTTTATTTACAAAAACAGGCAAGCAACTGGATTTGACCCAGGGACTGTAGTTTGCCAGCTCCTGATCAAAATGATGGATATATGGTTATTTACTATATAATTCTTCCAACTTTTTTACATCTTTTAAAGCATTTATAATAAAATGTTGGGGAGGGAATATGTCCATAATTATCCAAAGGTTTTAATTACTATACAAATGTTGAAATATTAAAAACTCACATATTGGTCCCATGGTTTTATTCTTATATATGTTCTTTGGTACAGCCTTCAGATGGTAAAAGTTAAATATCAAATTTTCTGAAATATCTTCAGTTTGAGGCATGAAAATCATCCTGAACAGGAATGACTGATCCAAAATAATTAGTCCACAGAAATAGCAAAAGAAAAAATTGCCTCCCTTCTTTTCTCCCCCAGTGACTTTCTGTGTAGCAATGACTTTTCCACTTAATTTTGACCTTTCCTTTCCTGTCAGGGAAGGGGAGAGGCATGTTTTGGTGGCACTATTATTTTATATACAGTGTATGTACCTTTTTCCAGGCTTTTTTTTAAACTTCCCATTATCTAAAGCTGACATTATCTAGAGCTGACAGCCGTGATTTTCACATCATGTTACTTTCCTTTGACTATTTCCATCTATGTGGTACTTAATATATATTGCCCTCTACGTAGTACTTAATATAATTTGACATATTTTCATTTTCTACACAATGTGGTTTTTTTTAACTACTTATCCTGGCAGTTGTGACACTGGTTACTTTAAAACATTAAAAGGAGTCTATATTTGAGGTGTTTATAATAGTAGGTCTGCTAGACAGGCCAAGATGATAATCAGGCCATAAGATACCCTTTAGGATCTGTGTAGCCTTCTTGCATTAAAGAAGAAAAAAAAAATCTGTTTCATAGTCACTGGCTTAATTCATAATCCAAACCAGACATTAGGAAACAATCATAGTGTCTTCGTCCTTGACAGAATTTTTCTCCAGCCTATGAAGCAGTTCTGGCCTTTGAGACATCCTTTCTCCATAGAAGACAGAAAATGGGAATGGGGAGGAAAACAGTCTACGTCGTGGGATCATTTCAGCTACCACAGTTCCAAGAGCATCTCTGTAACTCCCAGCCCTCCTGGGTACAAACAGTGCCCGCCTCCCAAAACTGAGAAACCTGCGCAGCCTTCCTGGCACTTGGCTGTTTTATGAAGACCCCGAGTGTAAGATCCAGGGGGTCTCCCCAGAGACCCTAGCCATCTCCTGTGCTGCAGTCACCTGTACTAGGCACCTGCAGTCACCCCCTTGTTCTAGTTCAGTTCAGTTCAGTTCAATTACTCAGCCATGTCCAACTCTTTGCAACCCCATGGACTGCCACACACCAGGCCTCCCTGTCCATCACCAACTCCCCGAGTTTACTCAATCTCATGTCCATTGAGTTGGTGATGACATCCCACAATCTCATTCTCTGTCATCCCCTTCTCCTCCCTCTTCCAATCTTTCCCAGCATCAGGGTCTTTGCTAGTGATTCAGTTCTTCCCAGCAGGTGGCCTAAGTATTGGAGTTTCAGCTTCAGCATCAGTCCTTCCAATGAATATTCAGGACGGATTTCCTGTAGAATGGACTGGTTGGATCTCCTTGCAGTCCAAGGGACTATCAAGAGTCTTCTCTAACACCACAGTTGAAAAGCATCAATTCTTTGGTGTTCAGCTTTATTTATAGTCCAACTTTCACATCCATACATGACTACTGGAAAAACCATAGCTTTGACTAGGTGAACCTTTGTTAGCTAAGTAATGTCTCTGCTTTTTAATATGTTGTCTAGGTTGGTCATAACTTTTCTTCCAAGGAGCAAGCATCTTTTAATTTCATGGATGTAGTCACCATCTGCAGTGATTTTGGAGCCCCAAAAATAAAGTCTGCCACTGTTTCCATTGTTTCCCCATCTATTTGCCATGAAGTGATGGGACCAGATGCCATGATCTTAGTTTTCTGAATATTGAGCTTTAAGCCAACTTTTTCACTCTCCTCTTTCACTTTCATCAAGAAGCTCTTTAGTTCTTCACTTTCTGCCACAAGTGTGGTGTCATCTGCATATCTGAGGTTACTGATATTTCTCCCGGCAATCTTGATTCCAGCTTGTGCTTCTTCCAGCCCAGCTTTTTTCATAATGTACTCTGCATATAAGTTAAATAAACAGGGTGACAATATGTACTCCTTGATGTACTCCTTTCCTGATTTGGAACCAGTCTGTTGTTCCATGTCCAGTTCTAACTGTTGCTTCCTGACCTGCATACAGATTTCTCAACAGTCAGGACAGGTGGTCTGGTATTCCCATCTCTTTAAGAATTTTCCAATTGTTGTGATCCACACAGTCAAAGGCTTTGGCATAGTCAATAAAGCAGAAGTAGATGTTTTTCTGGAACTCTCTTGCTTTTTCGATGATCCAGCAGATGTTGGCAATTTGATCTCTGGTTCCTCTGCCTTTTCTAAATCCAGCTTGAACATCTGGAAATTCACAATTCACATACTGTTGAAGCCTGGCTTGGAGAATTTTGAGCATTACTTTACTAGTGTGTGAGATGAGTGCAATTGTGTGGTAGTTTGAGCATTCTTTGACATTGCCTTTCTTTGGGATTAGAATGAAAACTGACCTTTTCCAGTCCTGTGGCCACTGCTGAATTTTCCAAATTTGCTGACATATTGAGTGCAGCACTTTCACAGCATCATCTTTTAGGATTCAAAATTCCTCAACTGGAATTCCATGACTTCCACTAGCTTTGTTCTTAGTGATGCTTCCTAAGGCCCACTTGACTTCACATTCTAAGATGTCTGGCTCCAGGTGAGTGATCACACCATCATGATTATCTGGGTTGTGAAGTGGCTGCACGGTACTTGAGAAACTGTGAGGAGATACTCCACATCAAGGGCAAAGGAGAAGCCCCAGAAAGATGGTAGGAGGGGCAAAATCATATTTAGAATCAAACCCCATAGCCACCAGAGATGCTCAGACGGCTCAAACAAATCTTGTGTGCACCAGGACCCAGAGACCCCACAGAGACTGAGCCAGAACTGTGTTTGAGTGTCTCCTGTGGAGGGACAGTCAGCAGTGGACTGCCTCAGGGGCAGGGGCTCTGGATGCACAAACCCGAGTATGGCATAAACCCTCTTGGAGGAGGTCGCCATTAACCCCACCATAGAGCCACCAGAACGTACACAGGACTGGGGAAACAGACTCTTGGAGGGCACAAACAGAAACTTGTGTGCACCAGGACCCAGGAGAAAGGAGCAGTGACCCCACAAGAGACCTTGTTCTAGAGAGTCATCATTTTGTTTTATTTTTTAAATTAATTTTTATTGAAGTACAATTGCTTTACAATGTTATGTTAGTTTCTGCCATAGAGCAAAACTGACTCAGCTATACACACACACACACACACACACACACACATATATACATATATCCCTTCTTTTTGGATTTCCTTCCCATTTAGGTCTCCACGGAGCACTGAGTCAAGTTTCCTGTGCGATACAGTAGGTTCTCATTTGTTGTTGCTTAGTCGCTCAGTTGTGTCTGACTGTGACTCCATGGACTGCAGCCCATCAGGCTTCTGTTCATGGGATTTCCCATGCAGAAATACTGGAGTGGGTTGCTATTTCCTTCTACTGGGGATCTTCCTGATGCAGGGATTGAATCCACATCTCCAGCATTGCTGGCAAGCCACTTTATAACCACTGAGCCACCAGGGAAGCCCAGGTACTCATTAGTTATCTGCCGGGGTCCTGCCCCAGCTGATCCAGGGTATTCGAAGGAGAGACGGCATAGGCGAGGATCAGGAAACAACTGCTTAATTAAATGTTAATTAAGGATATAAAGAGTAATAGAATGAGGATAGCTCAGTAGGAAAATTCAGTGGAGAAAAGAGGCTGAGTAGCTTGGTTTACGCGGGAGACCAATAAAACTTCAAGACAAGAAGTTTGCACCACTTATGTAGGCTGCAGGCGTCCTTCCGTTCTCCTGAAGGAGAGGAGACACTGAGGCCTCCCTGGTCGGATCTTAGAAGCCCAGGCATAATTAGTAAGCATGGCGGGTTCCGCGCTCCAGATGGAGACTCAGCCAGAATTTTGAGAGAGAGAGCGACATGGGGAGACCAAGTTTCGGTGAACAAGGCCTGCACTTTGTTTTCCAAAGTAGTTTTTATACCTTAAGTTGTGCATAGAGGATAATGGGGGAAGGGGTGGAGTCATGCAAGGACAGCAGTTCCTGGTTCTAATCGAAGCCAGGCTTTCAAACTTATCATATGCAAAAGTTCAGGTGATTTACATCATCTTCTGGCCAGGAGGCCTGTTAACATTTTAAGAAACTTATTTTTCTCTACAGGTGATTATTCCAAAGTCAGTCACCAGCCTCCAAAAAAGCATTGGACAAAGCTGCATTCCTATAGGGCAAAGGTGAGGTGGGCTCAATCAAGAAAAGAATTAACTCAAGGGTCCAAGGTTACAAACATTGAGGATACTACTTACATTTCTATACACCCATTATATCAATCAATACACTGCCAAGGACACAGTAGGTAAGGAGTATGGAGACTTAGCAGCAAACATTGGCCCAATAAGTGAAAAACCCTTCACCAATACAATGTCTAATCAATCTTTTAACTACTCAAAGGAATCTGTGTTTAGACAGTTTAGAACATCTCCTACCTCTCACAGTTGGGAGGCTCTGAACAATCACATGTGGCCAGAAAAACCTATTCAGGCAGGCTAGAGGATTTCCAAAGGAGTTTGTAGGTTGAAACACTGTCACACCCAGGAATTATTAACTGGAGCTGTAAGCTAACTCTTTTTTCAGAGAGAGGCAGTGGGGGACAGCCCCCCTGTGAAGTCAGAGGTGTTGGTGAGAGCACAAAGCAAAAAGTAGGCAGACTCTGGTTCGGGGGTAGATGCTCGAGAATTTCCAGGGGGACTCCTGAGGCTCGATCCCACCTTTGCGTATGCCGAGCCTCCTTCCTCATGACCTTTGCCATGGGCGGAGCTCCTGCTCCCGGCAGTGATAGAATTCTAGTTGAGCTATTCCAGATCCTGAAAGATGATGCTGTGGAAAGTGCTGCACTCAATATGCAATATGCACTCAATATGCAATATGCCGGCTCCCAGTAGTTATCTGTGTTATACATTGTAGTGTATATATGTCAATCCCGATCTCCCAGCTCATCCCACCTCCCCCTTCCCCCTGGTTTCCATACATCCATTCTCTGGAGAGTCACCATTTTAAATGAAGAAAGTGATGCTGAGAGAAGGTAGATGCCTACGCAGCCTTCCCTCCTGTGGTATGAATCCCCGGGTCTGAACTCTTCTGCCCAACCACTACCATTTCCTGAGAAGACTGTTATCTTCCAAATGCCTCCTTTTTAAAATAGTATACAGTACAAACTCTGAAGTTTGTACTTAGGTTTATCTCTCATAACTACCACTTACTAAGTATGAATTTTGATTAGATTACTTAACCCTGTTGTGATGAGCAGATAATGGCTCCTAAGACATACCTGTAACCTAATATCTAGAACCTGAGGATGTTACTTTATATGATCAAGTTTGTGCAGGTGTGATTAATTAAGGATCTTGAAATGAGGAGTTTACCCTGATATCCAAGTGGGCCCCAGACGCCACCACAAGTGCCCTTAAAGAGAAAATCAGAGGGAGAGTAGATGCCATACAAAGATGAAAAAGCAGTATGAAAATGGAGGTAGAGATTGGAGTGATGCAGCCACAAGCCAAAGGATGCAATGGCAGTTTGAAGCTGGAAGAGACAAGGAGCAGATGCTCTCCTGGAACTTCCCAAAGGAACCAGTCCTGCTGGGATCTTGAATGCAGGCTTCCAGCCTCTGAACCATGAGACAATACATCTTGATAGGATATATCTCTGTTGTTTCAAGCAACCAACTTTGTGGTCATTTGTTACAGCAGCCATGAAAAACTAATACACCCTCTAAGCCTGTTTCTTCATATGTTAAACAGAAATAATATATGCCTTGCTAGGCTATTTTGATAACAAAAATTAACAAATGCAAAATACTCCCTCAATCTCTGGCATATAGTAGGCATATATCACATAGCAGCTATTGTTCCTATTGTAATTATCTTCATTATTTTTTAATATGAATAAAAGAGTATAGGCAGCTTATCCTAAACGCAACACTGCTGTTTTAAAAATTAGTCACCCCAAATAGTGTTTCATTTTCTTATGGGAAGAGCTGTATATGTATTTATAGTTTTTATCAAAATATTCTCTTTCATCAAAATGCTGTCTTCTCTACTGTTGCTATATTATTATGAAGTGCCAGATCTATTCATGCCAATAATTAAATAAGCCATGTTGCATTTTTCCAAGTATTTAATTGTATATTTTACCATAAATTACATGTTTAAAATGGAAAATAAACAGTTCCAGCTGTTTTGAGGACAGCAAATCTAAATTTAAGCCACTGAATTCTGGAAGAACTACAGATTTTTAAGTAAGCTGTAATTTTTTAAAAACCAATGTCAACTCTTACTTATTCAAAACTTTCACATTCACTGAGATATAATTAAGGGAAAGTAGGAGTTTGGGGTTATTAAAGACTGCTTCCCCAAACACAGAAGTGTAATGTGTAGGGAAGTAATCATTCATATAGCATGATGGTTAAGGAACTGTGCTAGGCATTAGAGGATACAAAGGTGAAAAAGACAGAGCCTCTACCTTGGAGGGACTCATAGGACAATGAAGGACATAGAAATATAAGCAGATAGATTAAAATTCAGAATAATATTGAAGCGAACATTTACCAAGTGTCTATGTGCCAGGTCTGTGAGCTAAGTCACTTCAGTTGTGTCCAACTCTGTGTAGCCCTCCAGGTTCCTCTGTCCAGGGGATTCTCCAGGCAAGCATACTGGAGTGGGTAGCCATTCCCTTTTCTAGGGGATGTTCCTGATTCAGGGATCAAATCCCCATCTCCTGTGTCTCCTGCACTGCAGGCAGATTCTTTACCCACCAAGCCACCTAGGAAGCCCCTACTGTGCCAGATACTATATAACTATTTACATGAGTTAATCTCATGTAATTCTCACAACAACCCTATGAAGTGAGGTTTTAGGAGGTTAACTCCCCAAAGGTCACATAGCTAATTTAAGAAGAGATCTCTGTCTTAACCACCACCAAAGAGATATACTGTGAGAACACAGAAAAGAAAAAACTTACTGTCTCTGAGGGAAGTGAGGAGGTTTCATCCTAGAAATACATTTAAGCTGGATCAAAATTGAGCTGGAGTTAGGAGGAGTTTTTTAAGGGGGAGAAAAAGTCAAAAGGCATCCAGAAGGAAAGAAGATCCTGTGCAAAAGTGAAGCATCAAGAAAGGGCTATTTTTTCAGAATGGCTAGAGTGCCAATGAGGTTTGGTGGTCAGGAATAGTATACTGCACACAAATAAGGACATCAAATGATTAAAGTCTTTGGAGAGAGCCAGGATTGGATTTGCATTTTAGAAAGATGCCTGAGTATCCATGTGGAGAATGGAGTACCCAAAAAGAAGTTAAGGGACTTCCCTGGTGGTCCAGTGCCTAGGACTCCATGCTCCCAATGCAGGGGGCCAAGGTTCAATCTCTGATCAGGGAGCTAGATCCCACATGCCTCAACTAACACCCAGGGAAGCCAAATGAATACATAAATAAATATTTTTTAAAAAATATTAAGTCAAGCCTGGAGTCAAGGACTTCTAGTTCAAGATGGGCATCAGAACTACAACCTTGGAGGGACTCACAGGACAGTAAAGGACATTGAAATATAAGCAGATAGATTAAAATTCAGAGTAAGAGTTTTAGAAGATTGTCCAAAGAATCGTCTTTTCAACAAATGTTACTGGAAACCTTGAATACCTCTATGCAAAAAAAAAAAAAAAAAAAAGGAACAGCAACAACAACTGATCATACTTTGTACCATATACAAAGATTAACTCAAAATGGATCATAGACCTAAATGTAAAACCTAAAAGAATAAAACTTTAAGGAGAAAACATAGAAGAATGTCTTTGTGACCTCGGTTTGGGCAAAGATTTTTTTCAAGTATGACATAAAGACACAATCCATAAAAGAAAAAATTGATAAATTAGACTTCATCAGAATTAAACATTTATTCTACAAAAGATACTGTTAAGAAATGAAAAAAACAAACCACAGACAAAAAGAAATTATTTGTAAAGCATATACCTGATAAAAGATTTATATCCAGAATATATAAGAACTCTCAAAATTCAACAGCAAGAAAACAAATAAACCAATTTTTTTTTTTAGTGGATAAAAATATTTAAACAGACATGTCACTGTTAAAGATATATGAATGGCAAATAAGCACATAAAAAGATGTTCAAGAAAAAAACATATGTTCAGTATCACTGGTCATTATGGAAATGGAAATTAAAACCACAATGAGATATCACTATATATACATTAGAATAGCTGAAATTCAGAAGTCTGACTGTACCGAGTGTTAGCAAGGATGTGAAGGAACTGGAATTCTCATATAATGCTGAAGGAAATGCTAAGTAGCACCTGCCATTTTAGAAAATTGGCTTGTTCTCAAAAAAAAAAATTCTTCTCAGTTTTTCCACTAGAGATAATTTTGTCTGTTCTAGAATTTCATCTAAATGAAATTGCACCATATGAACCATTTTGTATAAAGCTTCTTTCACTCATCACAGTGCCTTTGAAATTTATCTGTATTATTGTATATGTCAGTGGTTCTTTCCTTTTTACAGCTGAGCAGTATTCAGTTGTGTGAATAAACCATAGTTTGTTTATCCAGCCCCTTATGGATGAACACCTGGGCCGTTTCCAGGTTGGGGCTCTTATGAGTAAAGCTATGAATGTTCTTATACAGCTTTCTGTGAACCACATTTTCATTTCTCTTGGGTAAATGCATAGGAATTATGTACGTGGATCATAATGTAAGTGTTATGTTTCCTTTCATAAGGTTTTGCCAGAACGTCTCCCAGAGTGGTTGTACTGTTTTAGATTCTTACCGGCATTGTATAAAAGTTCTTGTTCTGGGTGAAGCAGAGGTGGGGATTGACTAAGCACAATCATGAGTAACCTTCTGGGATACCGGATGTGTCCTATAGCTTTATCTGGGTTTGGGTTACACTAGTACATGCATTTGTCAAAACTCAGCAAAGATAGAATTTTGTGGACATTTCATTGTATATAGATATTGTATCATAAGAAAAATCAGTAAACAAGTATTTAATATGATATGCTTACTGAAATATTTAGGGCGAATTGTATTGGTAACGGCAAGTTACTTTGTGATGCATCAAAAAAAGGTAGATTGATAGACATCTGATAAAACAAGGGCATAAAATATCAATGATGCAATTTTATAGTGTCTATGAAGGCGGATGCTTTCCTGGTGGTTCAGTGGTAAAGAATCCTCCTGCCAATGCAGAAGACGTGGGTTTGATCCCTGGAACAGACGATTCCCTGAAGAAGGAAATGGCAACCCACTCCAACATTCTTGCCTGGCAAATCCCATGGACAGAGGAGCCTGGTGGAATTACAGGCTCTCTTTTATGATCCATGGAACCACAAAAGAGTTGGACATAACTTAAAGGACTAACAACAGCAATAAACGTGGACACAGAAAGTCTTTTCAACTTCACTCTCTATTTAAAATATTTCAGGCCAAAGTACTAAAACTAAGCAAAAGGCAAAGCAAATCTACCCTCAGTCAGTTCAGTTCAGTCACTCAGTCGTGTCTGACTCTTTGCGAGCCCATGAATCGCAGCACGCCAGGCCTCCCTGACCATCACCAACTCCCGGAGTTCACTCAAACTCACATCCATCAAGTCGGTGATGCCATCCAGCCATCTCATCCTCTGTCGTCCCCTTTTCCTCATGCCCCCAATCCCTCCCAGCATCACAGTCATTTCCAATGAGTCAACACTTCGCATGAGGTGGCCAAAGTACTGGAGTTTCAGCTTTAGCATCATTCCTTCCAAAGAACACCCAGGACTGATCTCCTTTAGAATGGACTGGTTGGATCTCCTTGCAGTCCAAGGGACTCTCAAGAGTCTTCTCCAATACCACAGTTCAAAAGCATCAATTCTTCAGCGCTCAGCTTTCTTCACAGTCCAACTCTCACATCTATACATGACTACTGGAAAAACCATAGTCTTGACTAGATAGACCTTTGTTGGCAAAGTAATGACTCTGCTTTTGAATGTGCTATCTAGGTTGGTCATAACTTTCCTTCCAAGGAGTCAGCGTCTTTTAATTTCATGGCTGCAATCACCATCTGCTGCAAGAGAGTTCCAGAAAAACATCTATTTCTGCTTTATTGACTATGCCAAAGCCTTTGACTGTGTGGATCACAATAAACTGTGGAAAATTCTGAAAGAGATGGAATTACCAGACCACCTGACCTCCCTCTTGAGAAACCTATATGCAGGTCAGGAAGCAACAGTTAGAACTGGACATAGAACAACAGACTGGTTCCTAATAGGAAAAGGAGTACATCAAGGCTGTATATTGTCACCCTGCCTATTTAACTTCTGTGCAGAGTACATCATGAGAAACGCTGGACTGGAAGAAGCACAAGCTGGAATCAAGATTTCCGGGAGAAGTATCAATAACCTCAGATATGCAGATGACACCACCCTTATGGCAGAAAGTGAAGAGGAACTAAAGAGCCTCTTGATGAAAGTGAAAGAGGAGAGTGAAAAAGCTGGCTTAAAACTCAACATTCAGAAAACGAAGATCACAGCATCTGGTTCCATCACTTCATGGGAAATAGATGGGGAAACAGTGGAAAAATCTACCCTAGGAGCCAGCTATTCCAACTCTACTCCTAGAGAAATGAAAATATATGTCCACACAAAGACTTGAACACAAATGTTCAAAGCAACTTTATTTGTAATGACAAAAAACTAACAACAATCCACATGTCCACTAAGAGGTGAATGCATAAACACAAGGCGGATAACTACACAATCGACTACTATTCAACAATAATAAGGAATAAACTATAATATCAATATGTGTAGCTCAAAATAACCTTGCTATCTGAAACAAGTAAACCCCCTAAAATAAATTCCCACTGTATAATTTCATTTATATAAAGTTTTAGAAAATGGAAATTAATCTATGGTGACAGAAAGCAAAACAATGAACTGCCCAGGGATAGGGTGTGGGAGGATGTGGAGGGGTCAGGGACGGGGAGAGAGTGGAAGGTTGCAAGTGGGCGTGAGGAACTTCGGAGCTTGATTGGGACAGTGCTTTCACAGTTGTGTGCATATGTCAAAACCTATCAGATGCTAAGCTTTACGTAGGTGCAGTTTAGTGTATATCAATTGTGCCTTTAAAAAGCTGTTTTTAAAGTCCTAAAGAAAACGTTGACAATTTTAATTCAGCAGTATATTTTCAAATATTTTAACCATGTAAGCTTTATTCAATTAATGCAAAGACTATATAATATTTAAAAGTATTTATATGCTAAATTAATTTTTCACATTTTAATATTCATTTATTTATTTGACTACACCAGGTCTTAATTGCTGCATGTGCGATCTCCAATCTTCACTGCAGCACGTGAACTCTTAGTTTCGTTATTCGGGATCTAGTTCCCTGACCAGGGATAGAACCTGGACCCCCTATACTGTGAGCACAGAGTCTAAGCCACTGGACAGCCAGGCAAGTCCTTAAAGTGAAGTGAAGTGTTAGTTACTCAGTTGAGTCCAACTCTTTGTGACCCCATGGACTGTTGCCTGCCAGGCTCCTCTGTCCCTGGAATTCTCCAGGCAAGAATACTGAAGTGGGTAGCCATTCCCTTCTCCAGAGGATTTTCCTGACCCAGGGATCAAACCTGAGTCTCCTGCACTGCAGGCAGATTCTTTACCATCTGCACCACCAGAAGAGTCAGAGAAGTCCCTAAATTATATTAATTAGGGACATTTAAATTTTCAGTTAAGACTTTTAGAGCCTGATTTTTTTATTCTAGGAGAATTTCATAAATATTCCATACAATGAGTTTTTAAAAGGCTCTCACACTGATATCCAAAATAGTATTAGTGATAAAATACTAGATGGTTTCCTATAAAGCCAAGAATGCCCACTATTACTACCTTTATAGTTTCTTTTAATTAATCTGGCATTTCTAACTAGTAGAATTCAGTTCATTTCAGTCGCTCAGTCTGACTCTTTGTGACCCCATGAACCGCAGCATGCCAGGCCTCCCTGTGCATCACCAACTCCCAGAGTTCACTCAAACCCATATCCACTGAGTCAGTGATGCCATCCAACCATCTCATCCTCTGTCGTCCCCTTCTCCTCCTGCCCTCAATCTTTCCCAACATCAGGGTCTTTTCCAATGAGTCAACTCTCTGCATCAGGTGGCCAAAGTATTGGAGTTTCAGCTTCAACATCAGTACTTCCAATGAACACCCAGGACTGATCTTCCTTAGGACGGACTGGTTAGATCTCCGTGGAGTCCAAGGGACTCTCAAGAGTCTTCTCCAACACCACAGTTCAAAAGCATCAATTCTTTGGCACTCAGTTTTCTTTATAGTCCAACTCTCACATCCATACATGACCACTGGAAAAATGATAGCCTTGACTAGACGGACCTTTGTGGACAAAGTAATGTCTCTGCTTTTTAATATGCTATCTGCTAAGTCACTTCAGTCGTGTCCGACTCTGTGCGACCCCATAGATGGAAGCCCACCAGGCTCCCCCATCCCTGGGATTCTCCAGGCAAGAACACTGGAGTGGATTGCTATTTCCTTCTCCAATGCATGAAAGTGAAAAGTGAAAGGGAAGTCGCTCAGTCATGTCCGACTCTTAGCGACCCAATGGACTGCAGCCTACCAGGCTCCTCCGTCCATGGGATTTTCCAGGCAAGAGTACTGGAGTGGGGTGCCATTGCCTTCTCCGAATATGCTATCTAGGTTGGTCATAACTTTCCTTCCAAGGAGTAAGCATCTTTTAATTTCATGGCTGCAGTCACCATTCGCAGTGACTTTGGAGCCCAGTAAAATAAAGTCAGCCACTGTTTCCACTGTTTCCCCATCTATTTGCCATGAAGTGATGGGACTGGACGCCATGATCTTAGTTTTTTGAATGTTGAGCTTTAAGCCAACTTTTTCACTCTCCACTTTCACTTTCATCAGGAGGCTCTTTAGTTCTTCTTCACTTTCTGCCATAAGGATGGTATCATCTGCATATCTGAGGTTATTAATATTTCCCCCGGAAATCTTGATTCCAGCTTGTGCTTCCTCCAGCCCAGCGTTTCTCATGATGTACTCTGCATAGAAGTTAAATAAGCAGGGTGACAATATACAGCCTTGACGTACTCCTTTTCCTACTTGGAACCAGTTGTTGTTCCATGTCCAGTTCTAACTGTTGCCTTCTGACCTGCATACAGGTTTCTCAAGAGGCAGGTCAGGTGGTCTGGTAATCCCATCTCTTTCAGAATTTTCCAGTTTATTGTGATCCACACAGTCAAAGGATTTGGCATAGTCCATAAAGTCTAGTAGAATTAAATAAACTAGTAGAATTAGATAAGTAAAATGAATAAGAGATACAAATATTCAAAAAGAGGTGATAGGTCATTGTTTGTAATAGATGAACTGGTTTTCTACCAGAATTTACAGAAATAAATGAAATGCTGCTGCTGCTGCTAAGTCACTTCAGTCATGTCCGACTCTGTGTGACCCCATAAACGGCAGCCCACCAGGCTCCCCCATCCCTGGGATTCTCCAGGCAAGACTACTGAAGTGGGTTGCCATTTCCTTCTCCAATGCATGAAAGTGAAAAGTGAAAGTGAAGTCGCTCAGTCGTGTTGGACTCCTAGCTACCCCATGGACTGCAGCCCACCAGGCTCCTCCATCCCTGGGATTTTCCAGGCAAGAGTACTGGAGTGAGTTGCCATTGCCTTCTCAAATGAAGCACTAGTGGAAGAAATTCCAATAAGTTGGTGGTTGGTTGCAAACATACCAAAATAATGGTTTTCATATATTATAAAATATTTCAGCATATATTTAAAATAAACATACAGGTCTAATATAAAGAAAACAAGTATTTACCAAGGGGCATAAAGGAGACCTGCAAAACTGCAAGATGTGTTGTGTTTCTGTGGTAAGACGTCAATTCTGTAGAAATTAATCCAAAGCAACACAATGAAAATAAAATCACCAACAGAATTCCCTTCCAATTTGACGTGATTCAAAATTTCATCTGCAAGAATAAGCATACAAGAAAAAAAACAGGACAATATAGAAGGAATATTGGTGAAAGGTAACCTGTCCAACAAGCCAACAAAATCTGCTTAAGAAACCACAATAATGTAAATGTTGGGCTGAAATTTGGGGACTCATACATAGATCAGTGAAACAGAATTTAAAACCCAGAAAAAGACCCAAATATGATGATTGTAGCATCTCAAATCAAATTAAATAATACTCTAAACACAAATCAAAAGAAGTCAAAACATGAAATATGAAAACTGGTACCACCAAAAAAATCCCTTTACATGGATTTCTAACAGAAACACACACACACACAAAGAAAAGACAAAGTGTGAGGAGAAAAATTTAATAAGACAGAAAAAAGTGTTGCTGCTGCTGCTAAGGCACTTCAGTCGTGTCCGACTCTATGCGACCCCATAGACAGAAGCCCACCAGGCTCCCCCGTCCTTGGGATTCTCCAGGCAAGAACACTGGAGTAGGTTGCCATTGCCTTCTCCAATGCAGGAAAGTGAAAAGTGAAAGTGAAGTCGCTGAGTCTTGTCCGACTCTTAGCGACCCCATGGACTGTGGCCCACCAGGCTCCTCCATCCATGGGATTTTCCAGGCAAGAGTGGGGTGCCATTGCCTTCTCCAGAAAAAAGTGTTACTCAAATATAAAAGAATCCTAAAAAAATAATGTGTTTCACAGGAAAACATGCAAAATTATAAACAGTGCATTTTTTTATAATTGAGGGATAGTTGATTTATAATGTTGTGTTAGTTTTAGGTGTACAGCAAAGTGACCTAGTTATACATATACATACATCCATCCTGTTCCAGTTTCTTTTCCCATACAGCTTATTACAGAATATTGAGTAGAGTTCCCTGTGCTATACAGTAGGTCTCTGTTGATTATCTATTTTATATATAGTAGTTTGTATCCGTTAATCCCTAAAACTCCTAATTTATCCCTTTCCCTCTTTCCATTTTGATAATCTTTAATTTGTCTGCCATGTCTATGAGTCGATTTCAAACAGTGCATCTTTAAGAAATACAAATGATGAATAGACAAAGAACAAATACAACATTTCTATTGACCTGAGAAATGCATATTAAAATAATAAGGTAAAGACATTTCCACCTGTCAAATGATCAAAGAAAGATAGTATCGAAGCATAATAATAGTAAATATTTGCAAAAGTGACTTTGCGTTGCGTTTAACCAATGGGAGGAGGCATCAGCAAGAGACAGGAAGCAAGAGAGAGATGGGAATGTTTATTTTTCGCATTTGGGCCGTGGTTTGCCATGCTGTTTCTGTTCCTGAGGCCACAGTACCTGTTGGATGATCCTTCTCTCACAGTACAGCTCCCAGCAGGTTCCAGGAACAGCTTCCTCCTCAGACTCAAGCCCCAGAGGCCTAAGGTGGAAAAGTTTTCCTGAGATGGCACCCCACTCCAGTACTCTTGCTTGGAAAATTCCATGGACCGAGGAGCCTGGTAGGCTGCAGTCCATGGGGTCGCTAAGAGTCAGACACGACAGAGCGACTTCACTTTCACTTTTCACTTTCATGCATTGGAGAAGGAAATGGCAACCCGTTTCAGTGTTCTTGCCTGGAAAATCCCAGGGACGGGGGAACCTGATGGGCTGCAGTCATGGGGTCGCACAGAGTCGGACACAACTGAAGCGACTTAGCAGCAGCCAGCAGCAGAGGCATTGTACCTGCTGGTTCCTCTAACCCTGGCCCAGCACCTCTGTAAAAGCTCCCTTTGTTAAAGTCCCTTTAATAACCCCCTTGAGTGTGGTTTCCTAGCAGAGCTCTGACTGATACACAGCCCTACAGTATGAACCTGTTTAAATCTCCATATGTGTGTGTGCACGCAGGTATAAATTTAGACTGAGACATAGGTAGAGACATCCAAAAAAATATCAGAATGTCTATTTACCGAAATGTGTCAGGACAGATAACCTAGAAATACACACATGTATACACATATATTTCTATGAATATAAATTCAATAGATAATAAAGAATGTAGGAAGGAATTAGTCAAAAATAGTGCCATTGCTTTTATTCAAAAGCTTCATTTAGACCTTCGCTATACACAGACTATATAAAAACTGCGTGTTCAAAAATAAAACTTTAAGAAATGGAAATAGAAATTAAAATTTACACACTCTCTGAAGGAAAGGACTTTATAATTTCCACAGGGAGCTTGGGAGGGGAGAGTCTGAAAAAGATGCATTAATTTAACGTTTAAAAATGTAATTTCTACTGACCACAAATAAAACTAAATGAAAATGTACACAAAAACAGAACTATGTACAAAAGACAAGCAAAAGATTCATATTATTAATATTTAAAGGACAATGATGAGTGCAAAAAGGGCATGAAAAGAAAGTCTACAAAAGAGAAGGTGACAATTTTCATACCTCCATTCAAAGCTTTCAAGCCTCACCTGTTGCAACACCTCCTCTACCCTATGTCTGTTTCTTTGGCTTAGAATTCTCATTCCTTCCCACCCTGTTATCCTAAACCCCCACATCTCCACCAACTCTTGCCCTCTCCACTCACCTGTGCAGGCAAACATCTCACCCGGCAAAACCCCAGCCAAGACCCTCCCCCCCCCCATCCCTAGGCTGCTCCCAAGCAGCTGGTGTAGCTGGGAATATCACACAATTGCACGGACTCATCTCCCTTTAAATTAGTCACCAGCAATCTCACATGGCCCAGAAATCCCAATAACTGCCCTGGTAACCTTGCTTTCCTACTTTTTAAAAAAATATTTATTAATTTATCTGGGCTGTGCTGGGTCTTCATTGCTGTGTGGGCTCTGTAGTTGCAGAGAGCAGGGGGCTACTCTCTAGTTCTGTGCACAGGCTTACTGCAGTACACAGGCTTCTGTGCACTTCTTACTCTGCACGGGCGGCTCTTGTTATGGAGCATGGGCTCTAGGGCTCATGGGCTTCAGTAGTCGTGGCATGCAGGCTCAGTAGCTGTGGCTTCCAGGCTCTGGAGCACAGGCTCAGTAGCTGTGATGCATGGGTTTAGAGGCTCTGCAGCATGTGGGATCTTCTCAGACCAGGGATGGAACTCATGTCTCCTGCATTGGCAGGTGGGTTCTTTACCACTGAGCTAGCAGGTAAGCCCTTGCTTTCCTACTTTTAAAGACAATAATTTCATTTGAGATCATGTCTACCAACTGGATCCACTTCAGTGTCTTCCATTCACTTTTCAATCTCCTTCCATCTTCCCGCTTTGCTGACCCACTCTAATAAATTTTTTCATACTCAGGATGCCAAATTCCATAGATCCCTATCAATCCTGATCGTATTCAGCCTCTCAATTGACCATATCCTCCATGTTGAAACACCCTTCTCTTCCGATTCCATGAAACTTCACCTCCTTAGTTTCTTACTTCCCTGCTTGCTCTATCTAGGTCTCCTCTTGGATAGCCTTCCCTTCTCTTCCTCCTTACTAAAGAGTGTGGAGTTATTCCAGACCTCTCTTTGGAGGTCTTTTCACTTATAATGGATGATCGCACCCATTATCGTTTATTCCAATTTCAACTCTCTGCTATCAAACCCCAGATTTTTATCTCCAAAGCAGGTTTCTATCCTGACCTCTAGACTCATATCGCCCCTTGGATATCTCATGAGTCTCTCACAGTTACTAATGTCCAAAACAGAACTCATTCTTTCTAAACCTCCTCCATCCAAGCTTGTTGCTCTACCTCTCAGTAAATGACACCTCCTTTAAACCAATAACTCCAACCAGAAACTTGCAAGTTATGACTGTTATTTCCCTCTTCCTTACTCCCCAAATCTAACTTCACCAACTCTAGCTGATTCTGCCTCCAAAATATATCTTAAACCCATCTTCTTCTGCTGAGTATTGGGCCCCATCCATGCCACCTCTGTTTCCCTTCTTGACTACTTTTGTAGATTTCGACTGATCTCACTTTGACTCTTGCCCCTCCCAATCTATTCATCACACAAAGGCCAGGAAAAAATATTCTTGAAATATATAATCCAAACTCTTCAGTGGCTTCCTATTAAAATAAGTGTAAAAAATCAAAAGTCCCCACAATGATTCTACACAACCTGGCTTCTTGTACATTTTAGGCTTCATCTCATATCCTTTTCAATGTCTTTTTCTCCTCTAGCCACTCTCTTCTTCTTTCAAGTCCTCAAATGTATCACAACTTCCCACTTCAGGAAATTCACTTGTGTTTTTCTCTCTACTGAACTGGCTCTTTGCCAGTCTATCTCTTACTTATCCTTCAGGGTCTCGGGTTAAATGTCATTCCTTCAAAGAGGCTTTCACAGACCACCACCTCCCTCAACCTCAATTAGATCTCTCTAAATGAACTTATGGTTGCTAGGGGGGTGGGGGGATGGGGGAAAACATAGGGAGTTTGGGATCAACATGTACACTCTGTGATATTTAAAATGTATAACCAACAAGGACCTTCTGTTTAGCACAAGGAGCTCTGTTTTATGTGGCATCCTGGATGGGAGGGGAATTGGGAAGAGAATGAATGCTTGTATATGTACAGCTGAGTCCCTTTGCTGTCCACCTGAGACTGTCACAAGGTTGCTAATTGGCTGTACTCCAAAACAAAATAAAAAGCTTTATTAAAAAGTTTTAAAAAATAAAAAAATAAATTAGGTCTCTCTAGTATACCATCTGGAGAAGGCAATGGCAACCCCCTCCAGTACTCTTGCCTGGGAAATCCCATGGATGGAGGAGCCTGGTGGGCTGCAGTCCATGGGGTTGTGAAGAGTTGGACGTGACTGAGTGTCTTCACTTTCACTTTTCACTTTCATGCATTGGAGAAGGAAATGGCAACCCACACCAGTGTTCTTGCCTGGAGAATCCCAGGGTTGGGGGAGCCTGGTGGGCTGCCGTCTATGGGGTCACACAGAGTCGGACACGACTGAAGCGACTTAGCAGCAGCAGCAGCAGCAGTATACCATCTTGTACTTTGCCTTTGTCTAGTTTACCTTGGTTTGTTATGAATCTATTTATATGATTATTTCTAGTATATTTTCCCACTAAACCAGATCTTAACCTGCATGAGAATAGGTGCCAGGGAATACTTGTTTGGCTCATCACTTTTCTATATTCAGCACTCTGCCAGCACCTGGCACATGATCTTGGGTTTTTTCCAACAACTGGATTAATGAATACACGAATCATTGGCTCAAGCCTCGCTTCTATAACTCCCTTCTCAACCACCCTCTCTGCTCCACCACACCAATTGATTTCAACACAGGCTTCCCTGTTCACCACCAAGTACTATACCTATAATCACACTGAAAAACAGCCTCACTGAACTTCTTTTGGATTCTTTTTCTTTACTTTCATTTATTTTATTTATTATTTTTGGCTGCGCTGGGTCTTCGTTGCTGGGTGCAGGCTTTCTGTAGTTGTGATGAGGCTTGGGGGAGGGAGTAGGAGCTCCTCTCTCGTTGCATTGTGTAAGATTCTCATTGCAGTGGCTTCTCTTGTTACAGAAAAATGGGCTCCAGGGATCATGGGCTGCAGTAGTTGTGGCATGCGGGCTCTAAGTGCCCACATGCATGGGCCCAGTTGCCCTGTGGCATGTGGAATCTTCCCAGACCAGGGATTGAACCCATATCTGCTGCATTGGCAGGTGGATTCTTAACCACTGGACCACCAAGGAAGTCTTTTGTTGGGGTTATTAAATGAGCCAATGCTCCATGTCGCTCCTGAGCCTTCACGCATGTTAATCCCTCTAAGTGGAACACTGCTTTCCTCACTTAGCCAAATGATCCAGCTCACACGATTAGGGCCAGTTAATGTTCAGTTCAGTCCGGCTCAGTCGCTCAGTCATGTCCGACTCTTTGCGACCCCAAGAATCGCAGCACGCCAGGCCTCCCTGTCCATCACCAACTCCCGGAGTTCACTCAAACTCATGTCCATCGAGTCAGTGATGCCATCCAGCCATCTCATCCTCTGTTGTCCCCTTCTCCTCCTGCCCCCAATCCCTCCCAGCACCAGAGTCTTTTCCGATGAGTCAACTTTTCACATGAGGTGGCCAAAGTACTGGAGTTTCAGCTTCAGCATCATTCCCTCCAAGGAAATCCCAGGGCTGATCTCCTTCAGAATGGACTGGTTGGATCTCCTTGCAGTCCAAGGGACTCTCAAGAGTCTTCTCCAACACCACAGTTCAAGAGCATCAATTCTTTGGCGCTCAGCCTTCTTCACAGTCCAACTCTCACATCCATACATGACCACAGGAAAAACCATAGCCTTGACTAGATGGAACTTTGTTGGCAAAGTAATGTCTCTGCTTTTGAATATGCTATCTAGGTTGGTAATAACTTTCCTTCCAAGGAGTAAGCGTCTTTTAATTTCATGGCTGGAGTCAATGTTAGAGAATGAATTAAGAACCTGCTCAAATTGTTCCCACTCCCTAGGAAGGTGAGAGGATATCTGTTCCTACCTTCTTAAACTAATCCTTTTCAATGTGGAAAACACATAAGGAAGACAAAATTCTAAAATGACCTACTACTTGCCCCAGAATCACACTTTGCCACTGAAAATACTACAGATTTTACTCTATCTCTTACCAATGGAGGAGAAATTAAAAAACCAGTTTCTCTAAAATAGCTTCAAAGACAGTGTCAGTGCCATCTGTGTCAACAAAATTTCAGGTTAAAAAAAAAATCAATGGTTATGTAAGACAAGAGCGCCTAATTTTCTACATAGTCGATTGGCTTTTTCAGAAGAACAGCCTTGAAAGTATCCAGAAATCAATTGCTTGGGTAAAGCATACTCAGCAACCTCAAAGTAGACACAGGGCTTAAATCACAAAATGAAAATGAGGGAGGCCTTAATGGGCACTGACCAAGTAAAGATGTGCCTGAGAACAAAGAGAAAATGCGAAGGGGAGCCTGGAACATGCCAATACAAACTCAATCAGCAATGGTATCGCATGCCCCATTTTTTATAATAACACTGTTGCAGGCATCCCAGGTTGGCTCACTTGGCATTCCTCTCTACTTTTTCTTCCCGGTTTCCTTCAGTACAGAAGCTAGGAACACGAAATAATTACTTTCTCAGCTCCTAAAAGAACAGTTTTGGCTGAAGAAGCCTTCTCCATTCTCCCAATCGCTTACATCAAAAACTGGGAGTCTGACTCCTCTCTTCCACATCCCATGTTTGATCTATTAGCAAATTCGGCTTGCTCCACTTCCACACTATATTCCAAATCTATTTGTCGCCACCTCCACCACTGCTCTCCTCATCTAAGTCAGCATGGTCTATTGCCTGAGCCACTGCCAAAGTCTCCGCCTCCATCCTTGCCCCCTACAATCTATTTTCCCAAGAACCTCTCTGAAGTTACGTTTTTAAAAATGCAAAGCTCATCATACTACTCGTTTGCCCAAAGCCTTCCAACATCTTTAAATAGAATAAAATACGAACTCCTTACCATAATCTACAAGGCCTTGTATGGTCTGACTTCTAGCTATCTCATCAATATCCACGTCCACCACTCTCCTACATGCTCACTCTGCTGACCTCCTTGCTGTTACTCAAACATGTCAAGCATGTTCCTCATTAGGGCCTTCCTATTTGGTGTTCTCTTTCCCAGGAACACTCTATTTTTATTTATTTTTTTTTTTTGGGCTGCTCTGGATTTTTGTGGCTGCAACTTTCTCTAGTTGCAGCGAGTGGGGACTGCTCTCGTTACTGTGCAAGGGCTTCTCGTTGTGGTAGCTTCTCTTGTTGCAGAGCACAGGTTCTGGGGTGCATGGGCTCAGGAGTTGCAATCTGTGGGCTCTAGAGCACGCACTCAGTAGTTGTGGCTCAGTAGTTGTGACACACAACCCCAGCTGCCCTGCAGCATGTGGAATCCTCTCAGACCAGAGGTTGAACTTGCATTCCCCAAAATGGCAGGTGGATTCCCAACCACTGAACCACCAGGGAAGTCCTTCCTGGAACACTCTTCTGTCAGATATATCTTTCCTTCATTGATTAGGGTTTTTACTCAATCATCATCCAATCAGACTGCCTATACTTCTTACTGCATTGCACATATTACAACCCGACTTCATCATTGATATGAATTGGTTTCTTTATTGTCTTTCCAACACTTACACACACTATTCTATTTACAACTATCTTCAGCATCTAAAAATGTGTCTGACATGTTGTAGGAACTCAGTCATTGTATTTGTAAAATTAATAAATTTCCCATAGACCTCTGCCCAAATTTGAGTTATCCTCTATTACCATTCTTTACCATATCTTCTACTTTTTCTAAGTTAATAATTATGACATACAGTTTGTTGTCCATCCATCACTTAACCCTCATACCTCATTTCCATAACAATAAAACCCTGATATTTTTTTTTTCAACTATAGAGTTGTTGATCTATCCCAGTCCCCAACAATGAATCACGATTTTCCTAAACCAGTCATGCTAACCCTATTCCACTTTGGCGTAGACTGTTACATAGTAAACATGTCATCTGCTTTTTTTTCAAGGGAGGGGAAAATTAACTAAAATATTTCCCATCTTAAATAAAAAGTCTGAGTCTTACAAGCAACTAATATTTGTACCTGTCTCTTCCTTCCTTCTTAGAATATGGATCTGAAGATATAATGCTCAGAGCTGTGGCAGCTAGGTTCTGACACTGAAGCGAGAGGCATGAAGGCTAAAAGGAAACTCAATGAGAATAATACAACGGAAAGACAGGAAAACCTCGGTCCTGGTGACATCACTGAGCCAGTGCATAAGCCTGTAACTGCCTGCGTCCAGTGCTCTTACTAAGGAAACCACAGATGTTCTTACAATTTAGGCTATTGTTAGTTAGGTTTTCCTTTATTAACAACCAAATGAAATCTAATTCTTTCCATTATTTTATGAATGAGTTTGTGAGGACAAATGTGTTTTTCTTTTATGTAGAACAGTCTGGATAAGAAAACAAGGAAAGAGGGAGAGAGGAAAGGGAACAATAAACTCAGCTAACATGGGTGAAATAATCCTGGAAGTGGAGTGAATTACAGGAAGGATAAAGAAGCAAATATACATATGTATTTTCAAATCTTCCCCACTCATTACCTAGTCTCAACTTCCTCCAATCTGTCTTTATGTGAACCTGCCACTAATACTTAAAGATCATTAACTAAGTCACTGCTTTCAGTGTGACTGTGGTGTGATTTCACGCCATCACACAGTAAAACCTTTAATGACTTCTCATAACCTATCAAATAATATTAGTTAGCATTCAATGTAGAGAAGGCGATGGCACCCCACTCCAGTACGCTTGCCTGGAAAATCCCATGGACGGAGGAGCCTGGCAGGCTGCAGTCCATGGGGTCGCTAAGAGTCAGACACGACTGAGCGACTTCACTTTCACTTTTCACTTTCATGCTTTGGAGAAGGAAATGGCAACCCACTCCAGTATTCTTGCCTGGAGAATCTCAGGGATGGGGGAGCCTGGTGGGCTGCCGTCTATGGGGTCGCACAGAGTCAGACATGACTGAAGTGACTTAGCAGCAGTAGCAGCAGCAGCATTCAATGATTTTAAAATTCAATCACAATAAATTGAAATTATGTCCTACTCTTTCTTAATTTAAATCTTCCCACTCAAAAACAAATAGATAAGAACAAACTCTCCTTACTCTTCTCCTATTCTTTATTACATCTAAGCCATGATCTCCCCATTCCAAATTGGTGGATAATGTAATAGACAAAGCAAGTGGGTCTTTAAAACACTAGCAAAGCAAAGGAGAGAGAAAATCAACCATAATGAATTTATCCAGAATTTTGCAACCAGAAAAATGGAATAAACTGTTTAATTTCATCATGCATGCATGTTTTGTGCTTACAGTTTTAGAATTGTTTTTAAATTGTATATGATATACATGCATCATAAATTTTCTTATAAAGGTTGAATCAGGCCTTGACCATTTAGAATGCATTTTCTCTCCTCCTCTCTAAATCTGTCTCCATCCCTTCCGCAAGTCAAAATCTAACCTTCTCCAAGTAACCTTTCCAGACTACAGTGGAGTCTTTTTTGAATTAATTTTTAAAATCTGTAGATCCAAGTTTTCTCTTAAATACGTATGTATTTGTTTGTATTGTAAACTGTTCTACTTAAGTTGTAGCTTACCTCTCTTATTATACTCAGAGATCACTGCTCACAGGTAAATCCTTAGAATGCATTAAACTTTTTTTCCCGTCTCCCACATCACAGCTAGAACAGTGAGAATGCAATGAACACTTGTTTGAATGAAAAAAGTACACACCCTTGACCTACCAGTTTACATGACCGAGGTGCAGATGAGTGTTTGAACATAAATGCTTTATGTTTCAAGAGTTACCAACAATCTACTGGGTCAAAGATAAATCCTGGGCTAATTTAGAAAGCAAGATACTATAATCAGCATCAATAAATGAAGACCCTCCTTTGGGAAGTTCTGTAGGACTCTACCAATTTTAACCTTGCAAAGTCTGGCCTAACAGGCAAAGGAAGAGCCCCCCAGGCCCACTCCTCCTCCTTCACCCAGCACCACTTCTACCCCAATCACCAAATCAAAAATGCATGTTTTAAATCAGAATATTGACCAGCAACCAATTGCATCTATGCCATACCAAAATTGATCGCCATCCCACGCCTACCTCCTTGCTGCCTATGACAGTCTTACTCCCTGCCTTAGTGACAGAAGTGGGCAGCCAACCTGCGTCTCCCTGCACGTCAGCATTAATGAGCTATCCTGCTCCCTCTCTGTCTGGAAATCAAGGCCAGCCACCTCCAAAAATTCCAAAGGGAAGGGAGTAGGAACTTTGGCACCCTAATTTTAAAATGGTGTCAGTCTATGATGTAAAAGGAAGACCATCTTCTCCTCCAAATGTGGACACTATTTCTTTATTGTAGTCATTAGCCGGTGTCTGTGGCAGGGAACATACAAATAAGCTCTTCCAGGAAGAGCTTGTAGCCTTGGAAATAAAGCTTCCAACACAAAAAGTCAAACTTCTAATTGTTTCTCACTTTGTACCCACACATCCACCAACACACTTCATTTTTTAAAATATTTTTTGTAGCCAAGAAAAACAAATTCATACTCCATTCCTTCCCCTTAACAATGGCAAGTCATTCAGATTTTTACTTCTCCTTTTGGCCTGTTTAATTTCCCTTCTCAGTTTAAAACAAAACAAAAACAACTTTTTTTGGTCACCAGTCATTACTGCGTTTCCCATTTTCCCTTTTCTGTTCTCTGGCTCCTTTTTCCTGTCTTCCTCCTGAACAACAGAAATTTTAAAATAAAAACTGAATTGTGAGTAATCTATACTTGAGATTTTTAAGGTCAGTATATTACAACTGGATATGAATAAAATTTGACTCAACAGATCATTTATTTCTTTATAAATCAGAGTATAGATGTATTTCATATTCACTATAAAGTGTTTTGGGTTCTTTGGTAGCTCAGAGGGTAAAGAATCTGCCCGAAATGCAGGGGACCCAGGTTCAATCCCTGGGTCAGGAACATCCCCTGGAGAAGGGAATGGCAACCCACTCCAGTGTTCTTGCCTGGAGAATCCCATGGACAGAGGAGCCTGGCGGGCTACAGTCCATGGAGTCACAAAGAGTTGGACACAACTGAGCAACTTTTATTTCATTTCATAAAGTGTTTTAAGGAGAAATGTAAATTTTTTTCTCAGGAAACTTCTGTTTTGGAAGGTTGCATACTCGTAGTCTTTAAATATCAAGTTATGATAAGATAATAAATATGAACTACTATAAACTTTTATCTGCTGAATTCAATGACATGAGTTTAATAGGTAATCAGAGCCCAAATTTCAATCAATTCCAATGTCAAATGTCTGATTATCATATGCTCTACCTAGTGAGTAACTAGCTAGAGAGCAAGATCTTAACTTGATTGCAGCAATGATATGTACAAATCACTGGATTTTCTATTTTTAACAGTTAAAGAGTAACAAATTTGTTTTAAAAGGCCATGGAAAAATACCACAAAGCTGGGAGAGTTGAAAAACTAAATGCTTCTAATTACAAGTTAAGTTACTCTTGAGATTCTAGGCTTGATTTTTCCTTAGGATCTCAGGAGGATATAATATAATATATCAAGCTACAGCAACAATAAATAGCTTTCGCTGGTATCTATATTATTTAAGCCATGGCTGTCTAGTGTGAGGATTAAGCCAAACAGATTCAAGCATGCCCATGATTTTGATTAAGTGTTTTCTCAGAATTAATCAAGATTTGAGTCCCAATTCTACCACTCAAGAGTTACGTGACACCTTGAATGATTTCTGGGTCTCAGTTTTCTTTTTTTGTAAAATAGAAATAATAACCTATTCCACAGAGCTGGTATAAGAATTAAATGAGAGAATCTATATGAAATATCTATTTCAGCGCCTAGAATCTGGTGACTTTCCTTTGACCCTCTCCCCATCTCTAGACAGTCTTACTATTGTGAGCCAGTAGGGATGTATGGGGAGCTTCCCTGGTAGCTCAGCTGGCAAAGAATCCGCCTGCAATGCAGGAGACTCCGGTTCAATTCCTGGGTGGGGAAGATCCCCTGGAGAAGGGATAGGCTACCTATTTCAGTATTCTTGGGCTTCCCTGGTGGCTCAGATGGTAAGGAATATGCCTGCAATGCAGGAGACCTGGGTTTGATCCCTGGGTTGGAAATATTCCCTGGAGGAGGACATGGCAACCCGCTCCAGTGTTTTTGCCTGAAGAATCCCCATGGACAGAGAAGCCTGGCAGTCCACAGACCATGTGGTCACAAAGAGTTGAATACAACTGAATGACTAAGCACAGCACAGCACAGGGATATATGGGGACACCGCTTCCCCTCCTCTCCAACAATGATTGAATGAGTATCTTTCTGTTTGTAAGTGCTGTTGCAAAATATATTGTTTTGTGTGAAAGTAATTTTATTTCTATAAATAGTATTATATATCTCATTCTATTTTTATTTAATTTTCTTTTGGTTTTGGCTTGGAGGAGTTTTTTCTTATTTCTTCTTATTGTGGTTTGGGAAAGGCATAAAATCTATTAACTATTAGTCCTTCACAATTCCTCTTCAAAGACAAATTTAAAAGCAAGATTTTCTGTTGGGTCTGCGCAAACTTACTTGGAACAACTCTATCTGAAGACATGAGATATACATGCAAAGCTAAGACATAATGAAAGGGTGCAGACCTTTTTTTTAATCATAAGTCTTTGTTTGTTTGTTTGTTTGTTTGTTTTTGAGGAGGTGGGAGGGTGTAATGGATGCCCCAGGTGTACAGGGTTGAGTTAATCCTATTCTTCACTTTGTGGTACATTATCATCACCGGTCTGTTCAAGGCCTTGCCCTTATTTTATTTATTTCCTTTAACCCCCTTTCCTCATGCCTTTCTCCTTTATCCCCCCAGAGGCAACCATGCCAATGAGTTGAAAGAGTATCTTTTTGATTCTTAAGTGCACTTACAAAATATATCATTTTGTGTAAATGATAATTACATTCCATTATCTTTGTATAAAGATCATTTTGATTTATCTAAATAGTATTTTGCTACATCTTTCCATTTCTTTTATTTTTTCCACTCTACACTGTGATTTTTAAGTTCCTCTACATTAGCATGTATAAATGTGCTTAGCTGTTTCTGCTTATTACCTTGTTTCTCTGATGTGGAACCACGTACCCAGCCACTTTCCCAGGAATGGACTTTTTTTTTATGATAGCATTTTCTTAAATTTTCTATCTTTTTTTAAAATCAATTAATTTATTTTAATTGGAGGCTAATTACTTTATAATATTGCAGTGGTTTTGCCATACATTGACATGAATCAGCCATGGGTGTACATGTGTTCCCCCTTCCTGAACCCCCCTCCCACCTCCCTCCCCATCCCATCCCTCAGGGTCATCCCAGTGCACCAGCCCTGAGCACCCTGTCTCATGCATTGAATCTGGACTGGTGATCTATTTCACATATGATAATATACATATTTCAATGCTATTCTCTCAAATCATCCCACTCTCGCCTTCTCCCACAGGGTCCAAAAGACTGTTCTTTATATCTGTGTCTCTTTTGCTGTCTCGCATATAGGGTCATCATTACCATCTTTCTAAGTTCCATAATATGCATTAATATACTGTATTGGTGTTTTTCTTTCTGACTTACTTCACTGTGTATAATAGGCTCCAGTTTCATCCACCTGATTAGGACTGATTCAAATGCATTCTTTTTAATAGCTGAGTAATACTCCATTGTGTATATGTACCACAGCTTTCTTATCAATTCATGTGCTGATGGACATCTAGGTTGCTTCCATGTCCCGGCTATTGTAAACAGTGCTGTGATGAACATTGGGGTACACATGTCTCTTTCAATTCTGGTTTCCTCGGTGTGTATGCCCAGCAGTGGGATTGCTGGGTTGTATGGCAGTTCTATTTCCAGTTTTTAAGGAATCTCCACACTGTTCTCCATAGTAGCTGTACTAGTTTGCATTCCCACCAACAGTGTAAGAGGGTTCCCTTTTCTCCACACCCTCTCCAGCATTTATTGTTGTAGACTTTTTGATAGCAGCCATTCTGACTGGCGTGAAATGGTACCTCATTGTGGTTTTGATTTGCATTTCTCTGATAATGAGTGATGCTGAGCATCTTTTCATGTGTCTGTTAGCCATCTGTATGTCTTCTTTGGAGAAATGTCTGTTTAGTTCTTTGGCCCATTTTTTAATTCGGTCTTTTATTTTTCTGGAATTGAGCTGCAGGAGCTGCTTGTATATTTTTGAGATTAATTCTTTGTCAGTTGCTTTGTTTGCTATTATTTTCTCCCATTCTGAAGGCTGTCTTTTCACCTTGCTTATAGTTTCTTTTGTTGTGCAGAAGCTTTTAAGTTTAATTAGGTCCCATTTGTTTATTTTTGCTTTTATTTCCATTGCTCTGGGAGGTGGGTCATAGAGGATCCTGCTGTGTTGTATGTCGGAGAGTGTTTTGCCTATGTTCTCCTCTAGGAGTTTTATAGTTTCTGGTCTTACATTTAGATCTTTAATCCATTTTGAGTTTATTTCTGTGTATGGTGTTAGGAAGTGTTCTAGTTTCTTTCTTTTACAAGTGGTTGACCAGTTTAGGAATGGACCCTTAATGTACACCTACCAGTACAAATAATGCTGAAATTAAAAATTTTATATGAGTTCCCACATTTACCTATGTGGGATTTCCTCAGCATGCATGCCCAGGAACAGAACTGCTATATACTAAGATGCATAACTTTTAATTTTATCAAGTACTGGTGGATTACTCCTGTATACTGGTTCCAGCAGTACCTGAGAGTTCCTGTAACTCCAAGCTTGGCCTGATATAGCTTTCTAATAAATGGAAACTGATATTTCACTGTTTTAATTTCTCTGATTATTGATGCAGTTAAGTACTTCTTATACATGCATTATATGGAAAATAGGAAGGAGGAAAGTAGAAGCAATAACTGATTTTATTTTCTTAGGCTCCAAAGTCACTGCTGATGGTGACTGCAGCCATGAAATTAAAAAACACTTGCTCCTTGAAAACTATGACAAACCTAGACAGTGTATTAAAAAGCAGAGGCATCACTTTGTCAGCACAGTGATGTCAAAGTTCCAGTAGTCATGTTCTCCTCAAAGTTATGAGAGTTGAACCCTAAAGAATACCAAAGAACCTATGCTTTTGAATTGTGGTGCTGGAGAAGATGCTTGAGAGTCCTTTGGACTGCAAGGAAATCAAACCAGTCAACCCTAAAGGAAATCAACCCTGAATATTCACTGGAAGGACTGATGCTGAAACTGAAGATCCAATACTTTGGCCACCTGATTTGAAGAGCTGACTCATTGGAAAAGACCCTGATGCTGGGAAAGATTGAGGGCAGGATAAGAAGGGGGCAGCAGAGGATGAGATGGTTAGAGAGCATCACTGACTCAACAGACATGAATTTGAGAAAACTCCAGGAGATAGTGAAGGACAGGGAAGCCTGATGTGCTACAATCCAGAGGGTCACAAAGAGTCGGAAACGACATAGTGAATAACAAAGCATTTCTTCATTTGCTTGCTAGAGTTTCCTACATTGTAAGTTAGACAACTCATGTTCTTATCCTTTGCACATTTTCTTATTAGAATTATTGTCTTAGTCTCCAGAACATTGCATGTTTTGAAAACTTGTCAAATCATTCCTGCCATGGAAATATTAGGGTCTTTTCAATTAAAATACCACAATCTCTTTAGTAAGCTAAGTATGCACCAAATAATGCTTCCCAGCTTTAAATTGAGGAGTTTGGTTGCTAGAGGCAAAAAAAGGAAGGCAAAATTAAAGAAACATTCAAAATTTCATTTCTCATAGTAACAAGTTATGTTATAGTATTAGTACAGTGTTTGTACTAAGAGCCATATCAATAAAATTGATACTTTTCTCTTAGAAAGCATTTAGAAAAATTTATTTATCAAATAACACTTGAATTCTGAATATCTGGAATACAGCTATGGAAGGCAATTAGTATCACATATCCAGTTTAGAAGATGACTTCACTCTGCATTTGCTCAAAACCACTGAAATTATGAATCACCTCTTAACTTTATATGTAGAGATGCACATGATGCCTTTATGCATTTAATGCAGAAAATGCATGCTGCAGGGGAAGAAACTATTTTGTGCATCTGTGATATGAAATGGAAAATGTATGCTGGGTTTATTAATGATGGAGTACCAGCTATATTAGAGCAAGGGATGTGTTGCTATGCAAATAAAAGAAGCAGCATCTAAACTCAGATCCACAGCACAACAGGAAATCTACATATACCTGGGGGTCTTCACTCAGTGTTGAAGAAAATAGTGGCAATTGTGCCAAGGAACAAGGGCAGCTAATGAATGTTACTTCAAGTTTGCAATGAGAAGAGATATTTTAGAGAATAAAACTTTTTTCATGCTAAAGTTTGCCAACTGATCACACAAGTGTTTAAAATGAAGACTGAGAATATAAAACGAAGACTGAGAATAAAATTTTGGTCTAGATTCCGATAATACTAGTGAACTACATTTTTTAAGGTTTCAGATGGCTTCCTTAAGCTGCATATCTCAGAAACATGCCTAGTATTTTAACTTGCCAGAAACTTTCATTTTAAGGTGTTGTTTATAATGCTGGAGTTACGGTACTGAGGTTTCACAAGAAATCTGAATTGTAGTGAAAATGATACAAAGTCAAGATTTTCATTCTGCCAATCCTTGATTCTTTTTTCTCCTCAAAGAAAGAAATCTATGGTCTATTGGGGGTATATTTTAAAACTATAACCAGATGTTGCAACAGATTATCAAGAAATATTTCTTAGAGCCTCATACAGTAAAAGAGTGTGTTATTAGACATGCAAGTGTTTGAAACATTTGAAACGTTAGCATCTGACCGAGAAAAGAACCAAATGTGCTGTTCCGAGAAAAGTCTCTCCTATATTTTTGGATCTCTGTTCAACCCTCAAATTCAAAACTATCTGATAAAGTCAGCAAACATTTGTTCCCACTTCTGATGACTTATAATTATAAATTAGCATCTTCTAATTTAGAAGAAAATAAAGAGTAAAAAAAGAGAATATGTGCATATAACAACCTATAATTCCAGTCATCCATGATCAAGCCAATCAGAGATTATTATCAATAATTTCAATATGCCTTATTTTTAATACTAATAGATTTTAAGGCTAAATTTGATGATTTTTCTCAATGTATGAGTCATGGGAGTGGGTATTATTACTATACTAACCTATTTTTATAAATAAGAAAACTAATTTAGATAAGTCAAATGAGAAGAGTCATGTCAACTTTACACAGAAGCAGACTAACCTCAAGTCTTCTCACCCTTAATTCACACTCTACCATATACCATTCCTTCTCAGAACTGGAGCCTTTGGGGTGAATCTGGTACGTGTGTGTGTGTGTGTGTGTGTGTGTGTGTGTTAGTCACTCAATTGTGTCCAACTCTTTGTGACCCCATGGACTGTAGTCCACCAGGCTCCTCTGTCCATGGAATTCTCCAGGCAAGAATACTGAAGTGGGTTGCCACTCCTTTCTCCAAGGGATCTTCCCCATGCAGGGATCAAACCCAGGTCTCCTGTATTGCAGGCAGATTCTTTACCATCTGAGCCACCAGGGAAGGCCCACATCTAGTATAGCATAATGCTTTTGTTTTTTAAGTCATCAGCCTACAAGAATACTCACTCATCCTGGAACTCTCACGGGGTTAATGACTACTAGCTAACTGAACTTCTGACATCACCACTAGGTGCTCATTTTTTAGCTATCATTGTGAAACTTCCTGCCATCCTGAAAAATTGTCTTCTTCCTGTTCCTTGAAAGAGCATTCAGTGCCGCTCAAAGCAATGTATATTTGGGTCTTATGGCTCTCTATTCTAATGGCACTCTATTCCCTGGACCATATACAAAGGATCAGTTTCTCTCCCTACCCCACAACTTGCCTTCTCTCCCCCAGCTCATATAGGAAGTGGACATAAGATCAGAAAGCATCTGAATACTTTTTAATATTTGTTTTTAAGCCTCAAACCAGCATCACATTTTGCAGTTGGGCTAAAGGTTCATGTTAGTGCCGCTAAGTCATGTCCAACTCTTTTTTGACCCCATGGGCTATAGCCTGCCAGGCTCCTCTGTCCATGGGATTTCCCAGGCAAGAATACTTGAGTGGGTTGCCATTTCCTTCTTCAGAAAGTGAAAGTGAAAGTCACTCAGTCGTGTCTGACCCTTTGCAACCCCATGGATTATACAGTCCACGGAATTCTCCAGGTCAGAATACTGGAGTGGGTAGCCTTTCCCTTCTCCAGAGGATAGCACAATGCTCCAGAGGATCTTCCCAACCAACCCAGGGATTGAACCCAGGTCTCCTGCATTGCAGGCGGATTCTTTAATCAGCCCCAAGGTTCATTCAGTTCAGTTCAGTCGCTCAGTCGTGTCCGACTCTGCGACCCCACGAACCGCAGCACACCAGGCCTCCCTGTCCATCACCAACTCCCGGAGTCCACCCAAACCCATATCCATTGAGTCGATGATGCCATCCAACCATCTCATCCTCTGTCGTCCCCTTCCCCTCCTGCCCTCAATCTTTCCCAGCATCAGGGTCTTTTCCAGTGAGTCAGCTCTCCGCATTAGGTGGCCAAAGTGTTGGAGTTTCAGCTTCAACATCAGTCCTTCCAATGAACACCCTGGACTGATCTCCCTTAGGATGGACTGGTTAGATCTCCTTGCAGCCCAAGGGACTCTCAAGAGTCTTCTCCAACACCACAGTTCAAAAGCATCAATTCTTCGGCGCTCAGTTTTCTTTATAGTCCAACTCTCACATCCATACATGACCTCTGGAAAAATCATAGCCTTGACTAGACGGACCTTTGTTGGCAAAGTAATGTCTCTGCTTTTTAATATGCTGTCTAGCAGGAGCGCAGCGGCTGCGACGGCGCACCAGCGTGGCCGAGAGGAGCAACCCTGAGCGGGAGGTCAGGGGCGGCGGCCGAGAGGAGCTACCCCGCACCCGATGTCTGGGGCGGCGGCCAAGGTTCATCAGATCAGATCAGTCGCTCAGTCGTGTCCGACTCTTTGCGACCCCATGAATCGCAGCACGCCACGCCTCCCTGTCCATCACCAACTCCCGGAGTTCACTCAGACTCACGTCCATGGAGTCAGTGATGTCATCCAGCCATCGCATCGTCTGTCGTCCCCTTCTCCTCCTGCCCCCAATCCCTCCCAGCATCAGAGTCTTTTCCAATGAGTAAACTCTTCGCATGAGGTGGCCAAAGTACTGGAGTTTCAGCTTTAGCATCATTCCCTCCAAAGAAATCCCAGGGCTGATCTCCTTCAGAATGGACTGGTTGGATCTCCTTGCAGTCCAAGGGACTCTCAAGAGTCTTCTCTAACACCACATTTCAAAAGCATCAATTCTTCGGCGCTCAGCCTTCTTCACAGTCCAACTCTCACATCCATACATGACCGCAGGAAAAACCATAGCTAAGGTTCATATTTCAGGCTTTAAAAAATGAGTAAAGCTATTTCCACTAGGTGGCTGTCTTTACCAAGAACTGTAAGAGCCATCCATGCCCACTTGCAGCAATTTGCAAATTTTAAAGCCTACCTTTTACAGAGAACTATATACATAGCCATTTAGTAGATTCAATAATACAAAGCTTCTATGATTCCATTTTTTTAGCCCCCACTTTGGAAAAAGTCAGTAAATGTTAAAAACATGATACGCTTTTTAAAAAATACAGAAATTTTGTTTGTTGCTAGTTGAAATTTTTTTCTTTTTTCTAATTGAACCTAAGATACTGTGTGAAAGTGAAGTCCCTCTGCTTGAAACTATTATGAATAGAGCTTCTATTCAGTTCTTGAATGACAATGCATTTCTTGGGGTAAGTATCTACCTAGAAGTGAGATTTGCATATGTCATGGGATTTGCATATGGTCAGCTTTGAAAGACAATGCCAGTTTACTAAAATGGTTGTGCTAATCTACACTCTCACCAGCAAGATATAAGCGCTTCCATGTTCTAGTTCCTCCCCAGCATTTGGTAGTTAGTCCTTTTATATTGAAGCCATTCTGATGGGTGATATCTCATTGTGATTTTAAACTGCATTTCCTAATGAAACTATTTATATGCTTATGGGTTAAGAATGTTCCAATCTTTTTTTTTTTTTTTCATTTCTCTATAGTTTTTTATATCATTTTATTTTATTTATTTTTGGCTGTGCTGGGTCTTCGTTGCTGCATGGGCTTTTCTCTAGCTGCGGAAAACGGGGACTACTCCCTGGATGTAGTGCACGGGCTTCTCATTGCTGTTACTTCTTTAGCTACCAAAGCCCAGGCTCTAGGCACAGGGGCCTCAGTAAGTTGCAGCACTCGGGCTCAGTAGTTGTGATGTGCAGGCTCTAGAGCATAGGCTCAACAGTTGTGGCAAATGGGCATAGTTGCTCTGCAGCACGTGGGATCCTCCCAGATCAGGGGCTAAACCCGTGTCTCCCACACTGGCAGGTGGACTCTTCATCACTGAGCCAACAAGGAAGCCCTATTGTCGTTTTAAAAATTAATTTGCATGAGTTCTTTATACATCTGAGGCTTGTTGAATCAGTTCAGTTCAGTTTAGTCGCTCAATCGTGTCCGACTCTTTGCGACCCCATGAATTGCAGCACGCCAGGCCTCCCTGTCTATCACCAACTCCCGGAGTTCACTCAGACTCACGTCCATCGAGTCAGTGATGCCATCCAGCCATCGCATCCTCTGTCGTCCCCTTCTCCTCCTGCCCCCAATCCCTCCCAGCATCAGAGTCTTTTCCAATGAGTCAACTCTTCGCATGAGGTGGCCAAAGTACTGGAGTGTCAGCTTTAGCATCATTCCCTCCAAAGAAATCCCAGGACTGATCTCCTTTAGGATGGACTGGTTGGATCTCCTTGCAGTCCAAGGGACTCTCAAGAGTCTTCTCCAACACCACAGTTCAAAAGCATCAATTCTTCAGCACTCAGCTTTCTTCACAGTCAAACTCTCACATCCATACATGACCACTGGAAAAACCATAGCCTTGACTAGACGGACCTTTGTTGGCAAAGTAATGTCTCTGCTTTTTAATGTGCTATCTAGGTTGGTCGTAACTTTTCTTCCAAGGAGCAAGCGTCTTTTAATTTCATGGCTGCAGTCACCATCTGTAGTTAAACCCATGTCTCCCACACTGGCAGGTGGACTCTTCATCACTGAGCCAACAGGGAAGCCCTATTGTCGTTTTAAAAATTAATTTGCATGAGTTCTTTATACATCTGAGGCTTGTCAAATCAGTGGTCAGATACAAATATATTGTAATCATCTCTTCCCATTCTGGGGTTTAACTTTTTACTGTCTCAATAATCATTGATGAACAAAATCTAATTCGTCATTTTTTTTTCTTTATGGTTAACACATTCTTGGAGTCCTGGTTTTAAAATTCTTTGCCTATTCCAAATTCATGAATACATTATTCTATGATTTCTTCTTGGAGATTTATTATTTAACTATTTACATTTAGATACAATCTATCTGCAGTTGCTTTTTGTGTATGGTGTCACGAAGGGACAAAAACTCCGTTTTCCACATGGATATCAAGTTGTCCCCACAACATTTATTAAAATGACCATCATTTCACTATTGTACAATAATTTTGTCTTTGTCACAAACTGTATATGTCTTTGTCATTGTTATTGTTCAGTCGCTAAGTCATGTCCAACTCTCTGCAACCCCATGGACTGCAGCATAACAGGCTCCCCTGTCTCTCAGCATCTCCCAAAGTTGGCTCAAATTCACATTAATTGAGTCAGTGAGGCTATCTTAACCGTCCCAGCCTCTGTCATCCCTTTGTCCTCCAGCCCTTAGTCTTTTCCTGCACCGGGGTCTTTTCCAATGAGTCAGCTCTTCACATCAGGTGGCCAAAGTATTGGAGCTTCAGCTTCAGCATCAGTCCTTCCAATGAATATTCAGGATTGATAGCCTTCAGAATTGACTGGTTTGATTTCCTTGCAGTCCAAGGGACTCTCAAGAGTCTTTTCCAGCACACAATTCAAAAGCATCAATTCTTTGACTCTATGTGTGTGTGTGTGTGTGTATCTGTAGATATGTATGTATATATAATATATACATTAGGTATATATGTGTGTATGTTTATTTCTGGACTTTCTATTCTCTTTCATCTTTCTATTTTTCTCTCCTTGGGCCCACTATCTTCATTATTGTAACAATAAAACAAGTCTTGATAACTGGTAGTATAAGTCCCCAAGCCTTGTTTTTCTTCTTCAAGGTTCTATTGACTGCTCTTGGTCTTTTACATTTGCAGATAAATTTTAGAGTCAACTTGTCAATTTCTACAGAGAGAATAAAAACAGCTACTGGGATTGTTTTTGGAATTGGATTAAATCAATAAGTCAGTTTGGGAGAAAACTGATATCTTTGGTGGCTTTATTTTTTTTTAACTTTTATTTTATATTGGAGTATAGCCAATTAGCAATATTGTGATAGTTTCAGGTTAACAGCAAAGGAATTCAGCCATACATATACATATATCCATTCTCCCCCAAACTCTCCTTCCATCCAGGCTGCCACATAACATTGAGAAGAGTTCCATGTCCTATACAGTAGGTCCTTGTTGGCTACCCATTTTAACTATAGCAGTGTGTGCATGTCCATCCCAAACTCCCTAACTTATCCCTTTCCCCCATCCTTCTCCCAGGCAACCATAAGTTCATACTCTAATTCTGTGGTCTCTTTCTGTTTTGTAAGTAAGTTCATTTGTATCATTTCTTTTTAGATTCTACATATTAGTGATGCTAAATGATATTTCTCCTCTTCTGTATGTCTTATTTCACTCAGTATGACAATCTCTAGGTCCATCCATGTTGCTGCAGATGGCATTATTTCATTCTCTATAATGGCTGAGTAATATTCCATTGTATATATATAAAACTCAGCAGTGGCCACAGGACTGGAAAAGGTCAGTTTTCATTTCAATCCCAAAGAAAGGCAATGCCAAAGAATGCTCAAACGACCGCACAATTGCACTCATCTCACACGTGAATAAAGTAATGCTCAAAATTCTCCAAGCCAGGCTTCAGCAATACAAACTGTGAACTTCCAGATGTTCAAGCTGGTTTTAGAAAAGGCAGAGGAACCAGAGATCAAATTGCCAACATCCACTGGATCATCGAAAAAGCAAGAGAGTTCCAGTAAACATCTATTTCTGCTTTATTGACTATGCCAAAGCCTTTGACTGTGTGGATCACAATAAACTGTGATTCAGAAAATTCTGAAAGAGATGGTAATACCAGAACACCTGACCTGCCTCTTGAGAAACCTGTATGCAGGTCAGGAAGCAACATGAACTGGACATAGAGCAATAGACTGGTTCCAAATAGGAAAAGGAGTACATCAAGGCTGTATATTGTCACCCTGCTTATTTAACTTCTATGCAGAGTACATCATGAGAAATGCTGGGCTGGAGGAAGCACAAGCTGGAATCAAGATTGCCAGGAGAAATATCAATAACCTCAGATATGCAGATGACACCACCCTTATGGCAGAAAGTGAAGAAGAACTAAAGATCCTCTTGATGAAAGTGAAAGAGGAGAGTGACAAAGTTGGCTTAAAGCTCAACATTCAGAAAACTAAGATCATGGCATCCAGTCCCATCACTTCATGGCAAATAGATGGGGAAACAGTGGAAACAGTGTCAGACTTTATTTTTCGGGGCTCCAAAATCACTGCAGATGGCGATTGTAGCCATGAAATTAAAAGACACTTACTCCTTGGAAGGAAAGTTATGACCAACCTAGACAGCATATTAAAAAACAGAGACATCACTTTGTCCACAAATGTCCATCTAGTCAAGGCTATGGTTTTTCCAGTGGTCATGTATGGATGTGAGAGTTGGACTATAAAGAAAGCTGAGCGCTGAAGAATTGATGCTTTTGAACTGTGGTGTTGGAGAGGACTCTTGGGATTCCCTTGGACTGGAAGGAGATCCAACCAGTCCATCCTAAAGGAGATGGTGTTCTTTGGAAGGACTGATGTTGAAGGTGAAACTCCAGTACTTTGGCCATCTGATCTGAAGCGTTGACTCATTGGAAAAGACCCTGATGCTGGGAAAGATTGAGGGCAGAAGGAGAAGGGGATGACAGAGGATGAGATGGTTGGATGGCATCACCGACTCAATGGATATGAGTTTGGGTGGACTCCAGGAGTTGGTGATGGACAGGGAGGCCTGGTGTGCTGCAGTTCATTGGGTTGCAAAGAGTTGGACACGACTAAGTGACTGAACCGAACTGAACTACATATGTCAATGTATTTGTAAACAAAAAGTACATCTCCCATGGATATATGTAAGGCTGAATCCCTTTACTATTCACCTGAAACTGTCACAACATTGTTTGTTAATCAGCTATACCCCCAATACAAAATAAAGTATAAAGTAAATCTTGCTGCAATTTATGTCAGAGTATTCTGCCTATGTTTTCCTCTAGGAGTGTTGTGGTATCCAGCCTTACACTTGGGTCTTCGGTCCATTGTGAGTTTGTTTTGGGTGTGGTGTTGGGGAGTATTCTGGTTTCATTCTTTTACATGTAAGTCTGTAACGGCATAGGGCTTCCCTGAAAATTCAGTTGATAAAGAATCCACCTGCAATGCAGGAGACCCTGGTTCGATTCCTGGGTTGGAAAGATCTGCTGGAGAAGGGATAGGCTACCCACTCCAGTGTTCTTGGGCTTCTCTTGTGGCTCAGCCGGTAAAGAATCTGCCTGCAATGTGAGAGACCTGGGTTTGATCCCTGGGTTGGGAAGATCCCCTGGAGAAGGGAAAGGCTACCCACTCCAGTATTCTGGCCTGGAGAATTCCATGGACTGTATAGTCCATGGGGTCGAAAAGAGTCAGACATGACTGAGTGACTTTCACTTTCACTGTAATGCCATATATGGGAAAAGAAAGAATCTAAAGAGAGTGGATATATGTGTGTGTGTGTGTGTGTGTGTGTATACACATATACATATATATATGTCTGTGTGTATATATATATATGTATAAACTGATTCACATTGCTGTACACCTGAAACTAACACAACATTGTAAATCAACTGTTCCAATTTTAAAAAGTTTTTAAAGAAAAAAGTATATCTCCCAGAATTCCCTTCCCTGATTGCTTTGCTTTTTGGTGGGAGAGAGCCACAGGAGACTTTTTTTTTGGCCTGAGACTTGGAGAGCAGAAGTGAAGCAGTCATATTTTTCATGTTCAAAATTCCAGAGTGGGCATTGTTAGAGCTCATGCACAATACCACTTATCTCTTGGCTCACTTTGTTGGGGTGGAAACAGCCGTTCAGCCTGTGATTACTCTAACTTCCTCTGAATCCTCTTTCAGCTTCTCTGACTCCTTGGCAGTGGGCACCAGTATCTCCTACGGGATGCCCACATCGAGGTTAGAGGCAGAAAGAGCTGAGCTCACACGTGTCCTCGTGGGTTCCAGCTTGTCCTTGTTCTACCCACTTATAGACATCCTCCCTTCTTCCATAGAGATTTCATGGTCCAGCATGAGACACAAAGACAACAGCTTTACAGAGACTCTTTACTCAGCTTCCACATCATGCAAGGTCAAATATCTACAACAAATCTCACATATATACACATAAACATAGATACACATGTGTGTATATATAATATATGTGTATTTATTCATCATCTTAGTGATTCTGCTTTTCCGATTGATCCCTGATTGAGACAACATTTTTATAAATTGAGTCTTCCAATTCATGAACATGGTATTGACTTCTAGTCATTTGGTCATTTTAAATTTCTTTGAATAATGATTTGTAATTCTATTTATTCGTATTTTATTATTTAGTTTTGGCTGCACTTATTTATCTCTATTTTTGTTGCTGCACACAGGGTTTCTCCAGTTGTGGCAAGCAGGGGCTACTCTTCGTTGCAGTGCGAGGGTTTCTCATTGAGGTGACTTTTCTTGTTGCAGAGCATGGGCTCATTAGTTGTAGCCCATGGGCTTAGCTGCCCCATGGCATGTGGAATCTTCCTGGATCAGGGATCTAACTTGCGTGCCTGGCATTGGCAGGCGCATTCCCAACCCCTGGACCACCAAGGAAGCCCTGATTTGTATTTTTCAATTAAGGTCAATTCAGTTCACTTTTTTTTTTCCATTTAAAGTAACTTAGAAGTGTTCCATCTTTTTCTCTTCCCTGGAAGAGTTGTATAAAATAATATTTCTTTGTTAAATATTTGGGAGAATTCACCCATAAGGCCATGTGGGCCTGAAGACTTCTTTATTGGAAGGTTTTAAATTATCGAATCAACTTGTTTAGACGTGAGACTATACAACGTGTATACATCATCTTATATATTTTTAATGTTTATAAGATCTGTAGGAATTTATTTTATTCCTGATATTTAAATTTTGTGTTTTCTCTTTTTTCTTCCTTGACTTATCTTGAAAGAGGTCTGTCAAATTTACTAGTCTTTTCAAAGATCCAACTATTTTTTAATGTGATTAATTTATGATAAAATAACTTTTACTTCTAGGATTACCAGTGGCCCATGCTTTCTCCAATTCAGGACAATACTTGTCAGTATCTCATATAAACTCTATATTGTCACACCCCATGGTCATGTCCCTGTTCTCATCTTATTCATTTTTGACATAGCAGATATTTCTCAAAATAACCTTTTTTCCCCACTTCCTTATCTATTTCTCTCCAATCTCACTTGGTGTTTTTTTCCCTCTTCAAGGCTGCCTGGGGCTGCTGGTCTCTCATCCCTTCATCTGTGTGCCTTCTCGGTGAGTGGTTTCGGTCCATCATGTGCTGCTGACTCACGAATCTGGATCTGCAGTCCTACCTCTCTCTGGAGCCCTGGTCTTTTACAAACAACTGCACACTTGGTATCTCTCCACAGATATCAGATACCTATATCACATCTAACATACCCCATATATCTCTTGACGTCGTCTCCCAACTTAGTTCTATGCTCTCCCCATCTTAAGAAACACCAGAATTCACAGAGTTGCTGAAATTCCAAGCTTGATTCAAAAGATCTAACTTTTTGCTCTGTTGGTTTTCTCTACTGTGCATTAGTTATAAATTTAATTATTTCTGCTCTTATCTTTATGTACTCTTCTACTTTCGTAGGTTTGTTTTGCTGTTTTTTCCCAATTTTTCAAGATAAATATTTAGATTGTTCATTTTCAGTCTTTCTTTTCTGATTATTTAAAATTATATATTTCCCTATAAGCATAGTTTAGTAGTAGCCACGGGTAGTAACATGTAATATTTTCATTATCAGTCAATTCAAAATACTAGTTTCCATTATGATTTTTATTTGATCCATGATTTATTTAGAATTATATTGTTTAATTTCTTAAAGTAGGGGTTTCTGTAGTTAACAGTTTCTTATTTATAATTGAATTCACTATGGTCAAAGAAAACACTCTGTTTTATTTCAAACCTTTGAAATTTTTATAAGGTATGCTTTATAATCCAGCATATGGTCAGTTTTGATAAATGTTCCAAATGCATTTGAAATGAATGTGTGTTATGTTGTCATGTGTAATGTTCTATGTATGTTAGTTGTTTTGTTAATCACATTATATACTTACTGATATTGTGTCTGCTTGTTCTAACCGATATTGAGAGATCCCTGTTAAGGTATTTCACTGTGACTATGGATTGTGCTGTTTTGTATTTTAGTTCTGTCAAATTTTTGCTTCAGATACTTTGAAGCCATCTTATTGAGTATCAGTTCAGTTCAGTTCAGTCGCTCAGTCGTGTCCAGCTCTTTGCGACCCCATGAATTGCAGCACGCCAGGCCTCTCTGTCCATCATCAACTCCCGGAGTTCACTGAGACTCAGGTCCATCGAGTCAGTGATGCCATCCAGCCATCGCATCCTCTGTCGTCCCCTTCTCCTCCTGCCCCCAATCCCTCCCAGCATCAGAGTCTTTTCCAATGAGTCAACTCTTCGCATGAGGTGGCCAAAGTACTGTAGTTTCAGCTTTAGCATCCTTCCTTCCAAAGAAATCCCAGGGCTGATCTCCTTCAGAACGGACTGGCTGGATCTCCTTGCAGTCCAAGGGACTCTCAAGAGTCTTTTCCAACACCACAGTTCAAAAGCATCAATTCTCTGGTGCTCAGCTTTCTTCACAGTCCAACTCTCACATCCATACATGACCACTGGAAAAACCATAGCCTTGACTAGACGGACCTTTGTTGGCAAAGTAATGTCTCTGCTTTTTAATGTGCTATCTAGGTTGGTCATAACTTTTCTTCCAAGGAGTAAGTGTCTTTTAATTTCATGGCTGCAGTCACCATCTGCAGTGATTTTGGAGCCCAAAAAAATAAAGTCTGACATAAATCTAAAATTGTATTTTCCTGAAGGATTCATCTCTTTAAAATTATTACTGTTTCTCTTTATTCCTAGTAAAGTTTCTTGCTGTAATGTGTTCTTGTCTGATATTGATATAGCTACATCAGTTTTCATTAATTATTTTTAATTCTTTTAATTTCACATTTTCTGTGTTCTTATACCAAGGTGTATTTCTTTTAAGCAGCATATAATTGGATTTTGCTTCCTATCCAATCTGACAATCTTTTCACTGGAACCTTTAGTTCATTTATATATAATGTAATTAAATGTACTCAATAATTAATACATAATATAATGATGTCTTCTATAACTTATCACATCTGCTGCTGCTGCCGCCGCTAAGTCACTTCAGTCATGTCCGACTCTGTGCGACCCCATAGACGGCAGCCCACCAGGCTCCCCCGTCCCTGGGATTCTCCAGGCAAGAACACTGGAGTGGGTTGCCATTTCCTTCTCCAATGCATGAAAGTGAAAAGTGAAAGTGAAGTCGCTCAGTCGTGTCCGACTCTTAGCGACCCCATGGACTGCAGCCTACCAGGCTCCTGGGTCCATGGGATTTTCCAGGCAAGAGTACTGGAGTGGGGTGCCGTTGCCTTCTTCAACTTATCACATCTAACATACCCCATATATCTCTTGACGTCATCTCCCAACTTAGTTCTATGCTTTCCCCATCTTAAGAAACAACAGAATTCACAGAGTTGCTGAAATTCCAAGCTTGATTCAAAAGATCTAACTTTTTGTTGGTTTTCTCTATTGTGCATTAGTTATAAATTTAATTATTTCTGCTCTTTTTATGTACTCCTCTACTTTTGTAGGTTTGTTTTGCTGTTTTACATAGCACCCAGGTGGTTTTTATCTTTCATTTCTTATTTTCTTTTGGTTTAGTCAAGCAATGCTATATTATTTTCCATCGATTAGTTATTTTTACTTTTAAGCTATTCTTTTAGTGGTTAGCCTAAATATTGTAATTTATTACAGTACGCACTAGGTTCCTAGGGCTGCCATAATAAAGTACTACAACCTAGATGGCTTAAAACAACAAAAATGTATTCTGTCATCGTTCTGGAGTCTAGAAGTCTAAAAATGAAGGTGCCAGAAGGGTTGATTCTTTCTGAAGGCTCTGAGGGAGAACTATTCCATGCCTCTCCTCTAGATTCTGGTGATAGCCAGCAATCCTTGGCATTCCTTGATTTGTAGATATATCATTCCAATCTTTACCTACATCTTCATATGACATTCTTCTCATGGCTCTGGGTCTTCACATGGCTGTTTTCTTATAAGGATACTATATTAGACTAGGATCCTACCAACTCCAGTATGACCTTATCTCTATTTCACTCATAGTTCTCCAATGACCCTATTTCCAAATAATATCACATTCTGAGTATCTGGGGTGAGCATTTCAACATATCTTTTTGGAGAAACACAATTTAGCCCACAACACAGCCTAAAATTAATTATTACTTTTATTATTTCCCTGACAATGCTAAGACTTTAGAACACTTTAACTCAATTTACCATTTCCTGTCTGTTGTATTATTGTTATCATGGATTTAATTCCACACATTTTCAATTGTAAAGAACATTGCTATTGTTTTATACACCCATAATCCATTCATTTATCCATATGCTTAGCTTTTTCACTGCCTTTCACTTTTTTCTTGCATTTTCTTTTCCATCTTGGAGCATTTGCTTTTTTCCTTAGTCTGATGGAACTATAGTTATATATGTTTTAGACCTATGTACTATGTCCTATATGTTCAGCAGTACATGAATCGTGAACTTCCAGATGTTCAACCTGGTTTTAGAAAAGGCAGAGGAACTAGAGATCAAATTGCCAACATCTGCTGGATCATCGAAAAAGCAAGAGAGTTCCAGAAAAACATCTATTTCTGCTTTATTTACTATGCCAAAGCCTTTGACTGTGTGGATCACAATAAACTGTGGAACATTCTTCAAGAGATAGGAATACCAGAACAGCTGAGCTGCCTCTTGAGAAACCTGTATGCAGGTCAGGAAGCAACAGTTAGAACTGGACATGGAACAACAGACTGGTTCCAAATAGGAAAAGGAGTACATCAAGGCTGTATACTGTCACCCTGCTTATTGAACTTCTATGCAGAGTACATCATGAGAAACGCTGGGCTGGAGGAAGCACAAGCTGGAATCAAGATTTCCTGGAGAAATATCAATAACCTCAGATATGCAGATGACACCACCCTTATGGCAGAAAGTGAAGAAGAACTCAAAAGCCTCTTGATGAAAGTGAAAGAGGAGAGTGACAAAGTTGGCTTAAAGCTCAACATTCAGAAAACTAAGATCATGGCATACAGTCCCATCAGTTCAGTTCAGTTCAGTTCAGTCGCTCAGTCGTGTCCGACTCTTTGCGACCCCATGAATTGCAGCATGCCAGGCCTTCCTGTCCATCACCAACTCCCGGAGTTCACTCAGACTCACATCCATCGAGTCAGTGATGCCATCCAGCCATCTCATCCTCTGTTTCCCCCTTTTCCTCCTGCCCTCAAACTGAGGCCCAGCATCAGTGTCTTTTCCAGTGAGTTGGTTCTTGGCATCAGGTGGCCAAAGTATTGGAGCTTCTGCTTCAATATCAGTCCTTCCATTTCCATTCAGCATTGAATTCCAAGCCAAATTTCCATTAATTTCATTGACTGGTTTCATCTCCTTGCTGTCCAAGGGACTCTCAAGAGTCTTCTCCAGCACCACAATTTGAAAGCATCAATTCTTCAGTGCCCAGCCTTCTTTATGGTCCAGCTCTCACATGTGTACATGACTACTGGAAAAACCATAGCTTCGACCATATGGACCTTTGTCAGCAAAGTGACGTCTCTGCTTTTTAATATGCTGTCTAGGTTTGTCATAGCTTTTCTTCCAAGGAGTGTCTTTTAATTTCATGGCTGCAGTGACTGTCCACACTGATTCTGGAGCCCAAGAAAACAAAATCTGCCACTCTTCCCATTTTTTCCCCACCTATTTGCCATGAAGTGATGAGACTGAAAGCCATGATCTCCATTTTTTGAATGTTGAGTTTTAAGCCAGCTTTTTTTACTCTCCTCTTTCACCTCCATCAAGAGGCTCTTTAGTTCCTCTTTGCTTCCTGCTGTTAAAGTGGTATCATCTGCATATCTGAGGTTGCTGATATTTCTCCTGGGAATCTTGACTCGAGCTTGTGATTCATCCAGCCCAGCATTTCACATGATGTACTCTGCATATAAGTAAAGTAAGCAGGGTGACAATATACAGCTTCGAGGTACTCCTTTTCCAGTTTTGGACCAGTCTGTTGTTCCATGTCCGGTTCTAACTGTTGCTTCTTGACCTGCATACAGTTTTCTCAGGAGGCAGGTCAGGTGGTCTGGTATTCCCATCTCTTTAAGAATTTTCCACATTTTGTCATGATCCACACAGTCAAATGATTTAGCATAGTCAGTGAAGTAGAAGGACATGTTATTCTGAAATTCCCTAGCTTTTTCTATGATCCAGTGATGCTGGCAATTTGATCTCTGGTTCCTCTGTTTTTTCTAAATCCATCTTGTACATCTGGAAGTTTTTGGTTCACATACTGTTGAAACCTAGCTTGAAGGATTTTGAACATTACTTTGCTAGCATGTGAAATATATATCAAGAATGTGCCCTCATCTTCTCCTGTGAGAACACTAAAATCACAATGATTGCTGAACAATCATCAACAGGAAGATGTTGGAACCCACCAAAAAAAGATACCCCAGGTCCAAGGACAAAAAAGTCACAATGAGATGGTAAGGGAGCCACAATCAGGTTAAAATCAAGCCCCAAACTCGCCAGAGACTTTTGGAGAGCACAAACAAACCCATGGGCACACCAGGACCCAGGGGAAAGGAGAAGTGACCCCACAAGAGACTGAGCCAGACCTGCGTGAGTGTTTGAGAGTCTCCTGCAGAGGCATGGGTCAGTAGTGGCCTGCTGCTGGGACAGGGGCACTGGCAGCAGCGGGCCTGGGAGGCACAGCGTGTGGCATAAGACGTCTTGGAGGAAGCTGCCAGTAGACCTACCATAGGGCCAGTAGACCTACCATAGAGCTGCCAGGTAAGTGACTCACAAATTGGAGAACAATTATACCAAAGAAGTTCTCACACTGTTGGTAAGGTTCTAGGCCCCACATCAGACTTCTCAACCTGGGGATCCGGCAAAGCGACTGGGAATCCCCAGGGAATCTGACTTGGAAGGTTGGCAGAATTTGATTACAGAACTACCACAGGACTGGGGGAAACATAGCCATCCATCAGAGCTCCCTCGAACTCTAATCCTTGACTGCTGAGTAGCCTAGGGCAGTCAGAAACTCCACAGAAACCTTCTGCCCAGCTTCTTAGCCTCCTATACTTCACAGCTTCAGAATTCAACAAAATGCTTTAAAAAAAAAACAAAAACCCTGACCAGTTGGATTCAGTTTCTGCCCCTTCCAGCTCTAACTTGTTTCTTTAGATGCACAGGATTACCAAATGCTCAGACGGTTGGTTTCTCGGCCTTGCAGCAGCTGTTCTTTGCCCAAGACTTTTATTGCACATTCAGCCACATTCCCTGAGACCAGAATTGTGAAATATCCCTTGGAAAAACACATCTGCACAATGTCAGTTCAACTCTCCATGGTTTTTCCCTCTCCAGAATCTTGACCTCTCAAGTTCTAAGTTCGCTTAGCAGCTTTCCCAATACCCATAAAAAGATTTCATTTGTTGTTGCTATTTTATCCAACTTCTCTCTAGTTGTTCTAAAAGAATGCATTTTTCGATGTATGGCAAAAACCATCACAATATTGTAAAGTAATTATCCTTCAATTAAAATTAATTTTTAAAAAATGAAATGTAAGAGAAATGAAGTTGAACAAAAAAGAGCAATCAATTCTATCAATAGAAATTCTATGAAATAAATTACAGTAAAATTATGCCATAAAAAGAAAGAATGCATGCTTTCTGCCAAAGTTACTCTATCATGCTAAAAGTAGAAGCTCTAACCACAGAGTTTAAGAGCTTCCCCTTCAGTGAAGCTACTGATTATGCTTTAGAAAGTTGGATTGCTCAATAAAATAGTGTTTCTCTCTCTCTTTTTTAAATCAGGTATATGATGGTCTCTAAATATTAACTATATAGTAATTAGTGTGTCCTTTGGCAAAATGTGAATTTAAATTAATTAATAGAAATTTCCATTGGACTATTTTCTCAAGAAACAAGTAAGAAAAATAAATATACAAAATAAAAAACAAACATGTAATTAATAAAGGACATTGAAAGCAAACTTTATTCAAGATTGAAGCAAAAAGAGAATTTGGCAAGGTTTTCATGGAAATGGAAAATAAATAAATTATACAGTTGGTACTCAGTGTTCAAAAAAAAAGGAAAATGTTAATTTTATTCATATTGGTATAAATAAACTATTTATAAAACAAAAATAGAATACTTCCAAAAGTGTTATACCTTAGTAAACTATTAACAGAGGTTTCTTTTTTTACCTCAGGGATATAGAATTGAATTAATATTACTTTTATGGCAAGTTATCATTATCCATCTAAGTTAAGCCTAATTAACATTTTTAATGTATTTATTCTCTTTTTCCCTTATTTCTGTCCCCAGTCTCCAATTCTATTTTGTTTCTACATCATAAGTTCTGTCCCTTATGTATTAACATAATGTATGGCCTTACGGTCTACTTTTCATACATGTATCATCCTTGAAAATATGTGGTATTATTTTGTGTATTTCTTAAATTACAAACACGAAACTATGCTATCAACTGCATTCTTTTTCAGTTTTTGTACAATCTTGTTTATGAGGTCTATCCATGTTGCTCTATGAAAATTCAGTTCACTTCTGGTCATCACATCATATTCAATCATATGCTTATATATTTTCCTTATCTATTCCTTTATGAAGGACATGTAAGTTGTCTCCAGCTCTTGGCTACCATGAGCAACTGCAGAGAACATCCTGAGCATGTCTATTTGTGCATTAGGTAAAAACTCCTGAAAGGAACTGCTACACCATAGCATATACACATATTTAACTTTATTGAATATTGACAGTCTGCTCTCTAGAACAGCAGCATTGTACCATTCCACGATAAACAGTTTCCTGGTATTTCCATCTGCTTCTAATATTATCTGATGATCTAATGAGTATACATCAATCTCTCATCTTAATTCACATCATAAATGTCAGTCTTTCCCCAATCATTAATCAATAAAAGCTATTTTAATTAGAATTCCAGAATTTTTGAGGAAACAAACATTTTCATAGCCCGCCAGCTTCCTCTGTCCATGGCATTCTCCAGGCATGAATACTGGAGTGGGTTGCCATGCCCTCCTCCAGGGGATCTTCCCAACCCAAGGATTGAACCCACGTCTCCTGAGTCTCTTGCATTGGCAAGTGGGTTCTTCATCACTAGCGCCACCTGAGAAGCCCCAATATATATGTAGAACAATTAATTCCACATATAGAAAAATCAGTTTTATAAAAGAAAAGAGAAGGAAAGTTAACCTACAAGATATGAAAGTATATTACACAGTTACAATAATAAAAGCAGCTGCTTCTATTGCAGGAATAGACCATTGAAAGAGAACTGAAATTAAAAAACAGACCATGGATATATGGGAATTTTGAAACTAACAAGAATATATCGAAGACAATATTGTCACAATTCTTCCTTTTATTTTGGCCCCTGTCATAGTTTCATTGGACTACCCTTGTAGCTCAGTCAGCAAAGAATCTGCCTGCAGTGCAGAAGACCTGGGTTCGATCCCTGGGTTGGAAAGATCCCCTGGAGAAGGAAATGGCAACCCAATCCAGTATCCTTGCCTGGAAAATCTCATGGACAGAGGAGCCTGGTGGGCTGCAGTCCATGGGGTGGTCGCAAAGAGTCAGACATGACTGAGCAACTAACACTTACTTACTTACTTAGAATTTCACTGGGGCTTCCCAGATGGCTCGGTGGTAAAGACTCTGCCTGCTAATGCAGGAGCTGCAGGAGATGTGGGTTCAATCCCTGGGTCATGAAGATCCCCTGGAGGAGGAAATAACAACCCACTCCAGTATTCTTGCCTGGGAAATCCCGCAGAGGAACCTGGCAGGCTACAGTCCATGGGGTCACAAGAGTCAGACATAACTGAGTGACTAACACTTTCACTTTCTTTCACTGATTTGGCCAGAGGACTTGCTTTGGTCAATGGAATGTGAGTGAATGTGACATGAGCAAAGGCTTTCCATGAGTTTCATGGCTTGGCTTCTCTTGTATATCTGCCACCTGCCATGAAACACACACACACAGATACACATATCACAGAAAGAGCTAACACAAATAGTAATAACCAATACTTACCACAGACTTTTTATTTACCAGGTACTGTTCTAAGTGCTTTAGTTGTAACAACACAATTAATTACTTACCCCAGTCACCTCATGAGGTAAGTGCTATTATTAATCATCATTTTACGGAAGAGGCAACGGAAACGTAGAACTTGCATAAGATTATGGAATGAAATCGGAATTTTAGGTTATACCACAATGCAGTGGAAGAAATGGATTATTTAATACATGCTGTTGGGAAAATAGTTTATCCTATTAATTTTGATAATAATTTCACATCAATGTTTTAAAAGGTAAATTTGATATTGATCAAAGGCCTAAGTGTGAAATGCAAAGAGAATGAAGGAGTATATCTCTGTGATCGTTGAGAGTGGAAAAACTTGTTTAAAAAGGCCCGAAAAGCACAAATCTTAAGGTAAAAATGAAAGGATCTGACTACATTAAAATAAAAGATTTTTTAAAATAAGAAAACCATAGAAAAGTTAAACACGCAGGGATCCCATTTGCAGAAGATATTTGTAATGTCAACAACAACAAGGTTTTACCAACTAGGCCAGTGGTCAGCAAGCTTTTCCTGTAAAAACCCAGATACTCAATATTTTAGGTTTTGGGAATCAGACTGTTACAACTACTCAATTCTGTTATAGTAAGAGAATCCCATGGACAGAGGAGCCTGGCAGGCTACAGTCCATAGGGTTGCAATGAGTCAGACACAACTGAAGCAAGTTAGCACGCACACACGTACAAAAGCAACCATGGACAAGCCATAAATGAGTGGGCATGACTGTGCCCCAGTAAAAACTGAACAAGTTCCATATGATATCAGCAGTGCAAGAGGATTCTGGTTTCTGGTTTCTCCATATCATCCCACATCGAACTTCCTACTTCTGTCATTCTGATCAATATAAAGTGGTAAGTCTGTTGTTTTAAATTTTCTAGTAACCACATTTTAAAAGTAAAATAGAAACTGGGTAAATGAATTTTAATGATAAATGTTCTTTAACCGAATATATCAAAATATTTTCATTTTAACATGTAATATTAATGAAATACATTTATGCAGATGTATTTTAGGTTTATGGCACATCTCAATTCAAACTAGCTAAGGGCAACCTTAGAAGAAACTCAATGTAAAGTCAGAATTTCTAATTTCTATTACCCTGGATCCCTGAATGACCATGTTGGGGAAAAGACCTTCCCTCCGTACAGCCTGTGTGTATTAGTCACTCAGTTGTGTCCGACTTTTTGCAACCCCATGAACAATAGCCCACCAAGGCTTCTCCGTCCATGGAATTCTCCAGGCAAGACTACTGGAGTGGATTGCCATTCCTTTCTCCACCATACAGCCTAATCACATAGAATTTATGTGTGTAAGAAATAAATTTCTATTAAGCCACCGCAATTTTGGTTGTTTTGTATCACTGATGAATACAGAAGTTAGAACCTGGAAGTTGGGTGTTGTAAAAGAAAATCTAAATTGTATGGCATTGGCTTAAATATGGAGAGGTAGTGAGGAAAATACTATGATTTGGGGGGAGTGGATATCCCATTCATGCAATGGTGGGATCCCTGGTGGCTCAGATGGTAAAGAATCTGCCTGCAATGCAGGAGACCTGGGTTCAAACCCTAGGTCAGGAAGATCCCCTGGAGAAGGGAATGGCTACCCACTCCAGTATTTTGGCTTGGATAATTCCATGGACAGGGGAGCCTGGTGGGTTACAGTCCATGGGGTTGCAAAGAGTAGGACAAAACTGAGCAACTAACACACATACACATAAACAATAGCAAAATATTTGGTAAACTACTGTCTGAGATAACTTGAAAGACAAACCCCATAGCTTAGGGGAAGGCATTGGGAAAACAAAAAGTTAACTGAATGTTACAGTTCTTACTGATTATATTTAGCGAGTTATTAGAAAACAAAATGATCTCAGGTAAAAATTAGCTAATTTCAAGCAGAAATAAAAATGAATAAAAAGAACCCAGAATATGGGGCCTAGGAGGGTTACAAAAGCTAGACAGAAGGAAATAGGATTGAGGAAACTCTTATGGAACCAAGGTAAGACTTGGCCAGGTAGCAGAGAATAAATTAAGATGGTGGCTCTCCTTCTCAAGCCTTATGGCCTTAATGTAGCTGTAATTATATTAAGAGAAAGAGGCATTGCATCAAGGAAGCAAAAATTAAATTAAGATTGAGAATTACGTCTGTGAAAGAAATATCTGTGGTTACAGGCCCAGGGAATTGGCTAGAAGCAAATTGACCAGAAACCTATAATGCTTTGGAAGGAATTATCTGTCTAGAACCAAAAACAGAGTTAAAAATAGAATCTACTAAAAATACATTGAAGGAGCTTCCCAGATGGCTCAGTGGCTAAGAATCTGCTTACCAAGCAGGAGACATGGGTTCAATTCCTGGGTCAGGAAGATCCCCTGGAGAAGGAAATGGCAACCCACTCCAGTATTCTTGCCTGGGATCACATAAGAGCCAGACACTTAGCAACTAAAAAGCAACAGCAAAAAAGCATTGACTCTTCTAGTCTTCAACCTTACAGTCTTTGAGTTTACATAGCTGCAAGCAGGCTGAGAAAACTACGTAGTCCCCAAGAAAAGTTTACTCTTCAACTGCCTCTTCAACTACAGCCATGAAGGACGTCTGTGTCTGCGTGTCCTCATCTTTTCTTGTAAGGACTTAAGTGATTGTATTTAGGGCCTATCCTAATCCAATATGACCTCAACTTAATCACATTAGCAAAGACCCTATTTCCAAATTAGGTCACATTCTGAGGTTGAAAATGGACATGAGTTTAGAGGGGACAATATCAGTATAGTCTGTCGTGTGGTTCCCCCTGAACTTACATCCATCCTGTGTACAAAATACATTCACCCATCCCAAAGTCTTAACTCATTGTAACATTATATCTAAATCCAAAATATTGTCAACTCATAATGATTCCAAATCTTGTCATCTAAATCAGATATGGGTGACACTCTGGGTATGGTCCATCACAGGACAAAATCCTTTTCTGTCCACAGACCCATGAAACTAGAAAACAAACTGTCTGCTTTCAAAATACAATGACGCAACAGTCATGGGGTAGAAATTCCCATTCCTAAACTAGGGGAAAAAAAATACATTAGGAGTACACAGATTACCTTTCTAAAACAGTTCACCGCCCAGAAAGACAAATTATATTAGGTTTCAAGGCTTAAGAATAATCCTTTGTGGCTTGATGTTCTGTACTCTCAGCCCTCTTAGGTGGCAGCCCACCCTCTCTGGCCTCTGCATTCACAGCTCTGCTCTCAGAGGCATTCTTCCTCCATTCATCCTGTCTCTGTCCCCTTCTGTCCAGGCTGGCAGTGTTTCTGTTGGTGCAAAATTCTCCAAAACCTTGTCAGTCTTCCATGAGTGTCAAGAGAATCCATCAGACACAAGGGTTCCTGGATAACCTTGTCTCTATTGCTGGTTGCTGCTGAAATGGTTGATAAGATCCATAAGTCACAGACACCTGATTGCTATAGCAAAGTGTGGTCCACTCACACCCTTGGCCCTATTCCAGAGTATGCTATCTGGGTAGACTAAGAATTTTCCAATTCATCATTTTCAGGTTTTGTTTTCCTTAACCTTTTATTTCTCAAGTTTACATCTTCTCTTATTTTGCGTGTATGCATGCTAAGTCATTTCAGTTGTGTCTGACTCTTTGTGACCCTATGGACTGTAGCCCACCAGGTTCTTCTATCCATGGGATTCTCCAGGCAAGAATAGTGAAGTGGGTTGCCATGCCCTCCTCCAGGGGATCTTCCCAACCCAGGGAATCGAACTCATGTCTCCTGCATTGCAGGATTCTTTACCTGCTGAGCCACCCGGGAAGCCCCTCTCTTATTTTACTGTAAGTGAAAAGGTGAAACCAGTCTCCACTTTCTATGTATTGCTTGGAAATCTACTCATGTTCACCTCTTTTTAAAAAAATGTTTTCTTTTTCTTTTTAAAATTTTATTTATTTATTTATTCTTTTTTGGCTGTGCTGGGTCTTTGTTGCTGCACGGGTTTTTCCTCTAGTTGCAAGTGGGGGCTACCATCTACTTGCAGTGTGCAGACTTCTCATTGCTGTGACTTCTCTTGTTGCGGAGCACAGGCTCTAGGGCATGCAAGCTCCAGCAGTTGCAGCTCCTGTGCTCTAGAGTGTAGGCTCAGTTGTTGTGGCGTACCAGCTTAGTCACCCCATGGCAGCTAGGATCCTCTCAGACCAGGGACTGAACCCACGTCTCCTGCATTGACAGGCAGACTTTTCACCACTAAGCCACCAGGGTAGCCCCAAGTTCATCTCTTATAAATTATTGTCACTCAATAGCAGAATGTAATTCAGCCAAGTTTGTTGTCGCTTTATTATAAGGATTACCTTTCCTATAGTGTTCAATAACACATTCCTCATTTATGTCCGGGACCTCACCAGAACTATTCTATTATTCATGTTTCTAATAACATTCTGTTAGTGATATTTGTATGCCCTAAGAGAAGAGAAGCTTTCTCTATAGGGTTCTCTTCCTTTTGGACATTCATCAGAATTATGTTTTACTTCTTTTTCTACCAACCATCTCTTCAAGGCTATCTAGGCTTTTTTCTAAGATGCACTTAAAAATTCTTCCAGCCTCAAAAAGGGTAGAAAATAAATTTCTGGGTTTAGGCTACCCACTCTGTGGTATTTTATTATGGCAGCCCTAACAAACTCCTATACCTTGTATAAGTGAAATCATATAGTCTTTGTCTTTTTGTGACTGGCTTATTTCACTTAGCATAATGTCCTCAAAGTTCATCCCTGACATAGCATATAACAGGTTTCCTTTTTTTAAAGCTGAATTGTATTTTCTTGTACATAAACACCACATTTTGTTTATCCATGCATCTGTTCATGGACATTTCGGTTGCTTCCTCCTCTTGGCTATTGTGAATATTGCTATTATGAACATAGGTGTGTAAATATCTGTTCAAGACCCTGCTGTCAGTTCTTCTGTGCATAGGCCCAGAAGTAGAATTCCTGGATCACATTGTAATTCAATTTAAAATTTTTTGAGGAAATGTCATGCTGTTTTCCTTAGCAGTTACACCATTTTACAGTCACACCAGCAGTGCACAAGGGTTCCAATTCTTCACGTCCTCACTAACACTTCTTATTTTGGTTTTCGCTCTTTGGATTTGTTTCATAATAATCATCGTTATCTGCTGCATGGCGAAATCACAAAGGTGTGATCACTCACCTAGAGCCAGACATCCTGGAATGTGAAGTCAAGTGGGCCTTAGGAAGCATCACTACAAACAAAGCTAGTGGAGGTGATGGAATTCCAGTTGAGCTATTTCAAATCCTAAAAGATGATGCTGTGAAATGCTGCACTCAATATGCCAGCAAATTTGAAAAACTCAGCAGTGGCTACAGGACTGGAAAAGGTCAGTTTTCATTCCAATCCATAAGAAAGGCAATGCCAAAGAAGGCTCAAACTACCGCACAATTGCACTCTTCTCACATGCTAGTAAACTAACGCTCAAAATTCTCCAAGCCAGGCTTCAGCAATACATGAACCTTGAACTTCCAGATGTTCAAGCTAGTTTTAGAAAAGGCAGAGGAACCAGGGATCAAATTGCCAACATCTGCGGGATCATCGAAAAAGCACAAGTTTCAGAAAAACATCTATTTCTGCTTTACTAACTATGCCAAAGCCTTTGACTGTGTGGATCACAATAAACTGTGGAACATTCTTCAAGAGATGGGAATACCAGAACACCTGAGCTGCCTCTTGAGAAACCTGTATGCAGGTTAGGAAGCAACACTCAGAACTGGACATGGAACAACAGACTGGTTCCAAATAGGAAAAGGAGTACGTCAAGGCTGTATATTGTCACCTTGCTTATTTAACATATATGCAGAGTACATCATGAGAAACGCTGGACTGGAAGAAACACAAGCTGGAATCAAGATTGCCGGGAGAAATATCAATAACCTCAGATATGCAGATGATACCACCTTTATGGCAGAAAGTGAAGAGGAACTCAAAAGCCTCTTGATGAAAGTGAAAGAGGAGAGTGAAAAAGTTGGCTTAAAGCTCAACATTCAGAAAACTAAGATCATGGCATCTGGTCCCATCACTTCATGGGAAATAGATGGGGAAACAGTGGAAACAGTGTCAAACTTTATTTTTTTGAGCTCCAAACTCACTGCAGATGGTGATTGCAGCCATGAAATTAAAAGACGCTGACTCCTTGGAAGGAAAGTTATGACCAACCTAGATAGCATATTAAAAAGCAGAGATATTACTTTGCCAGCAAAGGCCCATCTAGTCAAGGCTATGGTTTTTCCAGTGGTCATGTACGGATGTGAGAATTGGACCATAAAGAAAGCTGAGGGCCAAAGAATTGATGCTTTTGAACTGTGGTGTTGGAGAAGACTCTTGAGAGTCCCCTGGACTGTAAGGAGATCCAACCAGTCCATCCTAAAGGAGACCAGTCCTGGGTGTTCATTGGAAGGACTGATGCTGAAAATGAAACTCCAATACTTTGGCACCTCATGAGAAGAGTTGACTCACTGGAAAAGACCCTGATGCTGGGAAAGATTGAAGGCAGGAGGAGAAGGGGACGACAGAGCATGAGATGGTTGGATGGCATCACCAACTCGATGCACATGAGTTTGGGTGAACTCCAGGAGTTGGTGATGGACAGGGAGGCCTGGCATGCTGCGATTCATGGGTTTGCAAAGATTCGGACACGACTGAGAGACTGAACTGAACTATGGCAGAAAGTGAAGAAGAACTAAAGAGCCTCTTGATGAAAGTGAAAGGGGAGAGTGAAAAAGTTGGCTTAAAGCTCAACATTCAGAAAACTAAGATCATGGCATGTGGTCCCATCACTTCACGGCAAATAGATGGGAAACAGTGGCTGATTTTATGTTTTGGGGCTCCAAAATCACTGCAGATGGTGACTGCAGCCATGAAATTAAAAGACGCTGACTCCTTGGAAGGAAAGTTATGACCAACCTAGACAGCGTATTAAAAACCAGAGACATTACATTGCCAACAAGGTTCCATCTAATCAAGGCTATGGTATTTCCAGTGGTCATGTATGGATGTGAGAATTGGAGTATAAAGAAAGCTGAGCGCCGAAGAATTGATGCTTTTTAACTGTGGTGTTGGAGAAGACTCTTGAAAGTCCCTTGGACTGCAAGGAGATCCAACCAGTCCATCCTAAGGGAGATCAGTCCTGGGTGTTCATTGGAAGGACTGATGTTGAAGTTGAAACTCCAATACTTTGGCCATCTGATGTGAAGAACTGACTCATCTGGAAAGACCCTGATGCTGGGAAAGATTGAAGGCAGGAGGAGAAGAGGACGACAGAGCATGAGATGGTTGGATGGCATCACGGACTCAATGGACATGAGTTTGAGTAAACTCCGGGAGTTGGTGATGGACTGCGAGGCCTGGCGTGCTGTAGTCCATGGGGTCACAAAGAGTCAGACATGACTGAGCGACTGAACTGAACTGAATTATCCTTATCAGGGTGTTGCAATATTTTGCTGTGGTTTTGATTTGCATTTCCTTAACAGAAATTTTTTCATACTGTTCACGGGGTTCTCAAGGCAAGAATACTGAAGTGGTTTGCCATTCCCTTCTCCAGTGGACCACATTCTGTCAGATCTCTCCACCGTGACCCACCCGTCTTGGGTGGCCCCACAGGGCATGGCTTAGTTTCATGTGGAAGAAGCACAAGCTGGAATCAAGATTGCCCGGAGAAATATCAATAACCTCAGATATGCAGATGACACCACCCTTACAGCAGAAAGTGAAGAAGAACTAAAAAGCCTCTTGATGAAGGTGAAAGAGGAGAGTGAAAAAGTTGGCTTAAAACTCAACATTCAGAAAACGAAGATCATGGCATCTGGTCCCATCACTTCATGGGAAATAGATGGGGAAACAGTGGAAACAGTGTCAGACTTTATTTTTTTAGGCTCCAAAATCACTGCAGATGGTAACTGCAGCCATGAAATTAAAAGACGCTTACTCCTTGGAAGAAAAGTTATGACCAACCTAGATAGCATATTAAAAAGCAGAGATATTACTTTGCCAACAAAGGTCCGTCTAGTCAAGGCTATGGTTTTACCAGTGGTCCTGTATGGATGTGAGAGTTGGACTGTGAAGAAAGCTGAGTGCCCAAGGATTGATGCCTTTGAACTGTGGTGTTGGAGAAGACTCTTGAGAGTCCCTTGGACTGCAAGGAGATCCAACCAGTCCATTCTGAAGGAGATCAGCCCTGGGATTTCTTTGGAAGGAATGAAGCTAAAGCTGAAACTCCAGTCCTTTGGCTACCTCATGCGAAGAGTTTACTAATTGGAAAAGACTCTGATGCTGGGAGGGATTGGGGGCAGGAGGAGAAGGGGACGACAGAGGATGAGATGGCTGGATGGCATCACTGACTCGATAGACGTGAGTCTGAGTGAACTCTGGGAGTTGGTGATGGACAGAGAGGCCTGGTATGCTGCGATTCATGGGGTCACGAAGAGTCGGACATGACTGAGCGACTGAAGTGAACTGAACAGAAATTTAGAAATTCTGTATTTTTAAAAAATGACGACTAACATTTCTTTGCGATACCACTTACACTCACTATATGGAAAAATTAATCAGACAATGAAAGTGAAAGTTGCTCAGTCGTGTCCAACTCTTTGTGACCCCATGGACTTTACAGTCCATAGAATTCTCCAGGCCAGAATACTGGAGTGGGTAGCCTTTCCCTTCTCCAGGGGATCTTCCCAAACCAGGGATCAAACCCACGTCTCCCGCATTGCAGTTGGATTCTTACCAGCTGAGCCACAAGAGAAGCCTAAGAATACTAAAGTGGGTAGTCTATCCCTTCTCCAGTGGATCTTCTTGATCCAGGAATTGAACCAGGGTCTCCTGTATTGCAGGCGGATTCTTTACCAACTGAGCTTAGTGAAGCCCAGTCCTACAATACCAAGGGTTAATGAAGACAGAGATTTTAAAAACTCCTACACTCTCCTGGTAGCCATGTACATTATAAACAATCTCTTTGGAAAACAATTTGGCTTTATTTTGTAAAGTGAGCATTTGCTGCCTATGATTGAGTGACTGCTCTCATGGGTAGTCCATTCCTACTCCTGCAGTGTTTTTCAAACCTTTTGTCACCACTCATTTGTGTTTTCTGTGATCAGTTAACTGGGAGTCATAACTAGCATTTTTGTAAACATTGAAGAGGTAAATATCATTTCATTATTTCGTGTAACTTTTGTTTTATATATGTGAGCATGTTTACTGGTTGAATACAGCAATCACCTTTCTTATGCTATGAATAGTGGTCCAAAAGTTCAAACACTTCTCATTTTAAATACTTGCACATATGTACCAGGAGAATGTATACAAATGTTTGTAGTACTTTACAACAAAACTTGGAAACAAAGCAAATGACCAGTAGACTTGTAAGTCTGTGGTATATTCACAAGACAACTCTAGAAAACAATAATGACTGCATGAGACTTACAAGCATCACAAGTGAAAAAAGACCTCATAGACTGATATGTTTAGAAAGCTCAAGAACAAGTAAAGGTGAACAATATGCTGCTGAGGAATACCCACATTGTAAGGGATTAATAACTACAAATTAATAATTAGAGAATAAGAAAATTAGGGAATACACTTGGTAAGTAGATGAAAGATGGAAGAAAAATGATAGATTCAATACCATTGGTGGTGTACCAGTTCTTTAGGTGGATTCACAGATACTTATTATGCAACATAATTTAAATCTATACTTATCATGTGCATATATAATTATGTAATTTACACATTTATAAAAATGCCCCATCCATGTAAAGCCTCTATCTTTTAACACAATAGTGAGTTGATGTTCCCAAACAAACGAACAAACACTGAATTTGAAAAGAAAAAAAAAAACAGGTTAAGAAGTTAAGACAACACAGGGGAGGGGTGGAGGGGTGGGGAAGATGCTTGTCTGCATGCCAAGGGTCACATGTACCCGTTTAGGTAACCATTTGTTGTTCAGTTGCTAAGCCCTGTCCAACTCTTTGCAACCCCAGGACTCCAGCATGACAGGCTCCTCTGTCCTGCACTATTTCCTGGAGTTTGCTCAAACTCATGTCTATTGAGTTGGTGATGCTATCTAACCATCACATCTTCTGCCGCCACCTTATCCTTTTGCTTCAATTTTTCCCAGCTTCAGGGTCTTTTCCACATGTATGTAACCATAGTTTTAAAGTTTCTTAAGACCAGGGCATAGGGTAGGGAATGATCATGAACAGCTGTATCACTACCTTAGGCGTGAGAGTTAATTATGTGCTTTTCTTGCTTTCACGGCAAAAAGAAAAGAAATCACAATTCATTAAACTTTGTCAGCGATGTGTATACCCAGTATATCCACACTTCGGCCAAGTCAGCATAATATAGACTCATGATGGGTCCTTTAGTCCTAAGCTATTAACTATGGAAACAGTAATTCATGTAAGCCATACCTCTCAACCATTAATTTAGAATTGGAACAAACTTCCAATGCTTTCCTAATTTTCTTCACATTATCTTGGGGCAACTCATTCATTTCTGAGAAGTGGCTCACAAAAAACAAAACGGCACTTGCGGGGAAGGAAAGAGTGGCAGGGAGAAACCCCCAGGACAAAGGGGTTGTGGAAGCTGAAAACATGGAAAACGTCTACAGTAAGAAGTCCAAAATAACATCCAAAATTGGGGGGAAACTTTCAAAGGTTCTTTTCTGTGCAATAAGGAAATTCAGATTAAGAATCCATTCTTTTTATAAAAACATTAAGCAGAACATTCAACTTCAGCAAAACCCACCACAAAGATGGCGGAAGAACGAAGCCCCTACTCCACCCGCAGCTAGAGGCTCTCGCCTAACATTTCCCACAAACCCCTCCGCGCGGCCCGCTGGCCAAAACCTGTCCGGCCTGCCTACCACCACTGCGCACGCGCGGCGCGACGTCACGTGCGCTCCCAGGGCTCAGCGGAGCTGGCGGGAGGGGCCTTGCCAGCTTCCGCCGCCGCGTCGCTTCTGAGCTCGAACGGCGGGTTCTCGGTGCCTCCGTCGCGGCGGGGCAGTCAGGGGTCGCGAGGCCGATCGAGGGATGCGAGGTGGCGCGGCCATGGGACTGCGCCGTGCCCGGTGACAGCAGGGAGCCGAGCGGCCCGGGCCCTGAGCGCGTCTCCTCCGGGGGGCCTCGCCCTCCTGCTCGCGGGGCCGGGGCTCCTGCTGCCGTTGCTGGTGCTGCTGCTGGCGGCGGCGGCGGCCAGAATAATGTCGGGCCGCCGCTGCGCCGGCGGGGGCGCGGCCTGCGCGGGCGCTGCTGCCGAGGCCGTGGAGCCGGCCGCCCGCGAGCTGTTCGAGGCTTGCCGCAACGGGGACGTGGAGCGAGTTAAGAGGCTGGTGACGCCCGAGAAGGTGAACAGCCGCGACACGGCGGGCAGGAAGTCCACCCCGCTCCACTTCGCCGCAGGTAAGCGAGGCCAGCGCCTCCTTGCCTCGCCCCAGACCCCACCTGCGCACTCGGGTTCGCAGGCCCGAATCCAGATACAGTGCTCCTTTCCCCCCGGCCCTTCCCCCTGGGACTTCGGTCCCGGTTCTCTTGATGTCGTCGAATGGGAGGTGAGGAGTCCCCTAGGTTTTAGGGGGTGAATGTGCCACAGTCACTGGAAGTTGTTGTGGGTTTTTTTTGCTTTGTTTTGTTTCGACAATACCTGTACCCACTTCCGGTCTTACTACCCTAAAAGGCCTCTACAGGCTAGAAAGAGTAGGGGACGAAGTAGACCTTGTGATTTTTAAGGGCCAGTTATCTTCCAAACCTATCTTTCTTGCACTTTCCACTATAACTCTTGAAAATCCTTTGTGTGACGTTCTTGAGGCTTTTGTCAAATGCAGGGATGTAATTTAGGAGGATCAGCTTAATGGTTCATTGACACATTAGCATTAATGGGTTTACCTGGGTAGCAGTCATTGGCAAGTTTCTGGAGACAAACTGGAAATAGTCAAGTTTGGAAGAACTGAGGTCTGACTTAGGCTGGGTGCGGGATGCGTGCGGGTAGTCTCTGCCAGACACAAGTTGGGATGGAGAGTAGTATAATGCCACAAAGATGGTGCGGGGACTCTAGTTTGGGTCTAGATTTTAAATTGGAAGTTATCTCGCCTCATCCTGAGATTTAGATCGTTTGAATTACACACATACACATTTTTATATATGTTTACTAGGTTCATTTTTGATAGGTGTATTAAATTTAATTGAAGAATATAAAAGCTAGAGATGGGACACAGCTTATTTCTGTGAAGCATTTATACTTTTCTCTTGGAAGAAGGATTGTGATTGCACTCTGTAATGATGAGCCGAGAAACGTAAGAAAGATTTCCTTGTTCAGAAGCATTGCTTTTACGCTTTCAGTGGGAAATGTGTTTGTCTTAACCTGCACCTGATTTAGAATGTAAATATTACTGGAAAGTATGCTTTCTCCATCAATTACAAATTTGTTGGGTTCCCATTGAGGAACTTTTTAAGGGAGAAGGTTTGGAGGACCATTGGTGGGAGAACTAGAAACAGCCTGTGGGCAGTGGAAAGGGAAGAGAAGAATACTAAAGTCTAATCTCAGGTTTAGCTAGTTTTGCCTAAAATTTTGATGATCACCGCTGTCTCTTAATTTGAATTGTCCTGCTTGTCCATGTAGTCAACATTTAAGCAACTGATTTGGGAAACTGTCATAACCTACTGATACATAATCCAAAGGGTAGTGTTACTCAGATTCTGTTTGCTTGATCTGTGGGATAAAAATAACCAAAGATCTTAGTTGCTACCTTTCAAGAATTTGTTGTATTAATGAGTTCATATCTGAAAATAGTAATATTTAGAGACTTAAGGTTATGGATTAGCTTCCTATTAACCTTTTTCCTCCCAACCATCCCACCCTGAGCTCTGTCCCAAGATCAAAGCACTTTTTGCCAAACTGAAGTGGAAAACTCTGTGGTTTGTTCAAACTGAAATGGAAAACTTATTTTAGGAACCAGTTACGCCTCACAATTTACCCAAATTATCAGGTACAGGTTATAAGATTAAGAATTTGAGGTATAAAAGAAAGTAATAAAAATTACTAATGATCTATATTAAACCAGAGTTTTAAAGCTCTGCATTTAAACCCAGGTATATAAAAAACTTTAATTAACTCTGTAAATTTCAGTCTGAATTATTACTTAAGATTAATGAGAGAGAACCTTCTTACTCAAATTTTGAAATAAATGCATCCAGCTGCACTTTTTCTTAATATGTGGAGAATATATTTTATAAACTCTCTGTAGTAGTGAGTTATTAGTTATGGTAACATGCACGTCAGCATGTCATTGGAAGTTCAGTGTAGGTGGGATTATATAACTGCCTGACCGAGCAGTGTCCCGTGTTTGTGCATTATAGGGTAAGCTGTAGGGGAACCTTTTTTTTTAAGCCAATTAAAACTTGGACATTTTATGGGAGGTGGGTAGGTATGATTTTGTCTTTTTGTTTCAATTCCAGAGAACAGGAATGAGAGATTGGTGCAAAGGAAAATGAATCACTATAGAACAGTTTAGAGAATTTGGTCTGTCTTTTCATCTAAAATATTTAGTTCATTTAAAGAATAATTGCTAGCCCTAAAGGAGTTAAGTTCTTGTGTCAAATGGAAAAAATAATCAGATAAACAGTAACTTTTCTATTATCAGACTAGATTCCATTTCTTAAATAAGTATGCTTCAAGAAGTCACTGCTAGTCAGAAGTTTCCTCTTCAGTCCCCCTGCCACCAGCCCCTTACCTATCCCCTCCCCCCAACACACACACACAGGGTGTGAATGAGTTTTTTGTGACACATTACGAAACTTGTAGAGGCAAGTTGGTGGTAGTAAAGCTGCAGCTCTAATTTTGCTAAAAGCAGTAACATCTGAAATTCTTGACAGTATAATCCCCTAGAAAACAAGCAGGTTTCAGTAAAGGATATTGCTTCTCTGAACTTGCTTCTGAAAAAATGAAGAGGGCCAGAATCTTTGGGAGAACGTTATCTTTTTGTCCATCATAGCCAAAGAAAGAAATACACAGCATTCTCAGGAATCTTAGAACAGGAGAACAGAATTCTCTGGCTTGAGAATATTAAATATTCTTTAAGATGTGCAGAGAATTGTTCAATGGGAAAAAAATGTAAAATAGCATTCAGTTCAAAGAATTCAGGTATAGAGATGGTAGAAAGAGATGATATATATGTATGTATATAGTTGTAGTTGGAGAAGACAAGTTGAAAAATAATTTGCATTGTTAGAGTTATAGTTAAACAAAGTAACTTTTGTTTTGTACTTAGTATGTTACTTTTCTGTATTTACAGTATGCTACTCAGCCATGTACTTCAGGTGCTACATTCAATTATGTATAAAGTATGTATATGAATTGCATATAAGGTTTCCCACTCCCCCACACCAAGTGTGAACTAGAGCACCTGGAATTTATTATACAATCAACTGATAGGAAACCTACTTTTTTTAGAGAGAAAAGAAGACTAAGGCTAAACAATGTTGCCATCCACATATGTGGAAGAAGTCAAGTACACAAAGTGAGAGGATATGACTTGTGTGGCCTTTGCAGTCAAAGCTAGGGGCTAGTAGGTGAAAGGTTACGTGGAGTCAGACTGCCTTTAACAATCTACTCAACTGTGGGATTGGCTGGGAGTCTCCTTACAGTGGTTGAATTGCCACCTTTGAGAGGTATGGAAAGGATTTCTGTATAGGGAAGGCAGTTGGACTGGTAGGTCAGAATCTGACTTGTATAAGAAAGTGAAATGATTTCTCCAATTGAAGATGTTAATAACGTAGCTGCCCAGTGGCTTCCTTGGTGGCTCAGATGGTAAAGAATCCGCCTGCAATGCAGGAGACCCAGGTTCGATCCCTGGGGCGGGAAGATCCTCTGGAGAAGGGAACGGCTACCCACTCCAGTATTCTTGCCTGGAAAATTCCATGAACAGAGAAGCCTGGCAGGCTACAGTCCACGGGGTTGTTGAGAGTCAGACACACTGAGCAACTGACGCTTTTACTTTCAGCTGCCAAAGATGTAATAGCTTTTGTGGTTACCACTGATACCCTTTCCCAAAGTGGTGCTATGGAAGCCCTCCATTAAAGTTTCAAAAGCATTTCCCTCTTTTGGCTGTAGGCCAACATCATAATTATGGGAGATCCACAAAAAGTACCCCCATTTCTTACCTAGGGCTAGAATTATAGACTGTTTTCAGGATTGTTTTTTGCTGTGGGGGATAATTAAATCCTGTATCGGTAGAAAACCCCTGTATCAAAGACCAGTCTATTTAAGACTTCAGAATATTTTTTTTTACTACCAGATCTCTTGTTATAGTATATTATCAAGACTTGAGTTACATCTTTTTCCTCAGCTGTTGGTGGATTTAGAGGTAGGCAGTAGACTTCAGTAGCAACCAGTTTGGAGTGCTTGTTTCAATATTTCTGCATTCAGATTGTCAGACTTTCATCACCCCAGAGGCCATGGGATCCTTTCCAAAGTTTCTCCTACTCTGACCAGACTATTTGTCCCAAGTTGAACTAGACAAAGCCTTCTCCTATGTATTCCTCATTGTCAACAAACACATGCAGGAAGTACTTCTTTCTGGATCTTAGTCAAGTTAAGTTATTAGGTGGGTACAAAAGTAATTGTGGTTTGGGGCCATGAAATTTAAATCATCATAACGAGGCTCAAACACATGTTTATTAATAAAAATAGGAACCATTACAATCAACTCATTTTTGCCAATGAGAAATAAGTTTATTCCTGTAGTGTAAAAATCCATACTTAGGGTTTTGATGAGCTTTTGGAAAGCATTTTCTGCTTCCTACTGATTGTGGAAGTGTTTTCCCTGCAAAAAGTTGTTGAGATGCTTGAAGAAGTGGTAATCAGTTGGCAAGAGATCAGGTGGATATGGCGGATGAGGCAAAACTTTGTAGCCCAATTCATTCAACTTTTGAAGCGTTGGTTGTGTGAGGTACGGTCAGGCGTTGTCATGGAGAAGAATTGCACCCTTTCTATTGACCAGTGCCGGCTGCAGGCATTGCAGTTTTTGGTGCATCTCATTGATTTGATGAGCATACTTCCCAGATGTAATGGTTTCAGAAAGCTGTAGTGGATTAGATGGGCAGCAGACCATGAAACAGTGACCATGACTTTTTTGGGAGTGCAAGTTTGGCTTTGGGAAGTGCTTTGGAGCTGCTTCTCAGTCCAGTCACTGAGCTGGTCATTTCTGGTTTTTATATAAAATCCCACTTTTTCAGTCTGATTGAGAAATGGTTCTTTGTTTTTGAGTAGAGTAAGAGAAGAAAACTCCTCACAATGGTGGGTTGTTTTTTATTTGCAGTCAGCTCATGAGGCACCCACTTTTTTTTTCATCTTTCCGATTTGCTTCAAATACCAAACAGCCGTAGAGTGATTGACGTTGAGTTGTTTGGCAGCTTCTTGTGTAGTTGTAAAAGGATCAGCTTCTTGGTCGTTGTCCGCTTCTGGTGGCTGGCCACTGCGCTCCTCATCCTCAAGGCCCTGGCCTCCTTAGCAAAACCTCTTGAACCACCACTGCCCTGTAGTTCTTGGGCTGAAGGCATAGTTGATGTTTTGAGTTGTCCCCGCTGCTTTATGACCCAGACCCGTGTTGAACTTGAATAAAAAAATTACTCAAATTAGTTTTTTGTCTAACATCATTTCTATAGTCTAAAGTAAATATAAAATAACCAGCAAGTAGTAAGTCATTAGCAAAAAAACATAAAAGAAGAAATGTGCATTGAAACAATGTATAACATAACCACATTTATTTAAGAATGTATTCTACTATCAAATGGCAAAAATCAACAATGTAAAACTGCAATTAATTTGAACCAATCTAATAATAGTAAGTGAGAAGTATAAAATGATAGCCTTTAAAAAATCTGACAAGAGTCCTGGCTGTGTTAAGTCAAGCTGAAGGCTGCTTGATTAGACATTCCCATCTTCTGGATCGCAGGAGCCTTCTCTCTTTCATGGCATTTGTTGATATTTTCTGTTTTTTAATGTTTCCTTCTGACAAAGCTCTGTGTGACGCCTTGAGTTGGCAACACATACTGTCGTTGCATATTGGACCAGCTGCATCATCAGTGGCTCATTCTATCTTCAGGCTGTAAAAAGGGAGAGATGGGGGCTCTCAATGAAACTTCCTAAGAGTCTAAGTTGGTTTCTCTCTAGCAACTTCCAGTGCTTCACAACTTTTTGGAAACCATTCAGATGAAAGCATGTTTCCAGTATAGCAGGAAAATATGATACTGTTAACAGTAGTCATGGTTGGCCAGACAGTTCCTGGACTGCAGAAACTGATGGCATCTGGATAGTAATGAAACAAAAGGGAAATTGAATAGACTGCTTTCTTAGTTGTCACAAATCATTAACTTCATATTTTCTGTGGAGGTTGTTTGCTTACTGTTCCAGCCAAAGTATCAGCTATACACTAAATAAATGTTTATCAAGTCCTCCTATATAACCAGTACTGGCCTTGTCCAATGAACAGAAATGAACAGGACATCTTGCCGGCCATTTTATTGATCAGCAAATTTAGTTTCCAAGTAAGCCTGTTTTGTTTCACTGTCGGGGCTCTATAGTGTATTCAAACTCAGTGTATGATTTCATCAGGATTTTCATGTTTGAAGATGAGTGCTATTACATAATTGTAAAATAAAATCACAGTGTATCCTGAGCAGCCGTAACCACTGACTGTAGGCTTCTGATTCCTTTGTAAAGAGATCCTTAGGATAATGGAGCTGGGTATCGACTCTAAGGATATGCCTATTCATGTTTTACCTGGCCAGTGAGAGCGTGATCAGAACATACCTTGGAAAACTGTTTTTTCTTCAAAAAATGAGTACATAACAGAAATGCTTTGAATTATTCTTGAGACTGTAAGAATGGGGATTGTGTCAGAGATTAGCTCTTAGAGTTTGGGAAGCCACTTAAATCTAAACATTTCACCAAACTTCCAAAAGTAGATTTTAAAATTTGAAATAGCTCCCTACTGACCCCTTCTAAATAATTCCTTTCACGTCAAGAAGTGACTTCCAACACTCTAAATCTCAGACTCTTATCTATTCTCAGAATAGCAGCATGACCTCTATATACCTATTGTAGTCCTTACACTGTGATTGGAAAACATGCTGATCTCTCTGTCAGTCTCCAGATGGGTTTCAGATCTCTTAATGGCTAGGAAATCATGTTGATACAGTTGTTGAGGTGAAAGTCCTCATCTGCGTCTTGGACTGTTGGTAATTATGTAGATAAAATCACCTTAACCCTTTCTCCTCATATCTCCTCCCTAGCTAAAACTTCAATTTCAGTATTTAATCAAACACATCAGTATTGATTCTCTCGTTAACTCTGGTTAGAAACAACTATCTTCTTTTCTCAGTGGTATTTTAGCAAAAGGCTACTCTTGACCTTTGTTCAGCTTGATCACTAATCCTTTGTAACAGATAGCTTCCTGACACTATCACATAGAACAACTAGATGTTCTGCTATAGCTATTTCTGTGGCCACTTCACACCCCTTTTTTGGGAAGTTACTCTGTGAGTCACCATTTTGACTACTTCAGACAACATTACCACTGAAGAAATAGTGATCCTTCTCAAGGTCCTTGAGTACACCAAGTAACTTTGCAAAGAAAGAGATAACTTTACTAACTTTTCTTTATTCTGATTCTTTTTCTCTTACTCTCCAACTGAAGTCTTTAATAAAAGCGTTTCTTCCAGGTGGATGCTGCGTGGCCGAAATAGCAGAACCACTGATTGGGGCAGCTGGGGGCGGCTCACTTGGGAGGACAGTGTGATCAGCAGTGCCCAGGCTGTGACAAGGAATATTTGGGTCAGAGACCTTTCTTCCTGGAAGTTTTCCCTCTTGGCCTTTGCAGTGCTAGTCTTTCTAAGTTTTACTTCTCAGTCTCCTTTTCTTGTACCATGATGCATTTTTTCAGCAAATATAAACAAATTTTTTTTGTTGCTGTGTGCCAGGCAGTGTGCAGGACACTGGGGAAGTAGGGATGTATTAAGATAGACGTTGACCCTCCCGTTATGGAGTTCAGGAGATTAGTACTGAAAAGTAATTATATGTTTTAATAAGTACCAGAGGATACTGCTGTGAATAGCAAAGACGAAAACCCCTGTGTATTTTCTGGAGCTTGAGTTCTAACGGAGGAGAGGGGGAAACCAACTGCATTGATTGTATGACTGTACAGAATGGACCGCTTTAGATAGAATGATCAGGGGTGGCCTCTTTAAGGTGGAGACATTAGACAGCGAATAGAAATGCAAAGAACAAGGGAGGATGCGGCCAAGCAGACAGGCAGCATATACTAAAGTAAGGCTGGCACACTTGATGAACTGAAAGAAAGGGAATCATGGTTCAGAAAGGGAAAAGTGGTTTGAAATGAAGTTAGAGAAGTAGGTAATGGCCAATTCAGGCAGCAGGCTTTGTAGGCCATGGTAGCATGATTGAATTTTATTCTAAGAGTGTCAGTGGGAAGCCAATGAATTACTTTAAATGGGGGTATGATATGAGGATTGTTTTTAAAAGATCGCTGGGGACAGTGAAAATGTGAAGCCCAATTAAGGAGACTTTTGCAGTGGTTCAGGCTGGAGACAGTGGCCCGGGAGGTGGCGGGGTGGTTGGGCAGTGTCAGTGGAATGAAGAGAAGTTAGGGAACGTGTTGAGTTTGAGATGCCTTTGAAATACCCAGGTGGAGATATGTCTAGTAAACAGTCTGGAATTCAGGTGAAAAATCTAGACTGCAGATTTCAGTTTGCAGGTCATGTATCTAAAGTGAAAGTGAAGTCTCTCAGTCGTGTCCGACTCTTAGCGACCCCATGGACTACAGCCCACCAGGCCCTCCGGCCATGGGATTTTCCAGGCAAGAGTACTGGAGTGGGGTGCCATTGCCTTCATGTATCTAGGTGGTATTTAAAGCCATAGGAGAAGATGAGGGGAAAAGAGGGAAGAGAACTGAGTCTTGAGGAACCCCAGCATTTAAAAATCAGGTGGAATAAGCAAGAAGCCCCTACGGAGGTAGGACATGTCCGAAACTTGACATTTCTCATCTGCTGCCACATCCTGTCTCAGTTGATGCTAACCCCACTCCTCCATTCCTTAGTCCAAAAACCTTGGAGTCAGCCGTGACTCCTCCCTTGCCCCCACCTTCTCTTAACCTCCTCACCCTCTCACCCTTACCCTCACCCCACATCCATTCTGAGAGCAAACTATGGTGGCTGTACCTTCAGAGTGCCCAGAATCTGCCACTTAATACTCTGACAGGTGCCACCACATTATGGTCCAAACTACCATGATCTTGCATTGGTTTCTAACCTGAACCCCCTTAAATCTTGTCTCAACCCAACAGCCAGAGGGCAATTTTCAGATACGTCATGTCATGTAATTTACCAACTCAGAATCCTACGATGACACTCCCTTCTTCCACAGTAAAAAAGCCAGAACTCTTACAGTGAATTCTGTAATCCTCAGGCCTCTGTGGCTGGTCCTCGTTACTTCTAACCTCACCTCCTATTCTGCTACCCCTTTCTCATTCAGCTCCATTTATTCTAGCCTTCTGACTGTCGGTCAGTAGGGCTAGTTCTCTCTCCGTCAAGTCTTGGGTCAGATGTCACCATCTCAGCAAGGCCTGTGGTGACCTCACTGTTCTACTTTATGACCCCCTCCATGTACACACTCTGGTCACCTTTTTTTTTTTTTTTTTTTTTTTTGCTGGATCTTCATTGCTGCTCGGGCCTTTCTCTAGTTGTGATACTCAGGCTTCTTTTTTTTTTTTTTCCAGGCTTCTTATTGCGGTGACTGTTTGCAGAGCACGGGCTCCAGGGCCCTTGGGCTCCAGTAGTTGCAGCTTTTGTGCTCTAGAGCACAGGCTCAATGGTTGTAGCCAATGGGCTTAGTTGCTCCACAGCATGTGGGACCTTCTGGATCAGGGATTGAACTTGTGTCTTCTGCATTGACAGTCTGATTCTTTACCACTGAGCCACGAGGAAATCCCTGATCACTTCTTATTCTCCTCTTTTTCTAATTACCTTTTAACATACTTACTTTGTGCATTTATTGTTCATCTCCTCCACCTCCATGGAAGTTCCTCAAAGGCAGATATTTGGTCTGTTCTGTACACTAGTACAGAGAAGGCAATGGCACCCCACTCCAGTACTCTTTCCTGGAAAATCCCAAGGACAGAGGAGCCTGGTGGGCTGCAGTCCATGGGGTCGCTAAGAGTCAGACATGACTGAGCGACTTCACTTTCACTTTTCACTTTCATGCATTGGAGAAGGAACTGGCAACCCACTCCAGTGTTCTTGCCTGGAGAATCCCAGGGACGGGGGAGCCTGGTGGGCTGCTGTCTATGGGGTCGCACAGAGTCGGACACGACTGAAGCGACTTAGCAGCAGCAGCAGTACACTAGTAAGTCAGAGGCACCCCGAAAAATGTCATCACGTGGTTGATTCCCTGATCATTTGGTTTCTTTTTTTGTTTGTTTAAGTCTTGATTGAATTTGTCCCGATATTATTTTTGTTTTTCATTTTGTTTTTGTTTGGCTTCAAGGCTTGTGGGATCTAAGCTCCCCAACCAGGGATCAAACTTGCACCCCCTGCATTGGAAAGTGAAGTCTTAACCACTGGACTACCAGGGAGATCCCTCCCTGATCGTTTGTTAAATGAACAGATGAGGCAGGAAAACCAGAAAGGTGTGATGTCATGGAAACTCAGAGATACTCTTCACAAGAGAGGGATTAGTCAATTGTCGAGTCAGTTGCCAAATGTTGCTGAGAGATCTAGTCAAATGAGAACAGACATGTGTCCTTTGGGTTTGGCAACATGGAGGTTGTAGGTGGCCTCAATGAAAGCAGTCATAAAGAAGAAGCCAGACTGGATTTGGAAGAGGAGTAAATGTGAAATAGAGAATTGGGGACAGTCTGTAGGGTTTCCCTGGTGGTTCAGACGGTAAAGCATCTGCCTACAATGCAGGAGACCCGGGTTCGATCCTTGGGTTGGGAAGATCCCCTGGAGAAGGAAATGGCAACCCACTCCAGTATTCTTGCCTGGAAAATCCCACGGATGGAGGAGCCTGGTAGGCTACCGTCCATGGTGTCCCAGAGAGTTGGATACAACTGAGTGACTTCACTTTCACTTTCCTAGAGGTTTGAATATGCAGGGGAGCAGAGAAATGGACATGTGAATTCAAGGAGAATATTTTTAATAAAATGGAACATATAGAACATGTTTACATACTGTTGGGAATGATCTGGTGGAGAGGGAGAGATTGATGTGGATGGGAATACCTTGAGAAGGTGAGAAAGGACTTGAGAAGGTGAGAAAGTGTAAGATGAGAAGGGATTGATCTTTGCTAAGAAACATACTTCTTTCAACAGAACAGAAAACTAGCGCCCTCTAGTCAGCTTCATTTTCTTGCATGGCTTTGAACACCATCTTTACGGTCAAGACTTCAAAATGTCAGTTGTTAGTTCATACTAATTTCCTTAGTTAGAAATACACAGAACCTTCTACTTATTGGACATTTGTTCCTCAAACAGATGTCCAAAAATATTTAAGCATTTCCAAAAACAAATAATCTTATCTTAGGAAACATCCTGTTTTCCTTTATATTTTAGATATCTGATTGTCATCTTCTTTCCCCAAATTAAAGAAGTTGCCAGATACTGTCAGTTTTCTCTTCTCTTTAGTTACTCCTGGCAACATTGTATGTAGTAGGAAAAGATTAGAAACAACCCAACTATTCATGAGAAAGAAACTAGTTTAATTTTGATTGTTGTTCAGTCACCCAGCCGTTTCCAATACTTTGCAACACCAGGCCTTCCTGTCCCTCAGCATCTCCCGAAATTTGCCCAAGCTTATGTCCATTGCATCGGTGATGCCATCCAGCCAGCCATCTCATCCTCTGATGCCCTCTTATCTTTCTGCCCTCAATCTTTCCCAGCATCAGGGACTTTTCCAATGAGTCAGCTGTTCCCATCAGGTGACCAAAATACTGGAGTTTCCGCTTTAACATCAGTCCTTCCTGCGAGTATTCAGGGTTGATTTCCCTTAAGATTGGTTTTATCTCCTTGCTGTCCAAGGGACTCTGAGTAGTCTTCTCCAGCACCAAAGTTGGAAGGATCAATTATTTGGCACTCTGCCTTCCTTACTATTCAACTCCCATAACCATGTGTGACCACTGGGAAGACCATAGCCTTGACTGTCCAGCCCTTGGCTGGCAGAGTAACGTCTCTGCTTTTCAGCACACTGTCTAGGTTTGTCGTAGCTTTCCTGCTAAGAGGCAAACGTCTTCTGATTTCATGGCTGCAGTCACCATCCACAGTGATTTTAGAGCTCAAGAAGAGGAAATCTGTCACTGCTTCCACCTCTTCCCCCCTCTATTTGCCATGAAGTAATGGGACCAGATGCCATGATCTTAGTTCTTTTAATATTTAATTTTAAGCTGACTTTTTCACTGTCCTCCTTCACCCTCATCAAGAGGCTCTTTAGTTCCTCTTCGCTTTCTGCCATTAGAGTGGTATCATCCCATATCTGAGGTTGTTGATGTTTCTCCCTCCTATCTTGATTGCAGCTTGTAATGCATCCAGCCTGGCATTTCGCATGATGTGTTCAGCATATCGATTAAACAAACAGAGCGACAGCAGACAGCTCTGTCATACTCCCTTTTTCGATCTTGAACCACTCATGTTCCATATAGGGTTCTAACTGTTGCTTCTTGACTCACATACAGGTTTCTCAGGAGACAGGTGAGATGGTCTGGTATTCCTGTCTCTTTAAGAGCTTTTCACAGTTTATTACAATCCACACAGTCAAAGGCTCTGGCGCAGTCAATGAAATAGAGGTAGATGTTGGTCTGGAAATTGCCTAGCTTTCTCTGTGATCTAGTGAATGTTGCCAATTTGATCTCTGGTTCCTCTTCCTTTTCTAAACCCAGCGTGGACATCTGGAAGTTCTTGGTTTGCATAATGCTGAAGCCTAGCACGCAAGGGTTTAAGCATGACCTTGCTAACATGGGAGATGAGTGCAATTGTCTGAGGGTGAGTGCATTCTTTGGTACTGCCCTTTTTGGGGAATTAGGATGAGGATTGACCTTTTCCAATCCTGTGGCCACTCTTCCAGCAGTGGAGGTAATGAATAGATTCAAGGGATTAGAACTTGTAAGTAGTGTGGCTGAAGAACTATGGATGGAGGTCCGTAATGCTCTACAGGAGGCAGCAAGCAAAACCATCCCAAAGAAAAAGATAAGCAAAAAGGCAAAGTGGCTATCTGAGGAGGCCTTACAGATAGCTGAAGAGAAGAGAAGAGAAAAAAACAAGGGAGAAAGGGAAAGGTATATCCCATTAAACGCTGATTTCCAAAGAACAGCATGGAGAGACAAGAAGGCCTTCTTCAATGAACAGTGTATAAAACTAAAAGAAAACAACAGAAGAAAGACTAGAGAGCTCGTCAGGAAAATGGGAGATATCAAGGGAACATTTTACCCAAAGATGGGCAAAATAAAGGATAGAAACGGTAGAGACTTAGTAGATGCTGAAGAGATGGAAAGAATACATGGAAGAACTGCACAAAAAAGATTTAAATGAACTAGATTACTACGATGGTGTGGTCAGCCACCCAGAACAAGGCATTCTGGACAGTGCAGTCGAGTGGGCCTGAAGAAGCACTGCTGTTAATAAAGCTAATGGATGCGACGGAATTCCAGCAGAACTCTTCAAAACCCTAAAGGAGGATGCCGTCAAGGTGTTGCATTCAATATGTCAGCACATCTGGAAGAAGATTCATGAGAAAGGAACTAGTTTTAAAATTGGTTGTTTTTTTTTTTTTGTTCAGTTGCCCAGTGACGGTCCTTGCGACCCCATGGACTGCAGCACGCCAGGCTTTCCTGTCCCTCACCATCTCCCAGTTTGCCCAAGTTCATGTCCATTGCATTGGTGATGCCCTAAAACTAGTTTAATTTTGATACTTGCAATCAATAAAATGTGTGGCTATTGGAGTTGATTTGTAGGATATTATTAGCTTTTTTAAAAGGCAGATGCAAAACAAGGTTTTAAAGTATATTTATTAGGCAATTTGCTTGTCTTCAGTGACCATTCATATTTTACAGTGGTGTTTTTCATACTATTTCTTTGAGATGCCTCTGAAGTAGAAGGAAAATTTCGTTTGGGTCTTTGTAAAGGAGAAGAAGGCAGATTCTTCTGAATAGTATTACTTTAAATTGAATTCAGTTAATTTGCAACTCTATGAGTGCCAACTGTGTACCAGGCATTGGGTATTTTTGCAACAAACAAGACACATACTGGGATTTTATATAAGATTTCATTAGAAGTGTTAACTCAGAAAGGCTTATGCACCTCCATATTCACTGCAGCATTTTTTCTTTTCTTCCTGTTTTTTAAAATTGAAGTATAGTTAATTTATAGTGTTGTGCTAGTTCCTGGTGTACTGCACAGTGATTTGGTTTTGTGTGTATGTGTATAAATTCTTTTTCATATTGTTTTTCCATTATAATTTATTACAAGACATTGAATATAGTCCCTGTGCTATATAATAGGTCCCTGATAATTATCTATTTTATAAATATTAGTTTGTATCTGCTAACCCCAAGCTCCTAATTTACTGATCCCTCAGTTCCCTTTTGGTAACCATACATTGTTTTCTTTGTCTGTGAGTCTGTTTCTGTCTTGTAAATAAGTTCATTTGTATCATATTTTTGTTGTTGTTCAATCGCTAAGTTGTGTCCAGTTCTTTGCAACCCCAGTGAGCATTCCAGACTGCTCTGTCTTTCACTGTCGTACCATATTTTAGATAGACGTGATACCTGATATTTGTCTTATCCATTCCTCTGTCCATGGACATTTAAGTTGCTTCCATGTCTTGGCTATTGTAAATAGTGCCGTTGCAACATTAGTTACAAAAGCTAAGACATGGGGAAAAACCTAAGTGCCTGTCAAGGTATGAATGGATAAAGAAATTGCGGTATATATACACGATGGAGTATAATTCAGCTGGGAAAATACGATATCTTACCATTTGTAATAGCATGAATGGTATTAAGCTATGTGAAGTTAAGTCCTGGGGATGTAATATACAGCATGAAGACTATAGTCAATAATACTGCATTATATATTTGAAAGTTGCTAAGAGAGTAGATCTCATCACAAGAAAAAATACCTATATGTGGTGGTAATGTTAACTAGATTATTGTGTTCATTTTACAGTATATACATGAAGAAGGAAATGGCAACCCACTGCAGTACTCTTGCCTGGAGAATTCCATGGACAGAGGAGCCTGGTGGGCTGCTGTCCATGGGGTTGCACAGAGTTGGACATGACTGAAGCGACTTAGTATGCATGCATGCATGCAGTATATACAGATCATATCATTATGTTATACACCTGAAACTAATAAAATCTTATATGTTAATTATGTCTCAGTTTTTTTCCTAGGCAAAAAAAGATTTCCTTTAAGTCTATTGCCTGAAAGCAGCTTGAGAAACACTATAGTCTGTAGGACAAAATCCAGATACCACCTTAGTGTGACTTAAAAGATTCTTCCTTTTCTGACTTCTGCCTACTTGGGCATTCTGTGTCCTAGCTACTGTGAATGATTTGCTCTTTCACACTTGTGTACATTTTGTTTCTTCTGCTTGTACTAACTTCTTCCCACTCCCCCTTTTCTCCTAACCTTTCTTCCCTTCTCACCTTTCTTCTCTCTTCATTCTCCTAGTGATCTCTTCATTTTTAATGTAAGCCTTCAGCTCAGGTGTCATCACTGGACTCTTCTCTGGGACTGTCTTTCCTGTTCTCTGCTTTCCACTAATTTAGATAGTCTCTTCTTTGAGCTGTAGTAGCATTTTTATATATACCTCTTTTATGAGTTACAGTATACTGAAATTACTAGTTCTAATTGTTTTTCCACATCGTAAATTGTAAGCTCTTTGAGGATAGGACATCAGTCCTGGGTGTTCATTGAAAGGACTGATGTTGAAGCTGAAACTCCAATACTTTGGCCACCTGATGCGGAGAGCTGACTCATTGGAAAAGACTCTGATGCTGGGAAAGATTGAGGGCAGGAGGAGAAGGGGACAACAGAGGATGAGATGGTTGGATGGCATCACTGACTCTATGGACATGGGTTTGGGTGGACTCTGGGAGTTGGTGATGGACAGAGAGGTCTGGCGTGCTGTGGTTCATTGGGTTGCAAAGAGACACATCTGAGCAACTGAACTGAACTGAGGATAGGAAGAGTCAGAGATTGAGAATTGGGGGAATCAAAGATACCCATGTCTCTGACATAGAGCTTAGCAATATTTAGACAAAACAAAACAGTTAATCTCTACAGTCATCTAACTCTTCCCTCAGCTACAGCCAGGCCAGTCCCAGATGTACCCCTTGGAAAGATTATATGTTTTTGCTTTCTCTTTCAACTCCATTTTGGTCTTATAGTCTTGATGGTTGTAAGAATATTCTGGTAAAATTTCGGATGAGAGTGAAACGGTCTTCTCTCTCTCTCTCCCAATACTCATATATTCTTCCCATCTGCTTTAACATATATCTGAAGTCCTTTTCCTTTAACAATTAATTGTAAAAAGATTTTAGGTGCTATTATATGTAAGAGATTGAAAGTCATTGGTACTAAACCTGTAAACCAATATAAATGAGTTGTCAGACTTCTTTGGGGGGAAGTCGCATGGGTTTTTAAAGGAGGCCTCTTACTAGGCAGGGTTGCTTGTGTTGTGCAAGTGGCAGAGTAGGCGCTCCTTCGAAGATACCTCATGTCACACTTTTGCCCAGTATCACCTCTCTTGGTCTTCAGTACAAACTTTCTGTTGCTTTCTCATGGTCCCCCAATTCAGTAGAAACGTTTTATGAGATGGGATGTGGGAAAGGGAGTCTAGCAAGAGTTGGTTAGTATATACTCTGAATACTTGAAAATGTATGCATAACAAAATATGCAGAACTCGTTATTTGCAGTTAGGAATGCTATTGTAGAGTGGTAAACATTTGAACTTCAGGCTTTCAGTCACTAATTACATAACCTTCCTCTGAAGTTAGTAATAGTACTACCTAATGCGTACTACCTTTGTACTTCCTTTGAGTACTACCTTTGGCTTTCTCATTAAGATTAGTTAGTGATGTATTTCATCAATGAATTTTTGTATCTGTTAATGTTTTGCATCCAAAAACACTTTAGTATGACATGTATTTATTGCTTCTATCTTGATATATTTTCTTTGGAGAACTTAAATGTGGATAATTTATTTTCTTCTAGGTTTTGGTCGGAAAGATGTAGTTGAATATTTGCTTCAGAATGGCGCGAACGTCCAAGCTCGTGATGATGGGGGGCTTATTCCTCTTCATAATGCATGCTCTTTTGGTCATGCTGAAGTGGTCAACCTCCTTTTGCGACATGGTGCAGACCCAAATGCTCGTGATAATTGGAATTATACTCCTCTCCATGAAGCTGCAATTAAAGGAAAGATTGATGTCTGCATTGGTAAGACTGTTTACATTCCAGAATTTTTCAGAAATAGTTTGTAACTATTCTGAATCTAAATTGAATTTATTTGTTAACGTGATCAAATTTTGCCAGACTGAATTTAAATATTTAAGAACACTTAATGATTAACCTAGTCACTGTTTACTGAGTATCTTTTTGAATGTGGTACTGTGCTTAAAATTTTTAGATGATAGAGTAGTACAGAATTTCTCTTCTTTGGAAATGTGGATTCTCTTGAGACTGATACCCACAAAGAACCAGATGACAGCATGGTGGAAGTGAACAGAGAGTGTTAGAAGATAATAGTGCAGTGCATGGGCTAGAGTTGAGTCACTCCTTTATCAGTCTTCCTCGGAAGTACTGGGGAGAAAGGTTCAAAAGGGAAGGGTATTGACTACTTTATAAGGAGCTTTGAATTCCAGATTAAGGAGCTTTATATTATTGTGTGGATAGTATGGAATCATTGATAACTTAAGGAGGGGACAATGTGATGAGAGCAGTATATTTAGAAAGTGATTTGGTAGAGGGCTGAGTGGAAAGCATGACATTAAGAAGACTAGTTAGGAAGCTGTAGAATAACACAAATGAAGAATGATGAAGGCATGAACTAGGATGGTTGTAGGAGAGGAGAAATGGCAGCGTAAGTAAAGAAGTGTTTGGAGAAAAAATTGTCAATCATGTAGGATACTTTAATGAAATAGGATTTGCCTAACAGGTTAATCACTGACAGAAAGTTACATGTGAGAAGGCTGCTTATTTGAAAATAGTCATTAACCCAGTATTGACTTTGCTGAGCCTAAAGAGTCAGAAATTTCGGACTCTGCTACCTTCTATGTCCTGATGCAAAACAGGGACATTTTAAATCCTTGAGACAGACAGAAAGCCAGGTCTGTGCACTAGGAAAGGTCTAGGGAACCTATTTTGTTCTCTCTCCCCTCCAACCCAACCTTAAATCACTTTATATGAAAGTCATGAGCTTAGTTTGAATTAGGTTAGGTAATTTATAAAGATAAGAAAAAGATTACCTAGTAACGTCTGTCCAGTTCTCCTTTTCTATGTGTTATGTTTTTTTGTTTGCTTTTATTTTTTGTGTTATCTGTCCTCTGCTCAGAATCCTTTTCTGTTATGTGAGTTTCAGGCCTATTAATACTTAGTTTTAGTAATATAGAGTTTTTCAAATATAGTTATGTATCTGCACTGTCTAGTCTGGGCTTCCCGGGTGGCACTAGAGGAAAGGAACCTGCTTGCCAGTGCAGAAGACATAAGAGATACAGGTTTGATCACTAGGTCGGAAAGATCCCCTGGAGGAGGGCGTGGCAACACACTCCAGTATTCCTGCCTGGAGAATCCCATGGACAGAGGAGCGTGGAGGGCTATAGTCCATGAGGTCATGAAGAGTCAGACATGACTGAGTGACTTAGCACATACGTACACACGTCCGGTGTGGTAGTTGAAATCTTGTAATGTGGCTAGTTCAAACTGAGATGTACTGTAAGGGGAAAATACATACCAGATTTCAAAGACTTTGTATGAATAAAAGGAATACAAAGTTACCTCAATTTTGTATGGACTGCAGTATTAATGTACATATTGAAGTAGCAATATTTGGGGTATATTGGCTTAAATAAGACATGTTAAAATTATCCTCTTTTTGTTTTTATAATCTGGATGCTATAAAATTTTAAATTACATATGTGGCTCACGTTTTTTTTCTGTTGGACATTACTGTTAGAGATAGTACAGTGGAATGCACAGTAGCTGAGCTTCCCTTTCTGCGTGTATTCGCCTGTCTTTCCCCAGCTTTTTTTATAGAGTGTGCTGGAGTATCTTTATATAGTCAAATAACATGTACAGAGTGTAGCACAGCTCTTCTCTTTTTAACGTGTTTTGAGTTATAATGTGGAAAGTTTTGATTGGGGATTCATTAACCCTACAGAGTAGTTTTCTCTTATCCTCCCTCCCTTCCTCTCTTCCTTCCTTTCTGTCTCCTTTTCTTCCTTTCTTCTTTCTCAAATTCCACAAATCCCTATTCTTCGGCTATTCATAGCTTTAGAAATTTCATTTTTGTTATTATGAGCAATCTTTCTGACTTGGGCAGTGTTCATTTGGTATGAGAAAACAGAAAACAAGCTTTCAAGTAAACTTGCCTTTTAATTCTTTATCTGTCCTTGGGCATTTGTTTAACAGAGGAGAATCTGACGTTAAACTCAGCAGACAGATATTTAATGTGTCTTAATACATGAAATCGGAGAAGGCAATGGCACCCCCCTCCAGTACTCCTGCCTGGAAAATCCCATGGACGGAGGAGCCTGGTGGGCTGCAGTCCATGGGGTCGCGAAGAGTCGGACACGACTGAGCGACTTCACTTTCTTTTTTCACTTTCATGCTTTGGAGAAGGAAATGGCAACCCATTCCAGTGTTCTTGCCTGGAGAATCCCAGGGACAGGGAAGCCTGGTGGGCTGCCGTCTATGGAGTCACACAGAGTCGGACATGACTGAAGTGACTTAGCATAGCAATACATGAAATAATGGAATATTTTATATAGTTTTATCTTTAAAATACAGCATTTTTCTACTATCAGGATATATAAAGTCTTAAAATAACTTTGAGACGTCTTAGGGCTTCCCTGGTAGGAACCAAAATTTTTGAGAAAATGATTTACTAAAATCATATTGTCAGAATTACCATTTTGAAAGATAGTGTTTCTGTTTTGCAGTGCTCTTACAGCATGGAGCTGAGCCAACCATTCGAAATACAGATGGAAGGACAGCATTGGATTTAGCAGACCCGTCTGCCAAAGCAGTGCTGACTGGTAAGTCTGCAAGCTCTCTTTGGGTCTTCTGGGAACAGTATAACACACGAGCTTCCTAGATAGACATTCAGTTTCTTGTAGTTAATGATCTCGATTAGATTATTACAATAGTGTCAGTTTAGTTGCTATTTTCTATATTTGAATAGTTGACATGTGATTCTTGTCTAAGAAAAATAAAGCTTTTTTTTTTCTTATTTAGCTTTTAAATTTTGTGATTCCTACCTTTACTGGGGCCAGAGGTAGTAGATAATCATGTGTTACTAATCATTCTCTTGCGTTTTCAAACAAGATTCTGGGCCCACCAATTTCAAAACCTTGAAGAATGGCAATTATTGTATTCTGCTGGGACATATTGATGTTCTGGGAACCTGTTAAGATATATAAGACTGTCGTCCCCTGGTTTAGGTTTATTTTAGACTGTCAGGCTTTTTTGAGTAGTAATATGAGCTTCCCTGGTGGCTCAGATGGTAAAGAATCTGCCTGCAATGCCAGAGACCCCGGTTCGATTCCTGGGTCAGGAAGATCTGGAGAAGGAAATAGCAACCCACCCCAGTATTCTTGCCTGAAGAATTCCATGGACAGAGGAGCCTGATGGGCTGCAGTCCATGGGGTCGTAAAGAGTTGGACAGGACTAAGGGACTAACACTTTCACCTTTGGCTCAGACGGTAAAGCGTCTGTCTACAATGCAGGAGACCGGGGTTCAATCCCTGGGTTGGGAAGATCCCCTGGAGAAGGAAATGGCAATCCACTCCAGGACTATTGCGTGGAAAATCCCATGGACAGAGGAGCCTGGTAGGCTGTATAGTCCATGGGGTCTCAAAGAGTCAGACACGACTGAATGACTTCACTTTCACACATTTCTCCCTTAACAGAGATTTCCTCTGAAGCATCTCTCTGCTATATTATTTTTTGGACTCTTATTTACTGTGTGATCACCATTAAAATTATGTCTAATAGTCAAGAGCCCGAGGGGCTCTGCTGTAAGCTTTTGAGCTTGGGCTTTGTGATATTTCTTTTGGTATTACTGAGAAAATTTAGACTAGTCCCCCCAAAAAGTTCTACAAAAGTGAGCTATTACTGTAACTGACAATTCAAAGTTTATTTCTTCCTTCCCTGTTCCATGCTATTCCCTATTTGCCTTTTTTTTTTTTTTTTTTTTTTAATCTTGGGGCACCAAAAAAGCCTTGCACAGCAATCAGTATACAATTCATATTGTGGACACCAGTTTGGGTTTTGTTTAAGTGAATCAATAAACACTATTATGTTAATTTAAATTATATTGATTTTAAAGTTTTTGCTTGTTTTCATTGGTAAATATAAAAGCTATAGGCATAAAGAGTTTATATTTAGTCCTGATTTTAATTTTATTTATAAATTTCTGTGATACTGTTACATTTTTATATGGATTTTGTTCTGTTTTGATTTTGAATGAAGTTGTGGAGGCATTTTGTCTGTTAAATAATACTGGTTTTAGGAAATTTGAGGGGTAAAAAGAAAATGAAACTTTCACCCACAGCCAATCCCCTAAGACACACTTTGCTAAAATTTTGATTTATTTCCTTCTTGGCTTTGCTCTTACTGTGTATATTGTTTTCATATAGTTGTAGTCATGTTTCATTATATAACATTGAATCTTTTTTCTTCACTTTCATAGCAAAGGTATTCCATGTTCTTCATAGAAATATTTTAAACTGAAGTGTATTCTATTGATTAGCCACTTTCCGTTTACTTGAATTTATTTCCAAATTTTTGTACTTTAAACATAGGTCAATGAGCATTTTTATGCATAAAACTGATACTAGTTTTGTAATTAATTTTTTAAAAATTTTGTGCTCTTCTTCTGATTCACAGGTGAATATAAGAAGGATGAACTCTTGGAAAGTGCCAGGTGTGTTATAAATATGTACCGTAAATATTTTACCATATAATTTTAATCATTTTATTTTACAATAAGCAAACTCCAAAAGAGAATGAATTTTTAATGGTCACATACATGTCTCCAAATAGGATGTGATGAAGAAAGCACATTGCTAATACACTTTTCTGTGTGCTAGGAGTGGCAGCGAGGGGAGAATGATGGCTCTGCTCACGCCGCTAAATGTCAGCTGTCACGCAAGCGACGGCAGAAAGGTAGTTCCTTTTGCAACTAATTTTGTACAGCATGAAATTATGTTTGTCTTTTAACGTAAAACATTTGCTGAAAATTCTCCTTTTAAGCAATAATTTCTGTTAATTCTTAATCTTAGTAAAACTTTGTTTATAATAAATGTTTAGTTAGCTTCCTGTTTGCAATAGTGAACTTACAAACTTGTATACTGTGCTTTGGTGTATATGTTGGATTTTATAAAACCAAATTATTACTATCATTTAGATAGTAATAAGTTATAAAGTAAGTTATAGAGTTTTTTCTCAATTTCTGGTTTTATATTTGGATTTTTATCTTTATATATGTATATTTTCCGCTATTGAATTTCACTGATTTGTCTGTTTAATATTTCAGTCAACTCCATTGCATTTGGCAGCAGGTTACAACAGAGTAAAGATTGTACAGCTGTTGCTGCAACATGGAGCTGATGTGCATGCTAAAGATAAAGGGTAAATCAAGCATTTCAACAAAAATGAGAATTTTTTAAATGTTTCTGTCCTCATGATAATCTGTGTCATAATCTTGTAAGAATCATATTTTTTACTAAACAGCATAAAACATTTATTGAGCTTTTGTAATATGCAGATTGCTCTGAGAGAACAGGGAATTATAAACCATTAAGGCCACCACCCATAGGGCTTATACTATGTTTTAGGAGGCATGAAAAGACACCTAACAACGTAAGTTCTCTAGTAAGTGTGAGGTGATAAATAGAAAGGGCTAGTACTTATAGGAGATTTTAGGAGAGAATGCTCAGTGCTGGGTGCAGTGGTTGAGAAATCTTTCCGTGGAAGGTGATCCTTCACCTGGACTCAGTTCAAGAAAACAGAGAGTTTAGGAAACATCACTCTGTGCAAGAGAATTGAAGGATCTTAAGCAAGGGGAATGATTTTTCTAAAAGAGGAGTTTGGAGAAACGCACTATGGCAGCAATGTGTTGAATAGATCGAAGAAGGAGACTAGAGGCAAAAAGAACATGAGCGTGAGCATTATAGGGGTTCAGGCGTAGTGAGATCTGCAGTAGTGGTGGGGGGGGAAATGGAAATGGAAAGAAGGCAGAGATGCAGGAGATGTTACAGTGTAAGAATGCGTAAGATATGTTGGATATCTGGATGTGATGAGATAGAATAAATGAGACTATTACATTTCATATTCTGAAGCCCAATGCATGAGACCCAATGGTACACATACTGAAATCCAGGCAATTTGTTTGTGGGGGAAACCATTGAGTTCACTTTGGAAGTCTTGGTTTTATGAGATGATGATGGAAACTCAGGTGGCGTTAGCTAGTAGATAGGGCTCAGGTAAGAAATCATATAATCAAAATGGTGAGGAAAGCTGTGAGACTTGATGGAGAGTTCTGATAGAATCAGAAAGACTTAGCCATGAGTGGTCATCTCTTAACAAAGGACATCATGGTGATGTCTGTGGTGATTAGTGAGTGATTCCCAAAGTGGAGCAACTTAAAGATACGTCAGGATTTTAAGGTTCTATTGTACCTTCCTGTTCAGAAAATTCTTCCTCTATTGCCATCATGAAGGAATTGGGTTTACGTTAAGGAATATAGCAGTTTACTTTACAGAATCTTTAAAAGAAAAAGTTTCAAAGAAGACCCAGTGTTTGAGTTCTGAGTTTGGAAAAGATACAGAAGTCAGTGAAAGTCGCTCAGTCATGTCCTACTCTTTGCGACCCCATGGACTATACATATAGTCCTTGGAATTCTATAAGCCAGAATACTGGTGTCTGTAAGCCAGAATACTGGTGTCGGTGGCCTTTCCCTTCTCCAGGGAATCTTCCCAGCTCAGGGATTGAACCCAGGTCTCCCGCATTGCAGGCAGATTCTTTACCAGCTGAGCCACAAGGGAAGCCCAGAAGGTGACATAAGCCATTTGCTATTTAAATTTAATATATAAGCTAAAGCATAGGGAATCTGTAATAACGCAGGGTTTTTCCCTTCTCTTATTGTAGTGATCTGGTACCCCTGCACAATGCCTGTTCCTATGGTCATTATGAAGTAACTGAACTTCTGGTCAAGGTTAGTTCTTATATACTTTTCTTACAGTGTGTATTTGTATATGTTTTTCTTTGTGTTTTTAGTGCTTGGTAGATATAGAAGAAGTATTTATAATCATTATAAAATGTGGATTATTGATAGGTCATTTGACTGAGATTTTTAAAACACTGCAAGTCTTTATATAAAATAGCTTTCCTGTTTTGTGAATGTCAGACTAAGTGGTTCTTTTAATTTGTAGCTAAAAGTGCAGTTCAAAGTTCTTGAAAATACCAGAAAGCAACTTTTAGTGAACCATATATTTTTACAACCACTAGTTAGATTTGCAGGGCCTGCCTAGGTGTGTTGAAACAGGCTTACTTGGTAAACTTCACTTCTTCCAGTATACTGGGTAGAACGATGGGTGGCTATTGTTTGATGGACAGGTTCCTGGAACTGGCAAAAAGCTTCTTGTTTTGCTCCCTGTTGGATGAGAATAGAGGCTACATACTCTTTTTGAGAGTGGATTCAAGGATGTTACTCATACTCGTTTTTTTTGTCCCCTAATCTCTACATATGTATTTGACCATATTCTTTAGTCTTCTTTCTGCACCCATTCTGCCTTTGAAACTTTTCCTCATTTTGTCAGCAGCTGTCATGGGAAGGACCTTTGTTTCCAACACCTCTATGCTTCCTCTTGGGCATGTGCTACCACTAAATATATTTTCCCACAGAAACAATTATAGTAATTAGATACTCTAAGTGGTCCATAAGCCTTTATAAACGTGACCCTAATATTATTATACATTTAATACTAATGCTTTTGCTTATTGTAAAACTGAATTGAACTCAACAGAATGTTTGCAATGTTATTGTGGATAAAAATGAAGCATCAGATAGATGGCAGGTCTCCCACATTGCATGTGGATTCTTTACCAGCTGAGCCCCCAGAGAAGCCTGATGGTCTCATGGATATATACATTTGTCAAAACTCATCAAACTATATACTTAAGAACTATGTATTTTGCCATATATAAAGTATATCTCAGAAAAGGAAAAAATAGTTCTTATTAAATCTGAAGTATCATTTGTAACTGTTTTTTAACAATAAAAGAGTTAAACAGGCACTTGTGGGTAGGCTTAGCAACTAGTGACTCTTTTTCTATGAGAGAGAAATGTATTCTCTCTTTGAAGTAACTGGTTTGAGAAGTAACCTTTGGGGACATAACCTTTTTAAGCTGGCATGATGTAAATTACACAGTACTAATATTCTAAGTTGTCTTAAAAGTTGAGCACTAAATATATGCTTTACCCGCCCCACCACCAGCATGGTGCCTGCGTAAATGCAATGGACTTGTGGCAGTTCACTCCTCTCCATGAGGCTGCTTCCAAGAACAGGGTTGAAGTGTGTTCTCTTCTCCTGAGTTACGGCGCAGATCCAACACTGCTGAATTGTCACAACAAAAGCGCTATAGACTTGGCTCCCACACCACAGTTAAAAGAAAGGTTAGCATGTAAGTATAAAATGATGAATGTTCAGCTAAACTCTTATACCAGTAACCTAAAACGTTTTATTTCTTGGATTTTTTTGGAGGGGAGGAATTTTTAAATCATAGGCTATTTTCCTTAGCCATGGGTATGTATCGTTCTTACTAGCATATTTAATCACTTACTCTTAAGATGCTATGAAAGGAAAGTATATTTGTATTTGCTTTTTTCAAGGCAAATGCTTTTTGTGTTCGTCTTACAGATGCTAGGCATTTGGAAAGAAAAATTTGAGTTTTGTTCCTATCTTTGATGTGACTTCCTAGTTATCTGTCATGAAGTTTTTAGGTGTTACTTGTAGGATTTCTATCTTGTAAACATAGTCCCCAGAATGGACCATCTAATATTCTTTGGTATCTGGACAATTCTGTGCTTTTCTGTCTATAACTGAAGTAGAGATAGTGGTGAGAAATAGCCACCTAATTCAGGTATATATTACTATACATGAATAGGAAACTTGTGTTAAACTGGAATTATTCTGGAATAATAAAGGAGAATGGGTAGTTTCACAAGACTGATGAATAAAAGAGAGGAATCTTGAGAAAATGCCTCATTTCTAGGTGGCTCTTAGAAATATCCAGCTTGTCTAATCCCCAGTTTGTGAGCATAACCATCTGCTCTTGCTATAATGTTAATATGGGGACTGTGATCTCCTTTTCTTTTGTTTCTTTACTGAGAAAAATTCTATACTTTTGGAAAATTCTCACAACTCTGCTCTGGGAATATATTGCAATAATCCGTATACCAGACCAAAATAGACTTTGAATTGGCCATCTTGTATACTCATGGGAATGAATTGAGTCATAACCAAGGGGCACTGGAGTGCTATTATCTCCCTTTCCAAGGGTTATATTTGGAGACTATCTTTCGAGCTTCAGTCTGGCAACTTTGGTAGATAATTTTGAAAATAAGTTCAAGAAAAATACTATGTCTCTTTTATAAGGTAAGTTTCATAAATTTGATCATTCTTATGCCAATTTAAATGCTTCTTCTTCATCTAGATGAATTTAAAGGCCACTCCTTGCTTCAAGCTGCACGGGAAGCTGATGTTACACGAATCAAAAAACATCTCTCTCTGGAAATGGTGAACTTTAAGCATCCTCAAACACATGAAACAGCATTGGTAATATTTCAGATTTAAGTCTTTAAAATGAAATAGCCAAAAACATTCTAAGTTAATCATAATGCCCTGCTTCTTTTGGTGATACCAGATAACTGACATAATGTCCTACTTTTAATAATAGTATTGTTCTAAAAATCTGTGCTTTTTAAGAATTAGTGCCTCTGGATATATAAAGAAAATATTTCAAACAATACAGAAAAACAGACAACCTCATCCCCTCAATGGCAACCCACTCCAGTATTCTTGCCTTGAGAATTCCATGGACAGAGGAGCCTGGTGGGCCACAGTCCATGGGGTCGCAAAGAGTTGGACACAACTGAGCAACTAACACGTCCCCTCAGAAGGCAATACAGTTGTTCATTTGTGCTTCCTTCTAGACAAACATTTTATCACATAGTGGCGTATATTACATGTGACTTTTCTATTATAATCATATCTCATTTGCTTTTTTATAAAAAGCATAATAAGTGTTTATGATTGAAAAGTTAATCTTACCATCAAGATAAAAACCACCTGGTTCTCCTTTTGTTATTGTATTTTTTTTTTTTTTTTTCAAAATTAGATCTAAGTCTGTATATGTCCCCTTTATACTTGTGAATAAAGTATCTGTGAGTAGAGGCAGTTTTCCTAATGGAGGTAATGTCAGCTCTGTGGTTCTGTAACAATGTAGATGAGAACTGGGCAGTGTATGGAAAAGCAGTAAGAAAAAAATGGAAGTGACTAAAGATAAGTGTTAGAAGATCAGAAGGAGAATGTGGTAATCAGAGGCTACTTTAGAAGTAGAAATTTAAAAGGAGCAAAGCTTTGTGAGTCGCAGAATGTACTTTCAATGAGGGAAGATGACAATAAGTAACTTAATGTCTTTGGGGAAGATTTAATTGTAGCTTCCTCACGTTTTATGGCTAATGTTCATCCTTATGCCATGATATAGGGCATGAAGTTTATGTAGGAACCTATCTATAAAGCATTTTAGGCCTTTTTGCTACTTTACCAAAAAAAAAAAAAAAATCCATGGTAAAAAAAAAAATAGCGTAGTTGCAGACTGATAAGAAATGCCAGTGCAAAATTTAAATCATAACAGTATCAAGATGGTACAGGGAAATTTGGAAAAACTGACATGGGAAATTTTCCAGTCTGGAGAATTAATTCTGCATTTTGTTTCCCCTTAAGCTTTCTACCATTAAACTGCTCATTTTTGTGATTAGCCTTAGAATGCAAGGAATTAACTGTTGGTAGACGTTGTATTGCAGAGGCAGTGTCTTCTGAGTTTCGAGGTCCCAGGCCCTGCCCGTAAAAGGATGAGGCTGAAGAGAAAGGGTGCAATTTGAAATGGATAAGCTCAAGAATTCTTGAATATAAACTATTTTCCATTCTCTGTGCCATCCTGATAGATGTCCTGGGATGATGATTCAAAACACACCAAAAGAGCTGTATTCACCAATTGGAAATGATGTTATTAAGGGCAAGGGAATGAGTTTGGTGACAGCAACAGTATCAGAATGAATCTGAAGCAAAGCCATGAAGATCAGATAAGCTTTGTAATTAGCAACAAGTTAAAATCAGACACATCCATGTATACTGTGTTTAGATGTATGTGCAAGTTACCTTGACAGTTATCCAGAAGTTGTATTCCATGAATTCTCAGGTTTCAGTTTTAACTTAACATTCATACATTGATTAAGTCATTTACTCACTGACATTTATTGAACACCTGTTGTGTATGAGTATAATCCTGGATGTTGGGGAGATAAAGATCTGGGACATGACTATGAGAGTTTTACTGGGTTTATGACTGGCGAATCCCTACCTCCTGTCTCCCTTCCTCCTTGATGCATCATAAACATAGATCCTGAAGCCTCCAGCTCAGACTGTATCAATTTCCACCACCAGTTTTACCAAACAGGTAATCCAGGGTCCTTATTCTGCTAGAGCAACTCATTGAGAAAGAAAGAAAGAAATACCACCTAGTTTGTCAGCGATTCCATCAGTGTTTTTACCAAGCAGAATCCAGAGCTGACAAACGCTGTGGTATTTCTTCATTAAAGAAATCCTGACATTTGGAGTGTTTTATTAACCTTTAAAAAATAACATAAACACCATGCTCTTTGGGAACAGTTTTGAAAGGACTGTTGATCACAGTTTAAGGTTTTCATCACAGCAGTGGTAGCTTTTGCAGAGATGTAGGGCAACTATAAAGCTTGATCAAAATATTTAATAACACATCACCTGGTAAATAGGATTTTCAGGCCCTGTCTGAATTTGGTAATCATTGCACATTCTAGCCAATAGAAAGTCTTTGAAGAGCAAAGTTAAGTCAAAAGTGAAACAAAGACATGAAATAACTAACATCTTGATTATTTTTGGTTGGATACACGAATATTCTTAAAAATCAGTTGTATAGTCCTTGATTAATGCTTCAATTTAAATTATCTAGCATTGTGCTGCTGCATCTCCATATCCCAAAAGAAAGCAAATATGTGAACTGTTGCTAAGAAAAGGAGCCAACATCAATGAAAAGACGAAAGAGTAAGTTTGCTTTTAATAATTAAAAATTATTGACTCTTTTGTTTTCTGGAAAATACATTCATTGTCCGGCTGACTTTTTCTCTTTAAGATTCTTGACTCCTCTGCACGTGGCTTCTGAGAAAGCTCATAACGATGTTGTCGAAGTAGTGGTGAAACATGAAGCAAAGGTATACTTCATTTTTGGTAATTTTTGGTAATCCAGTGAGTTTCTGATTTTGTAGATAAAATGCCTGATTTCCTAAACTATTTACTCTCTCCTAAGTATTAGTTTTTCCCTCAAAATAGTTCTGCAGATACTTTTTTCTGTATCTTTTTGCTAGAAAAGCTGTGGATTTACTCAAAGAAACATTATTCCTGTATATCCTTCCTTCACCCTTCCTGTTAACCACACCTCACTGGTCAAGTTATTCTTTTTCTAACAGTACACTCTTAAAAGTATCCCTAGCCAGACATATTTATTCTGGAATTCTCTTCTGGTGTCTTCTGTTCCTTGCTTACCATGATAATTCCTATTATTTACCCCAGCCACACTGTCTCTTACCCTCTGTTATTTCTGCCAGAGAACATGGAACAGAAGGAAATAAGTTACTTAAATAAGTTGACTAAAAAGATAGCTCTTCAGATTGTGAAGCTGCTGTTCCATAGTTGGCACTTGGACAAAAAGCATTTTTTTTTAAATGAATCACAAAAGTCATTCACTCCAGAGCATTCAGGAGAGAAATGTTTTCTTTATAAGAGTTATACTTTTTATTAGGAGAATATGGTTTTTCTGTTTATAGAAACAGTATACTTAAGTTTAAAGTCAAGCTGATGTCACTGTGTTGGGCACCGTGAGCTTAGATAATATCATATATCAGCTGTACCGCCAAAAAAGTCAAGTAGACTTAAAGAAGATAAAGCGTTGTATTCATGGAATAGTTAGGTTTTCATCAAGGCTAAAAGTCATCATTTCTTACACAGGAACTTTAAAAAAAATTTCTCAATAAACAATACACATAGCATCCCAGATTGGAAGAGATAACAGTCATTTAATTCAACAGTTTTCACAGTTTTCTTAGCCACAGATCCTTGTCTTCTTCAAACAAAATCGTGGTAGAAATACATTATATAATAGACTTGAGCTGGCTCTTCTCTAAGTGAACTTTGCAGAACGATTTTCTAAGCTGTCCTTTCTTGGATTTCCACTCAAGGAACCACTTCAAATTCTTCAGTTTTTTTAATGTTGCCTTTCAGTGTCCTAATAATTTCTCTCTTATTTGGGGGAATTCTTGATAATGTATAATTTCAATCTTTCCTGTTGTAAAGTATTAAAAAAATAAAGTTTATTTCTGCTTGACTGCTTGGCATATCTCATTTGTCTGTCTGTTCTATAACTTTTTGTTGATTGCTTCTTTTCTTACATGTGGTGTGTTACTTGAAGACTATCTGATGCATATTAAATTTGAGTTGTATAACTCAATGAAACAATCTTGGCTAGGGTGACCAACCATCCTAATCCCCAAACTGAGGGATTTCTGGGAACACAGGACTTTAAGTGCTAAAACCAGAAATATCCCAGCCAAACTAGGACAAGTTGGTCCCCTAACATTGACACAGAATGGCACCCAAATAAAGTTTTCAAGTGGATATAGTTCACGTTTCAGTGAATGTGAGTTCATGAATAAATAGATTAGTTGCTCTGAGCATTTTAAGTTGATTTTTCTGATTCTGTAAGCATGGAGACTAGCTTTTTGTAGGTTACTTTTAGAATTATTGAGAAAGTCTTACTATATAATCCTGTTCAGATGTTCTCCAGTTCCATGAATGTGAATTGGATAGTGTCTTAAAACACACTAGTGGTCACATAATTACTGAGGAATTTTATTTTTCAGTTACGTTTTGAAGAATTATTTTCCAGGGTGGCAGGGGAGGGAGTTGGTGGGTTGGGAATGAGATAGAAGGGGTCTTACAGATGATTTTTTAAATTATTACTATGAAATTTTTCAAAAATACAGCCAAGTTGAGAGAGTTTTACAGAGTATAACTATATACTCGACATATAAATTCTACCACTAGCTTTTTACCATACTGTTTTCTTACATATCCATCAATTTTTCCCTCTTATCAGTATCTTACATTTTTTGACACACTTCAAAGTAATTTGCAAGTTACTATACACACCTCCCTAAATTCTTTTAGTAGGCATCAACTAGAGGTCAGTATTTGTTTGTAGTTTTTGTTTGGATGTGGAATTTACATACAATGAAATATACAGCTCTTAAATGTACATTTACTGAATTTTGCCTAATGCAAACACCTGTGTAACCAAAACTCTTGAAGATAGAGAACATAACCACATGGCAGAGACAGTGTCCCATCCAAGGCAGTCTCCTTGCCTAGAGGCAACAACCATTTTGATTTTTTCTACAGTAGATTGATTTGCCACTTTGGACCTTCATGTCCATGAGATCGTACAGTATTCATTGACTCTTCTGGGTCAAACTTTTTTTCACTCAGGTTAATGTTTTGGAGATTCAGCAGTAACAATAATTCTTTTTATTGCTGAGAATATTCCATTGTGTGAATATACTGTAGTGTCTTTGTACAGATTGTATTTTAAATGATAAGATAGAAGATTAAGTATTTTAATGCTAATTTAGTGTCTGACTTTGTTATCTGTTATCTTGGGGTTAGTCTCTACATTTCTGCACCTCAGTGATCCTTAAAAATATATGCATTAGACTTTAGGCAGTGTCTATAAATGTGATGAATCTATGAGTGCTTTAATGCTAAACACAACTATTATTCAACATCTTAAACTTTTAATCCAAAATTGGGTCTCCTGATGTCAGCCTTCATGAATTGGTGAATTTGTACTCTAAATTTGAGAGAAAATACTTTCTTTGCCACTGGATAATAGTCTTTATAAGAGAATACTTGAGCATTTTTAAGTTAATAACAGGTGTTGAACCTGAACCCATAATTAGAGGATTTTAAATTTTATACCACAGGCTAATTTCCATTTTTTCTGATTGTTAAGGTTAATGCTCTGGATAATCTCGGTCAGACTTCTCTGCACAGAGCTGCACATTGTGGTCATCTGCAAACCTGCCGCTTACTCCTGAGCTATGGGTGTGACCCCAACATTATATCCCTTCAGGGCTTCACTGCCTTACAGATGGGAAATGAAAATGTGCAGCAACTTCTTCAAGGTATTGAATACTTCAATGAAATTATTTTTTCAATTAACTTTTAAATTTTTTCATTTATCATTTGGAGTTGGTAGTAAAAAGAAAAATTTTCAAAATTATTGGCTGTTACTTCTCCTTGATCAGCTCATTGTAGTCAATGCCCACATGTTGTTAAGTCTTTAATAAGTTTTTCCCAGTAGTGTTTGCTACTGATCTTTGCTGAGTAAATAGCTGGCTCTTAAGTTTTTATCTAGAAAGGTTTTAAGAGTGAGATATAATAGTTGCTATTTCTTTTTAAAGAGAGGAAAACTGAAAAGGGTAGATATCTCCAGTAGAGCAACCAGAGCTATAAATAATACTCTAGAGACCAGTCCTGCCTCTTCACTCTTTTCTAGATCCTTCATATAAGGCATATAGAATCTGTACAAGGTAACCAACTATTTGACTTATGTTTGAATACACTGATATTCATTGCATTTAAAAATCAAATCAATTTATATTCAATATCTACACATTTGGCGTAGGTTAAACATTTCAGCCTAGAAATCTGGTCCCTTCCAATTAAAGATAAATAAAATAAATCTGGTCCCATAATTTCAAAGTGTCTTTGCCTACATGTCTGTATTTTACTAGAAATTAATAGAACGTCTTTGACACCTCAGAGCTCAAATGAGAAGAAATGTAACAGACCAAGCGTTTTGTACCTTTAATAGTCCCTCTTGATGATCCGTATGCCTGTGGTTTAGAAGCCACATTTTGAGAAAAACACTGCTTGAATAGACGAAGGCAGATTAATAAGATCTCCTGGGAACTTCTAAAATTCTGAACTACAAGACTGCTCTCAAAATTGCCTTTACTTTCCCATTTACCAAGCATTTGTTTCAGTGTCAGAGTTGAGGGTAATAGCATTAGTTCTGTTCAGGTACCTAGTGATGGACGTTGACAGTCTTCCTAATTTTATGCTAATGCTATACATTACCTTTCCATGAGTTTCTTTAAGTGGAATTTCCGAGTCAAGGTTAACATAATTGTTAAATCATCTCCTAGAAAAGCTGTTATGTACCATTTTACATTCCTTTTAATAGTGTATGACAGGACCTGTTTTCCTTGTTAGCTCCAGATATTATGATTCTTAATAATTTCCTTGGGTGAGTGTGTGTGTATGTTTGTATTACAGAAATAATAGGTGCTTTTTAAAATGCAAATTATAGAAATATTGACAGTGTAACTCCTTCATTTGCTCTTTTTCCACTAATGGATGAAAGAAAAGCCCAGTATATCATTTTAATTTGCATTTCCACGGTGCATGCTGCAATATTTTTTACAATTTTTTCTTTGCCTGTAATTTTGTTCATGCTATGTTGTTGTCTGACAGATATTTTTCCAAATCAGATATTTTTTTGGTTCTGCCTTTGATGTACTGCTTTAGGATGCTTTTCTATTTCAAGATAAATATTCACCTATTTATAAAAATATTTTTAAGGTTTAACCTATCTGAAGTTTATTTGTTCTAAGATACAAGGTATATGTTTTCTTCCTTTCTTATGAGATTTAAAATGAGCTATAAAAACATAGAGTTTCAGACCTGAAAATAACTTCACTTGTTTCTAATCCAACGTCTGTCTTTTTAGAACTGAAACAATCTGAGGCCCAGAAAGTTCAAGTGACTTGTTCCAATTCAGATAGCTAGTCAGTGGCAGAACCATGGGTAGATGTCTAGCTGTTGCTCTCCTTATTTAATACTTTACCACCAGTCACTGACTTCATTATAGAGTAATCTTTTGTTATCTATTTTATATTCCATTATATTGCTTAAATCTCATTTTATAGTTATTATTCATATCTATATACATTTCACATATGTGATTCAAAAAAATTTATACTGCTTTTCCCGTACTACTATGGAGATTTCCTATACAATTGCCATCAAACTGTAAAAGGAACTGTACTCTGAAATAAGATGCCTCCCTTAAAACTTGGTCCCATCTTCCAAGTAGAAGTTAATCACTCTTTCCTTCTCTTTCTTTCTTTTTTTTTTAGAGGGTATCCCATTAGGTAATTCTGAGGCAGACAGACAGTTGCTGGAAGCTGCAAAGGCTGGAGATGTAGAAACTGTAAAAGTAAGACATGATCTTATGGTTTTTTTAACATTGGGTTTTTACTTTGACAGTGTTAATGAATCCGTACTGTTAAAATGAAAAAGTCTAGTTATTTGTACTGTTAAAATAAAAAAATCTAGTTATTTATATGTGCATTGTTTTAAAAAGTAAATAATGCTAATTAGTTCCGCTCTGCAAATAAGGATCATTGAGTAATGAAAGAAACTAGTATCACACGCATCTTGGTAAATATGTCACGGTTATAAATTTAGATAATGACGTGTTTATGGGAATGCATTTTGTTTAAAGAACCTATTCATTTGTCCCTTTAAAAGAATGAACTATATGAATTATTGTCTCTTCTTGTTTACACATGATACATAAAGCAGGAAGGGAAGAAAACTAAACAGTGTATCCCTCTGTCTGTATGTTTATTGTGATTTCTTTGCCTCCTCTACCTCTGTGAGGACCCAGTGCTTAAATGTAATAATAACACAGTGTCACCACTTTTCAGAGCCACTGTCTCCCAATAATCCTCAATTTATCTGGATTGAAATGTTTTTTTCTTTTTCAGAAGAGCAATCCTGAGCCCTTCTGTGGCCCATCTCCTATAATGTTCTTCCATAGAATAACCTTTCCTCAAATTTTGCTTTTACTGTAATACATATGTATTTATGTGATATATAATCATATGTAATGTCTTACTGCCTATACCAGATATTCCTGTTCCGACAGAAACTATATTAGTATATCCAGGTATTTAATCCAGAAGATTGAAATTTTGAAAGAGCAAGACTGTTTTTCAAGTCAACTAATATAAATTAAAATTAACTCAGCATGTTTCATGATTAAATAATTCTTTAGTAAAACAATGTTAATTTCAATTTCCAAAGCTAGTAGGAGGGAAGAAGCCCTGTTGTGTCCTCCTCCCACAACAGACTTTGAAAAAAATGCTTGGTTCTATTTGAGGGAGCATTGATAGGTAATAAGTTTTATTAAAAGCTAAAATTACTGATTTGATTCATGGCAGAGGTCTCCATTTGAAGCAGTTTCACTGTATCTCTCTATGGTGTTCTTAATCCTGAACAGACCTACTCCACAAAGTAAATTTTAGATTTCTTGAGAATGAAACGTTGTGAATGATGGTCTCATCAGAACTTGAGCTCTGAGGATATTTATTCACTGTGCTTTTAAATCAAGAGATTTCTGAAAGTTGATTTTAAAAGTCCATGTGCTCTTTTCCTCCTGCTTTATCTGTGTAGATAGTACAGTCATCTCCAGGTAACTTCAGATTTCATTGTTTTGAAAGAAAAATGCTATTATGCAGTTTTATTATTTGACTTGTTTCTCTTACTGGCTAATGAATGACTTATAGAAAAACAGAACACTCAAGCATAGTGAGCTGTTTGTTCTTGGAGGAAATGATAAGTTGTGTTAGATGGGCACATAGAGTTAAAGTCAGGCAGCTGATTTTTATGTGTGTTGGGTGGAGGTGGTGATAAAAAATTGTAATGCTCATCCATTTACATATATTAAAGAGCGTAAAACTATGTTCAGTACACCTACTATTAAAAACCAGACTTTGTTTTCATAAAGATAAAAGAAGACTATAGGAAGAAACAGATGAAATGAGGATAAGACTGGGTGCAGGAATTGAACTTAGAGAATGAAATAATGCCATTTAATTGAGGAGGACCTTCTTCTCTCCCTGTGATAGGCATTAGGCTGTCTTCCCTTACCTCTACTTATAAAGTCACTCAGTGGAAATTTATCTCCATCAGGCTTTCTGTCCCTGCAGTACCACCTGCATATTTCCCAGTGAACACTTAATTATGTGCTTGGTTGTGTTTGTTTACTGGTGAGCTGTCAGGCTAGATACTTAGATACCTACTATTAGAAAACTTCTCTGAATGGACAAAATTAAACTTGAGAGCTAGGGAGTTAGAGTGGCCAGTGATAACTACTGAATCTAGCAGCAGCACTTTACACGTGTTGAAAATACTTATTCCCTAGAGCCGACTTTAGACCCACAAAACACCCTTTCTCAGTGATAGAACACTGAATGTGTGTATCTAACAGGCTCTCATGTGGAAAGCCACTGAATAGCTTTATCAGACCTGTTATTAAACCTGTTGAGGTAAAACCACTGATCCCTGGCTCCTTTGGTTTATTAGGCTTAGCTTATCTCTGCTTTTAGGGTAGGCTAATAAAAAAGAGAAGGGATTTTTAAACACCATGATTTATTATCTGTGCTGCTTTCTTTCCTCAAATATTCATACTTTTCATGCAAAATACCCTTGAGTATTTTGAGTGTTACAGCTTCTCTCAGTCAGGCTTCCTCATCTAAACAACAACAACCAAAAAAACATAAAAACTTGAGAGTAACTTCTTAATTCTTCCAAGGATGGTACATAACTAATAGCATTCTATTCATTCATTCATTCCATATAGTACAGTATAATTCTCTAGGTGTAATTCCTTGACAGTCAGCATCAGCAATATATGGGAGCTTGTTAGAAATGCAACTTCTCAGGCCCAGTCCCAGACATCTGGAGACTGGACCCAATGCACATGAAAATTTGAGAACCACTGTTATAGAACAGTACTCCTCAGACTTTTAATGTGTTTACAGATCACCTGGAGATCATGTCAGAATACAGATTCTGATTCAGTAGGTCAGAGCGTCTGAGAATCTGAGTTTTTAACAAGTTCCCAGGTGATGCCAATGCTTCTGTGATCCCGTGTATCTGTATATATATTTGCTACAAAATGGAAATTACTGTTGCTAACTGGTACTTACATTACCTTTATGTAAACAGTAGTAATCGTAATAATAAAATTTACCCACTAGCTTTAGCGAAAGAAGATGATTACAGAAAAGAGGACCAGAGGGATTGCCAATAAAGGACAAAATGAAATAAGAATAAATAGCAGAGAGTGTCTGAGAAATTTGATGAGACAAAATAAATCAGGCATTTGAAATTTCTACTAGATGAATGAAAACAAGAAGTCAGAATATACAGCATCATGTGTCTTGCATCCTACAGAAATTGTGTACTGTTCAGAGTGTCAACTGCAGAGACATTGAAGGGCGTCAGTCTACACCGCTCCATTTCGCAGCTGGCTATAACCGGGTGTCTGTGGTGGAGTACCTGCTGCAGCACGGGGCTGACGTGCACGCTAAAGACAAAGGGCAAGTACCAGCCATCGCTGCGCCTCTGTGCCCCCGTCTGACCTTCCTAGGAAAGCCTGAAGGCATTTTTATGAGACGGTGGTTCTTTTATTTTCAGACAAGTCTGTTCTCCAACATTGGCTTAAATATACTTCTTAATTTCAGTTAAGATTTTATGATTTTTATCAAGTATTTTTATGAAGACTTAGTTGCTTAATGCCTTGTTATTTTATAATAGCCAAGGAGATTGCAACAGTAGTGTGATACTGATTTTTAATGTAGTAAATAGTTTGCATTGAGGATACTTGATTTCTTCCAGTTTATATTAATTAAAAAAAAAAAAAATACTTCTTGGGAATCCCCTGTTGGTTCAGTGGTTCTCACTGCCATGGCCCTAGGTTCAACTCAGTCCCTGGTCAGGGAACTAAAATCCCATAAACTGATATGTGGCCAAAAGAGAAAAAAAAATTAAATAAAAATATATAATTCTTAACCCTAGATATTGCAAAATAGATGCTTGTTATGGTCTCTGCAATTTTAAATATTTTAAAAATTTCCTCTCTGCCCCTGTCAAAGTAATTCCATTTCTGCTTACAATAAATTTATGTTCTATAAATTAAAATCAGTAAAATTTCTTTATAAGTCAATAAATTTATCATCTCTGTGTAATTATTTAAATTAAAATATATCTTTGTGTTGTGTTTTTTATTTAACTTTTCATTTCAGAGGCCTTGTACCTTTGCACAATGCATGTTCTTATGGACATTATGAAGTTGCAGAGCTTCTTGTTAAGCATGGAGCAGTAGTTAATGTAGCTGACTTATGGAAATTTACACCTTTACATGAAGCTGCAGCCAAAGGAAAATATGAAATTTGCAAACTTCTGCTTCAGGTATATTTAAGTATTTATGGACAGGGTATATAATGTAGAATATGTTTATTATATTACTTGTAGCTCCAAACTTTAATAGTAAAGGGATAGGAAGCAAAACTCTAATTGTGTACCTAGACTTCAGAATAAATGTCATGAACATTATAAGCCAGGTTTATTTAGCGCTAATGAAATTGATAGTATGTTGGTATCTGTAGGTATTTTACAGTAAAAACAAGACTGCAGTTAAATTTATACCTTATACAAACATTGAAATGTTTGTGAAAACAAAATAGCATATGTGAAAGGTAATTTTTAATGAAATACTACTTTGTTTTGAATGTAATTTAAAATTCTGGTTATATTCTTGTATTATTAAAGCTCAGTAATATTTAAGTGTCTATTTTTTATTGTAATTTTTTGTGTATTAAGCATTATTAATAGTCATGTTAACCTTTAAGTGTCTGTATAAAATAGATTGACTATTTTCTCGTTATCCAAAGGCAAACTTAAGCTAAATCTTCCCTTTCTGTTTTTCACATGCCCAGCATGGTGCAGACCCCACAAAGAAGAACAGAGATGGAAACACTCCTTTGGATCTGGTGAAAGAAGGAGATACAGACATTCAGGATCTGCTTCGGGGAGATGCAGCTTTATTGGATGCTGCCAAGAAGGGCTGTTTGGCCAGAGTAAAGAAGCTGTCTTCACCAGATAATGTAAACTGCCGTGATACGCAAGGCCGACATTCAACACCCTTACATTTAGCAGGTAGGTGAATGAAGTGTCACAGATTTAGGCTGGCACATCTAAGATTCATTTTACCTGAGTAAAATATTTCCTGTAAGTAAATTTGAAAGATTTGAATCAGGTGTCTTCTAATACCGTTATACACTAGAGTGTTTGTACAGGGCCATGCTCTCTTTAGTATAGCAATTTACATTCAGTGAGAATAATTGGAAGCGGCTTTGCTAGTCTCCATGTGCTTTAGAACCTTTATTCCAGGTCATCATCTTGTTTGAATCATCTTTGGTGAATGTGTTTTCGCTGTGGAAGCTTTAAAAACATGCCTGCTTGAGTCAGCCTTCCTGATGGAAAGTTAAAATTTTCCATTCTTCTGATAGTTGTTAAACAGAAGCAGAAAAAGTCTTTACACTTCCAAAAGTTACATAAAATTCTTGTTATTTTTTGTATTAGTTTGTAAGGCCTGCCTTAACAAATTACCACAGAGTAGGTGGCTTAAACAACAGAAATGTATTTTCTCAGCTTTGGAAATGTTGGCAGGATTGGTTTTTACTGAGGCCTCAGTCCTTGGCTTGCAGATGGCCACCTTCTCTCTGAGTCCTCACATGGCCTTTTCTGTGTATATGTGCATCCCTGGTGTCTCTGTGTCCTAACTTCTCCTCTTACAAGGACAGCAGTCACATTGAATTAGGGCTGACCCTCATGGCCTTGTTTTAACTGAATTACCTCTTAAAAGGCCTTATCTTCAAGTACAGTCACATTCTAAGGTACTAATGATTAGGGCTTCACCATATGAAATTTGGGGGATATAGTTGAGTATCTAACTTTTGTTCTGAGTTTTCACTCATGGAACTGGCACAGTCTGTCTTTGTCTTCACTGCATGAAGTGCAGCACTGTGATTTCAGTACAGCTTTCTGAGCTGCATTGAAGGTGCTAGCAGGACTTCCCTGGCAGTCTAGAGGTTAAGACTCTGTGCTTCCACTGCAGGGGCATGGGTTCCGTCCCAGATCAGAGAACTAAGATCCCACAAGCCTCGTGGCCAAAAAATAATGATAATTTTTAAATAAAAATTCATATACCTTTAAAAAAAGAAGAAAAAGTTGCTAGGGAATGGGTCATTAAAATCACTGAGCTACTAGTCTTTTAGTGGAGTTGCATCATAGGCATGTTTGACCCATACAGATTAATATAAATATACATGGTTTAAAAAGAGAAAAAAGGAATGCAGGTGTTTCTGCCACTTTGTGTAATGTAGGAAGTACTCTTCTCTCATTTCCTTTCAGTCTCACATTGTGAGCAACTATGTTCCTAGGGAATTTTTGTTTATTTTTTAGCCATGCCTGGCGTGGCATGCAGGATCTTAGTTTCCCAACCAGGTATAAAACCCGGGCCCCCTGCAATGGAAGCACAGAGTCCCAGCCATTTCCACCAGCTAAGTCCCATAAGAGATCATTTTAGTGTTTGTGGTTTAGACCTTTAAATTATGACCCCATGTGAGTTTGGACCCCACAGGCCAAGGGAAAGAATTACTCCATCTCTGTGTCTTTTAGAGCATTTTGGAAATGATAAACCACAAATACTAACAAAGTGAGGTAAGACTTTTCTTCCTCTGGCAATCAGGAGTTAGTAGTCCATGTAAGACAAAATGTGGCCTGATCTCAGATTTGGAAGGTGCTGTGCATAATTATTTACATTAGGCTTTGAATGGTAGCTTATCTAGAACACTATTACTTTGTAAGTCTGTGTTATCTTTGTAAGTGACAAATACATTGTACACACAGAACGTTTCTCACTTACGTAGTATTATGCCTAGAGACATGGAAGGACTTTAGGATTTGGTGTATTTAGCTTACGGTAGTTTTGTTTTTCTTGATCTTACTGAAAATTTTTTTTTTTTTTTTTTTTTGCTATAGATGTCTCAGCAAAAGGCTGAAAACTGCAGTAAAAGTGAATGAATTATATATTTTGAACGATTTTAAAGTTTCAAGTGACAGCTGATTTTATGTTGGCAAAGTTAAATTCCAGATTTGCTTTCAAACTATGATTATGTGTCAGATACAATATATCAATACATCTTTTTTTTTTTTACCAAGAACATGTACTAAGATAGCTGTCGGTTCCCAAGATGACAGCTGGGGCATTATAGTACATTTATAAAATACTCAGTTTTACTACTTCATGGCTTTAGCAGCAGTAGATTCTGCTGCCCGTAGAGATGTGTACACTTACATTCTCTCTGGCAAAAAGCATGTCTTTGTGATCTTCTGAGGAAATGGGACCCTGAGACCCACTGATATGTTGTCTTCTGCTCTGCCAGCCACTTCTGTTCCTAACTTCGCTTTTGTATGATTGGATACCTTTTGCTTGCAGCCTTGAGACCATTTACCTGAGTTCAGGAAGTTGTATATACAATAACCATGAAGGCAGGGACTTTGGTAAGAAGGTTTTAAAAGGAGCTATTTAAGTAAATCAACCAATATAACTTTAGAATCTCAGAAAGAAATGAATTTCATCACTGAAAATTTCCAACTTGAGGCCAGTGGGCAATTTTTTTTCATAAGCTAAATCTTTAATAGATTCCATTGGAGAATTTCAGATTTCTATAAAATCTCTTATTTTAAAAATCCTATCTTTTAGAAATAGATATATACATATATGTAGCTATTTTTATATTAACAAGTAAAAGTAATTTTACTTCTTTCCTGAATTAGCTGGTTATAATAATTTAGAAGTTGCGGAGTATCTCCTACAACATGGAGCTGATGTGAATGCTCAGGACAAAGGAGGACTTATTCCTTTACACAATGCAGCATCTTACGGCGTAAGTTCTTTCATGTTAGCTTTTAAAATGCCGGCAGTTTTCTCAGTGAAAATCAGTGTTACAATGCAAAGGAAATTTAGTTTGACTTTCTCATTTTACAGAGAAGTAAATATGAGCGCTAAAGAGTAAATAACCTCTAAGTTTCCATTCTCGGGCTGTTGTAGCTTGCGGGGAGCTTGCTGTCTGACATGGACGTTTTGTCTTCTGTTATTTTACCTTCCTCAGCACACATCTCTTATTTTCAGTGAGATGTTAGTGATTTTGTTTATTTGTTGGTACCCAGAAAATCCACTGGGGTCATACAAATCTGTTGAGATCAGATGCATTGTTTCTGACTTATATTTAATAGCCTTGAATATTAATCATCAGTATTGACCAGCTTCAGTTGATTAATTAAGAAAGGCTGCAGGTTTATAAATTGATGTTTAGCAGTTATAACACTTAAATGAGATATTGTTAAAGTTCCATTAGTTTAGTTTCTTTCTGTGTAGTATTATCTATTTTCTAGATATTTTCTCAAGTTATATGAATGTCTACTACTGTAATTTCTAATCAGTAGCCCATAAATTTTGATGGAGAAAAAACACAGTTTTTCATTTCTAGAGTGTAGCTAGTGTCTTTTTAAGAACTACAATATAATAAAGTAATAATTCAGACTATAACAGGTTTATTTTCTTCTACAGCATGTAGATGTAGCAGCTTTGCTAATAAAATATAATGCGTGTGTCAATGCTACGGACAAATGGGCTTTCACACCTTTGCACGAGGCAGCCCAGAAGGGACGAACACAGCTTTGTGCGTTATTATTGGCCCATGGAGCTGATCCAACTCTTAAAAATCAGGAAGGACAAACACCTTTAGATTTAGTTTCAGTAAGTGATGGGATTTTTGAAAAATCTCAGTGCTTTCCTGACGTTTTGAAAATTCCCTTGGTATACATATATAAAATGTCTTTTTGGTGAATGTGGCAAAATCTGGCGTTTAGCTTGGTTTAAATTTTGGATCTCTTTGGTATTAAAATATAATAAGTAAATAGTAGAATTATCAGTTATTGTAAGCTGAGTACTTTTAGAAATGGGAAAAAGAAGTATAAGGCATACTGCTTACATTAGTTGGGAAACAAGCAGGCAAGGTGCTTCATGAACGCCGTTCAAGGGGCACAAGATAGTATGGGCCCGGGGGTCTTTATGAACCACCCAGCTGGGAGCATTGCCTTCAGCATGCAGCTGCAGAGCCTGGTTTATAGAGATTTTCTTCCGTCCAAACACTGTCTCATCTCAAAGGTTTTATTGCATACCCCGCCAAAACCGTTCATGAAACAAGTTTGTTCCTCCAGTTTTCTGTGGGAAGTCCTTTTTCCATTTCCTCTCCTGAGAAAATTGCTATCGGTGTCTCCATTGTGGCCTCCAGCCTCTGCTGTTGCCACTGTGACTCAGGTGCCTCTCTCGCCTCTGCCACTGAGGACACTGACCCAGAGCAGCAGAGGGAAAGGGAGAGGAAATTCTTCTTGAGATGGAGAAGGAGAGTCTGTCTTGCAGATTGCTTTCTACCGAGAGATTCCACGGTTGCAAGTTACATTGAGAAACTGAAATTTAGTTCAGCTGGTTGGATAGAATTTTCTAAGCAGGCTGACAGCTCAACTGTATTTGCAGGATTATTTCTTAAGGGAAATGTCCTTCCAGTTCCAAGCTAACTTAGAAGTGAACTTTTTTTAATTCAGTCCACCCATGTGTTAGTCCACTAGATATAATTAAGTGACATTGAAACAGGGTGCCCTAGAGAACATGCTTGGGCTTTAGAGTCAAACAGACCTGCCTTATAATTTTAGCTCTACCACTTAACAGTTGTATGGTTTTGCAGGTTGCTTAACCTCAAAGCCTCAGTTACCTAATCTGTAAATGGAGGTAAAATGTATTTGGTTAATGTGAGAATTAAATGAGGGGATGTACCTCATGCTCTCAGGTACATAAGAGGCATCCAATAAATTGTGCTATTATTATTTTTAAATGTTACATACCAACTATGAGTGTCATGGGAGTCCTCAGATTCAGGGAAAGAAGATGAGGATTGAAAAGGCAGTATAATTGACAAGCCATGAAAACAAGTCCTGATTACTTCTTGCTGAATGTTAATTACTTGGTGTCTTAATTGAGCATTGTAAAAGAATAGTTGTTTAATTGCTAAGTCATGTCTGACTCTTTTGGGACCCTATGGACTATAGCCCACCAGGCTCCTCTGTCTATGGGATTTCCCAAGCAAGAATACTGGAGTGGGTTCCATTTCCTTCTCCAGGGGATATTCCCAACCCAGGGATTGAATCCACGTCTCCTGCTTGCCAGGCAGATTCTTTACCACTGAGCAACCGAAAGAATAGTATTTGTTACTAATTAAATTAATATACCAGTAAATTTGGGGATTTTTTCCATTCTGGCATATTTGATTAAAACTATATCCTTGTTCCCTACCCTTCCAAATGTTCGATTTTGAGAAACAAATATGTTGCTGAAATTTTTCCCAAAAAAATCAACCATCATTCTGTTTGCTAAAGTTCTACATAGATCGAATTACTTCAGAATGCCTTTAAAAGTTTTCAGATCTTACTTTTTAAAGTTTATATTTCTAAAATTAATTTCAGTACTTTTCAATCATGATGTCTTAGGATTTTTTTTTCTTGCTTTGCCACATCTTAAACTTCTATTTTGTATGCCTCAGAGTATATGTTCTATATTATGTTTTACATTTAATAACAGTTTAGCTGAATATCACTTATTTGCTTCACTTTTTAAAATAATCATTTTTATATAAGCAATTCTAGTGCAAATCTGCTAGGGTTTTGTCTTTTTTTTTTTTTAATGCATTCTGTTGGGTATAGTAGAGTTTTACAACCTGCTTACTGCGGATTTCATCTCTATCTGACATCTACTCCAGGCAGATGATGTCAGTGCTCTCCTGACAGCAGCCATGCCCCCTTCAGCTCTGCCTTCGTGTTATAAACCTCAAGTGCTCAATGGCATGAGAAGCCCAGCAGCCACCGCAGATGCTCTGTCTTCAGGTCCATCCAGCCCATCAAGCCTTTCTGCAGCCAGCAGTCTCGACAATTTGTCTGGCAGTTTTTCTGAGCTATCTTCAGTAGTCAGTTCAAGTGGAACAGAGGGTGCTTCCAGTTTGGAGAAAAAGGAAGGTGAGATATCAGCCAATATCAGCCAAAATAACTGATATTGGATTGCTGAAAAGTCATTTTTAATATTATTATTGGAATTCTAATGAAACTTTCTCCCTCTACGTTCAGACTTGATGAGGTTCTAATGTTAACCTACTCTTTAGATGTAAACAACCTTTTTGAAAGCTATAGAAATCCTTTTGGTTGAGTACTATGCCTTTATTTATCTCTTCCAGTGTATTATAATTTTGAGGGTTTTTTTGTTTTAAAGGAAAGGAATTCTGTGGTAGTCCAGTGATTAGGACTTGACAGTTTCACTGCCATGGGCCTTGTTTCAGTCCCTAATTGGGTAACTAAGATCCCGCTAGCCACATGGTGCTGCCAAAAAAGAAAAAAAAGACACATATACCTACAGTCTCTTTACCCTAAGATAGGGAAACTTCGTTTTTACATTCAGGTATAATTGACATATTATATTAGTTTAAGCTGTATGGAAACTTATTTTAAAGATACAATTAAACATAAATTTTTAAAAAAGAAAAGATTTCTTTGTAACATGTGAGTGCCTCCTTGGTTAGCCCTTTCTTCTAATGATGAAATTTTATACCTTTTTTCACTTCTTTTTTTGGTATGGCAGCACATATATGGGCTCTTAGTTCCCTGACTAGGGATTGAACCTGTGGCCCCTGCATTGGGAGTGCAGAGTCTTAACCACTGGACCACCATGGAAGTCCTCTTTGTAATTTTGATGTTAAGTTTAATATTATATTGTGATGGCTGTTACATTTTGTTTCATCTTTATATTCTTTGTGCATACAATATCACAAAACTTGGCTGTTCTAATGTTGATACACATTATTCCGATGTGAAATTCTTTGTTGTTTTTTTTATTTTCCAGTTCCAGGAATAGATTTTAGCATAACTCAATTTGTAAGAAATCTTGGGCTTGAACACCTAATGGATATATTTGAGCGAGAACAGGTAACTTCATGAGTTGTTTCACTTGGTTTGCTGTTTTGGGGAACCTCAAGGGAAAAATAGAAACTTTTGAAATGCCCTGAACCATTCGACATATTGAGGACTGAAAAGGATGTGCGTTTTTTGTAAGGACTGGAAATCAATCCCTCTTCTAATTTGGCTTGTTTTTTTCCCATTCAGTTTGTTGCTCTTGTTGTTTACTCACTAAGTTATGTTTAGTTTATTAGCACATAAAAAGTGTTTCTTGTGTGGTAACAAAATAGCTTTCTTGAATAAATCTAGCTTATGCGTTTCTTAAAGATAAGTTATCCTTGACCTCAGTTTGTTCAGTTCTCTTACATCAATCACTACCCACTCTAAGCCTGACACGTTGCTAACCACTTTGGGAAGCTATATAGACACACAGACTCTGCTGCTGCTGCTAAGTCACATCAGTCGTGTCCGACTCTGTGCGACCCCAGAGACGGCAGCCCACCAGACTCCCCCATCCCTGGGATTCTCCAGGCAAGAACACTGGAGTGGGTTGCCATTTCCTTCTCCAATGCATGAAAGTGGAAAGTGAAAGTGAAGTTGCTCAGTCATGTCTGACTCCTAGCGACCCCATGGACTGCAGCCTACCAGGCTCCTCCGTCCATGGGATTTTCCAGGCAAGAGTACTGGAGTGGGGTGCCATTGCCTTCTCCACAAACTATGTATCTGGGCTTTTCTTGAATAGTCCTAATTTAAGTTTTCTGTCAGAATACATTTACTGATTTTTTGAGTTCAGAAAATGTAATTTTTGTAGACTTGTACCTCTAAGGAATTTTAATCTAGTTACGGAGCATAGCAAGAACATATGAAGAATTAAGTTTTTGGCATAGAAATTCTAAGAAAGAGTTATTACAAGCTGGACTATTCAAAGAAAGCTTCATGAAAGGTTTGCAAATAATACAGGATTTTAAAGAATGCCTTCAGTTTCACAAAATGGGAATCATATATTCAGGGTTAAAAGGGTTAGTTTAAACAGTGATGCTGAAGTTATCAGGTAACATAGTGCAGAATCTGTAGGAACATTACATTAAGACATTGTATTAATAGGTGGGTATAAAGTGATAGTGGAAGAGATAAAATAGCGCACCTAAATGTGGTTAATTTGAAAATGTATTTTTGTTTTGCAGTTTAATTCTACTCAGGTTCAAATACTAAATGAAAATAATGATGTTTTTGGTTAGTTCTTGATTCAACTTTTGTTTAATTAACTGCAACTTTTCAGTTTTAGTTTAATAGCTGGTATGCTTTCATTTCTATGTTGTGTTCAGAAGTAATTTGAAATAAATATATGTCTAATAACATTGTGAGAACACCAATATATGAATGTCTTCCAAACAAGTCTTCTAAACAGTTTCATTCTCTTTTATAAGATCACGTTGGATGTATTAGTTGAGATGGGACACAAGGAGTTGAAAGAGATTGGAATCAATGCTTATGGACATAGACACAAACTAATTAAAGGAGTTGAGAGACTTATCTCTGGACAACAAGGTATTTCATTTTAAGTCATTGCTATCGTCAGTTTAACAGCTTGCATAAAGACAGCCCTCAAGGATAATTTTAAAATCTGTAATAGTCCGCTTGATAAGAAGAATACTAATGAGGATTCGGGAAACCTGGAGTCAAATCTTAAATCTGCCACTGTTAGGCTTCCTGAACTGCTACCTTTAGCTCTGTGAACCTAAGTGAAGTGTCTGGGCCATTCAGAAATATGGGTGTTATTTTAGCTCTGAAGTTTTTTCTATTATTTCCATTCACTCATTTCTGAAGTTATTGTAGCTCAAAAATTATATGGTTCTAAAAGATCTGAAACTTGGATATCTCATATGGTAACATAACAGGTAACGGCCAGGTGTTCAGGCCTGCCCATAAAATAATGTTGTAAATCTCTTTTGCTGTAAATAGTTACATTTTAAACACTTACTGTAAAAGTACAAGGAAACAATAATGTTGCAACTAAGGAAACGTAGTAAAACAAAGTTGAATAATATTTTATTTCTCTTGAATGTTGATACATAAGGAAAATGCAAATTGCATTTGTTCTGCAAATGTTCACACTTCCTGTATATCAGGTCTTGGTATAAAAGATGAGTTATTTTAGTTGTCAGAACCACATTTTAAGTTTCTTGTTCAACTGAGGGAGTGATGTACCCTGAGATTAGAAGCATCCTATAGTTGAAGACCTGCCTGTACAACTGAGGTTAAAGACAAACCTCCATTAGCAAAACTGAGGGAATTTTGAGGAAAGAATGTATGCTATCCAGGATACGGTCTATCTCTTGAGGAACAAAAAGAGAACTTTGAAAGTTCTGTGATTCAAGCTAAGGAATGCTTTAAACTGAAATTCTGGATTGGGATTGATTAAAGGTAGATGCACTTTATTTGCCTGATAGGAACTAGGGCAAAGCGTTTAAAATGTGAGATAGTCTTAGACGTTGCTAGTATAGAAGATAGAATTTTATAAGATAAAGAAGAGGGCAGACTCGATGCTTTTTGAAATGTTAGTATGAAGAAGAACTGGAACCCTCAGTTTTGGACTGCCATTGTGCCTCTACTAGAAAACACTGTGAACCTGGTAGGGAGGCAGTTAAGTCTGTTTAAAGGCTCAGGAAACAATGATAGAAACAGATACACTGCTTCCAAGTGGCAGAGGTACGTCCCTCCCTGCCGCCTTTGGCCCTCTGGTCGTTCTGATGACATCCAGCTGCATTGAGTAGGAACATTGATTCCTACGTGGAGGAGAAACACCACAGCAGCACAGAATGACTGTGTCTGGTCTAGCACATCAGGGTCACTTTTCTGCATAAAGTTACCACCTGCCTTATCTCCATTTGCAGCTAGGAGTCTGTATAATACCGGCATTATACCCAGTTTGCAAATTAGAACCAGTGGCAAACATTCTGACTGTCTCTTACCTTGCTGACTTAACAGCTTAGCTGCTATTCAGTGCATCAAGTCAACAGATTACATGTTCTGATCTTTCAGCACTTATGAGTATCTTCTTGGGACGTTCAAAGATGCCTTAGTCCAGTGTCTATCACAGACTTTATTCTGTTAAGTGTTTTTTCTATAAAATGTCCTCCTCTGTATAGTTGTCATACTTCCCGTAGATATTATAATGCAGCCATACCTATACATTGTTATTAGGGTTTGGCATGTTTGTGATAGCTCTGTTATTCAGACCAGAACAGTGTTCTTAGTCTCCAGAGAGAAACTGCCATGCATTAACTCAGCAGCAGAGGACTTATATGTAGAGTATATCATGTGAAATGCCAGGCTGGATGAATCACAAACTGGAATCAAGATTGCTGGGAGAAATGTCAGCAACCTCAGATATGCAGATGATACTACTTTAAATGGCAGAAAGTGAAGAAGAACTAAAGTGCCTCTTGATGAAGGTGAAAGAGAAGAGCGAAAAAGCTGGCTTAAAACTCAGCATTCAAAAAATGAAGATCATGGCATCCATTCCTATCACTTTATGGCAAATAAATGGGGTAAATGTGGAAACAGTGTCAGATTTCATTTTCTTGGGCTCCAAAATCACTATGGACAGTGACTGTAGTCATGAAAGTAAAAGATGCTTGCTCTTTGAAAGAATAGCTATGACAAACCTAGACAGTGTATTAAAAAGCAGAGACATCACTGCCAACAAAGGTGCATATAGTCAAAGCTATGGTTTTTCCAGTAGTCATATATGAATGTGAAAGTTGAACTGTGAAGAAGGCTGATAGCCAAAGAATTGATGCTTTCAAACTGTGGTGCTGCAGAAGACTCTTGAGTGTCCCTTGGACAGCAAGGAGATCAAGCCTGTCAGTCCTAAAGGAAGTCAACCCTGAATATTCATTGGAAGGAATGGTGCTGAAGCTGAAGCTCCAATACTTTGGCCATCTGATGTGAAGAGCTGACTCACTAGAAAAGACCCTAATGCTGGGAAGAATTGAAGGCAAGAGGAGAAGTGGATGACAGAGGATGAGATGGTTGGATGGCATCACTGACTCAGTGTACATGAGTTTGAGCAAACTCCAGGAGAGGGAGATAGTGAAGGACAGGGAACCCTGGCATGCTGCAGTCCATGGGTCATGCAAAGAGTCAGACATGACCTAGTGACTGAGCAACAACAAAAAAGGACTTGAGTCCTACCTGAGAAAACAGTGGAGCTCTGGAGATCTTGGAGAGATTACAGGAGAGTTGTGTTAATAGATACAACAAAGAAATTAGAAAATCCTGTGTAAGATTCCATTTTAAAAGCTTTTGTGAGAGTAAAAATACGAAAGTATATATGATCTTAACTGTTGACATTCAGAAAATAGGATAAATTCATTGCTGAAGTGAATCTATTATGGGTTAATATAAGCATTCCATCGTTTGTAAGCTTTATGACTTCTCATTCTTGGATAATTTAAAATTATCTGTGGCCATGCTAGTTTCTTCTCAGTTTTACAAAAAATACAGGGATCAAATGCTGAAAGGGCTGCTTAGTTAATAAAGGAAATGATTTGAAGAAGAAAACATGACACATAGGAGATAAAGAACAGATTTTCGAAACTATTCTTACAAAACCCTTATCACTTGTAAGGTCAATAAAATAGTCATCTAAATGCAGTGTAATTTTCTGGTTTGGATCCTGGAAAACTAAAAGGACATTAGTGGGGAGCAACTGGTAAAATCCACATAAAGTCTGTAATTTACTTAATTTTGATAAGTGTGCTGTGACTGTATAAAATGGGAACATTAATGTTCCTGATGATGACTTTAGAGAGTGGAGTGAGGGCACACAGGAATTCCCGGTGCTCTCAGCTTTCCTATAAATCTAAACTGTCCCCAAATAAAAAACTTGTAAGAACTAGTAATAAGCATCAGATAAATTGGGGGGTTGTATTGGGTTGATGTTTATTGTGGACTGGGGGCAGGGAGGAGGATTCTGGCAAGTTTTTTTTAACCTTCAAATTTCCTTTGATAGGTCTTAACCCATACTTAACTCTGAACACCTCTGGAAGTGGAACAATTCTCATTGATCTGTCTGCTGAAGATAAAGAGTTTCAGTCTGTGGAGGAAGAGGTATGTTCATACACCATATAAATGTCGGGTCAGCAGCTGAATTTCCCAGAAGTTCCCAGATCTATTTGAACATGTATGTAGCAGGAGTTTTTAATTGTTCCTCACTCTACCACCTGAAAACTTACAAAATCAGCATTTAAGATATACTATCTCAGTAAGCTTTAATTGTAATAATTTGGTTCAGCATTACAATTAATATACAGAGTTCTGTTGCAGAAGAGGTTGCTAATATTCCCTTCCTTCATGAAGGCAATTGCAAAGCCCTGTATCTTAGACAAGACCCAGAACATGTGGATGCTACTTATCTAGGAAATGTATTTCTAACTTTCTTTCCATAAAACTCTTGTATCCACCAAAGCCTTAAAATGGCACCTGGCGCTTTGAAGAACACCATACCCTGTATGTGTGAGCTGAGCACAGAGACACAAAGTTGAGTGAGGCTTAGTAAATCTCAGGAAACTCCCAACTCTCAGTGAAATATAAATTGTGCTTTATGAGAGCAAAACGAATGGGAGCAGATATATCATTGGTTTGGTTTTGTTTGTTAGTGTGCCAGCTGGTTGGCTTTGTGTTTGGCTCACCTGTGCATTTGCTTATTGCCTTCTGTCCAGTAGTTTGCATTATATAATTTTCACCTATAGGTATTTTTGGATTCATTGTATCAACTATGCACTGTCTCTTGAAAGTAGTTCTTGCAAACTTATAGAACTCATTCCTTAAACAACAAAAATATTAAAAACCTAATTTGTCTTAAGAGTCACATGAGTCAAGAACTGTGTTCCCTAAATCAGAAAAGAATTACAAGCTAATGCACATATTTTTGAAATGTGTTTCCATCAGATGCAGAGTACAGTCCGAGAGCACAGAGATGGAGGTCACGCAGGTGGGATCTTCAACAGATACAATATTCTCAAGGTAATAAGTCAGTGAAAATAAAGTTCACTGTGACCATAGTTTTCAGAAGCCTGAAACCATGATTAACTCTCAAAAGAACGTCATGTGTGCGGCCCAGTAAGTCCTTCCTGTGGCATCAGGCGTATTTTGGGAAGGAATGTGTCCTTGGCAGTTAAGGTCCTCAGTCTCTGTACTAACTACTAGTTCAGCCTGTTAACATATTTAAGTCTAGAGATTATGCTTTAAATAATCTCTAAACTTAAAGATTATTTAAGTTTAATCTTTAAACTTAAATAAGTTTAAATGGCAAGATACATGATTATCTTAACTGTTGACATTCAGCAAATACGACAAATTAAGGAATCTATTATGGATTAGAATAAGCATTCCATTGTTAGTAAGCTTTATGACTTCTCATTCTTGGATGATAAATCCTGTAGGCTTAGGATTTTAAATATGGACACTACTGTTAAGGTACTCTTGCTGACTTTTTTCCAGTACTTTTGAATTTTTTGTGGCTCATGGAAGGACTCCCATCTTTACAGTTACACCATGGTTGGTTTGTTTCTGGTCTGTCCTAATTGTGTCTGTTCCAGGTTTCTGTGAGTCCTCACACATAATACCATCTTGTGGTAATTTTAGTAGCACTCCCTCTGTACCTTTCATCTTTCCAGAAATAGTCATTGAAAAAAATACGTTAAAGAGAGCACTGACTCTTACTAATATCAGGTACTCTTCTCAGGGCCTTTTCAGCTTTGCTAATTTGCTTGGTGTTTTTAAAAGCTGTATGGCAACCAAACTGTATACTCTACTTGAGATGCATAATGATTTTCTGTTAATTATTCTTAATCATTATAAGATTTAGAGTTATAATGTGGCAAGTATCTCTGATACCTAAATTTTAATCTGAAAGGTGAATAGTATGTAATCTTTCAGTTGTGTTATATTACTGTCTCACAATAATACACTATTCTGAGTATACCAATAGATCTCATATTTTAGAGTTATTCATCAAGATCGTTATGTTCTTACTATTTAGAAATAAGATGACATAAAATAAGTACACATTATTCAGGTGCAAGGGTTATTTCAGGAGGTGTATTTCATTAGTTCGTATCATGGTATGACCTGAGTGACATCTTGAGTTTTCTTTTCATGAACACATGTATAATAATAATTACTATAACAAATAATTATTCCTATTATAGGTAGATGTTAGTCAAGGGCATTTTGTGTGCAACCAGTAACAAAATATGCAAAGGTTTGTTAAGGGTGAGGGCGAGGAACAGAATATGGGTTTGATTTCTAGAGTTACTGAATTTGGGAGGTATGCTGTTTTCTTTCTCTAGAAAGATATTTTAGTACAATATCTAATACAAGTGTTTTCACTGATAAAACTTTTGTTTTTGTTTCCTTTTTTAAAAAACATGAATGAGCTCTGTTTATGCCAGTCTGTGTGCTTTGATTATGTCTTTGATGGTATTTTGAGTTAATTTGAACCTAGACTAAAACCATCAGCTCCCAGATGTGTTCTGGGACCAGCAGGGGGCTGTAGCACCCTTCAATACAGCTGAAAAGCAGCACTAGGATTGTGAGTTTTGACTTAGAAATACTCCTAGCGAAACCAGCATCCATCTTAAAACTTTTCTCCAAACAAAAGTTTTAGGAATTGGAGGGATAGGGAAGAATAGAGGAAATATTAGGGAGTGTGTGTGTGTGTGTGTGTGGGGGGGGGGGGGGGTGGAGGTGGGGGGTAGGGGGGTGATTGTTTGGTGTGGCTATATCAAATATTTTAATTAAAAACAGATGGTACTTTGAGCCAGAAAAAGCAGTTGGGGGAAAGACAGTATTTTCTTTCTTACACTATTTTCTTTCTTACACTTCCATATAGAACTCAGTATGTCTGATTTGGAGATGTTTTAGTAATAATTCTAAAGTGAGAATAGAAGTATTTTAATCAATTGATAGTACTCTTGACCTTTACATATAGCCATATGTAACTTTTTCTCATCTGTAGTTTTTGATTTCTAAAATGTACATATATTTTCATCTTTATGGTTGTGACAGAGTTTTTTAGTTGACTAAAAATAATACGTAATTTATATTTCAGAGAAAAGTTTTGCCTCTCTTCTGGTCCTATGTGGCCCATTTTTGGTTAAGATTAACAAGTAGGTAAGTAATTATTGTGATCCAGAGATTTTTATTTTGCTGCTTTCTTTTTATAGATTCAGAAAGTTTGTAACAAGAAACTATGGGAAAGATACACTCATAGGAGAAAAGAAGTTTCTGAAGAAAACCACAACCATGCAAATGAAAGAATGCTATTTCATGGTAAGATTCCTCTCCCCCTACCTGCCATCATCCTCCTCCACATTTTTTGTCAGGTTTGAAATAATAATGAATCTGTATATTTCTCATATCATTTTCTAAAAAACAAACATTATTTCTGTAAATCTTTGCATTTATATTTGTGTCTTCAAACTTCTGATTTGTATGTTTTGAATGGATATAGTTTATAAATAAGATTACCATAATAGAAAAAGTATAGAAATGATAATACTGACTAATCATATTTTCTCTTTATATATATATGTATATATGTATGTCCTTTATTGAGCCCATCTTTGCATGAAATGTTCCCTTGGTATCTCTAATTTTCTTGAAGAGCTCTCTAGTCTTTCCCATTCTGTTGTTTTCCTCTATTTCTTTGCATTGATCACTGAGGAAGGCTTTCTTATCTCTCCTTGTTATTCTTTGGGACTCTGCATTCAAATGGGTATATCTTTCCTTTTCTCCTTTGCTTTTCACTTCTCTTCTTTTCACAGCTGTTTGTAAGCCCTCCTCAGACAGCCATTTTGCTTTTTTGCATTTCTTTTTCTTGGGGATGGTCTTCCTGCCTGTCTCCTGTATAATGTCACTAACCTCCGTCCGTAGTTCATCAGGCACTCTCTCTATCAGATCTAGTCCCTTAAATCTATTTCTCCCTTCCACTGTATAGTCATAAGGGATTTGATTTAAGCTATACCTGAATGGTCTAGTGGTTTTCTCCACTTTCTTAAATTTCAGTCTGAATTTGCAATAAGAAGTTCATGATCTGAGCCACAGTCAGCTACTGGTCTTGTTTTTGCTGACTGTATTTCATACAAAGATGGGCTCAATAAAGGATAGAAATGGTAGGGACCTAACAGAAGCAGCAGATATTAAGAAGAGGTGGCAAGAATACACAGAAGAACTGTACAAAAAAGATCTTCACGACCCAGATAATCACGATGGTGTGATCACTCACCTAGAGCCAGACATCCTGGAATGTGAAGTCAAGTGGGCCTTAGGAAGCATCACTACAAACAAAGCTAGTGGAGGTGGTGGAATTCCTGTTGAGCTATTTCAAATCCTGAAAGATGATGCTGTGAAAGGCTGCACTCAACAGGCCAGCAAATTTGGAAGACTCATCAGTGGCCACAGCACTGGAATAGTTCAGTTTTCATTCCAATCCCAAAGAAAGGCAATGCCAAAGAATGCTCAAACTACTGCACAATTGCACTCATCTCACACGCTAGTAAAGTGATGCCTAAAATTCTCCAAGCCAGGCTTCAGCAATACGTGAACCATCAACTTCCAGATGTTCAAGCTGGTTTTAGAAAAGGCAGAGGAACCAGAGATCAAATTGCCAATATCTGCTGGATCATGGAAAAAGCAAGAGAGTTCCAGAAAAACATCTATTTCTGCTTTATTGACTATGTCAAAGCCTTTGACTGTGTGGATCACAATAAACTGTGGAAAATTCTTCAAGAGATGGGAATACCAGACCACCTGACCTGCCTCTCGAGAAACCTATATGCAGATCAAGAAGCAACAGTTAGAACTGGACATGGAACAACAGACTGGTTCCAAATAGGAAAAGGAGTACGTCAGGCTGTGTATTGTCACCCTGCTTATTTAACTTCTATGCAGAGTACATCATGAGAAATGCTGGGCTGGAGGAAGAAGGACAAGCTGGAATCAAGATTGCCGGGAGAAATATCAATAACCTCAGATAGGCAGATGACATCACCTTTATGGCAGAAGGTGAAGAAGAACTAAAGAGCCTCTTGATGAGAGTGACAAAGTTGGCTTAAAGCTCAACATTCAGAAAACGAAGATCATGGCATCTGGTCCCACCACTTCATGGGAAATAGATGGGGGAACAGTGGAAACAGTGTCAGACTTCATTTTTCTGGGCTCCAAAATCACTGCAGATGGTGATTGCAGCCATGAAATTAAAAGACGCTTACTCCTTGGAAGGAAAGTTATGACCAACCTAGACAGCATATTAAAAAGCAGAGACATTACTTTGTCAACAAAGGTCCTTCTAGTCAAGGCTGTGGTTTTTCCAGTGATCGTGTATGGATGTGACCATACATGGACTATAAAGAAAGCCGAGCACCGAAGAATTGATGCTTTTGAACTGTGGTGTTGGAGAAGACTCTTGAGAGTCCCTTGGACTGCAAGGAGATCCAACCAGTCCATCCTAAAGGAGATCAGTCCTGGGTGTTCATTGGAAGGACTGGTGTTGAAGCTGAAACTCCAATACTTTGGCTATCTCATGCGAAGAACTGACTTATTTGAAAAGACACTGATGCTGGGAAAGATTGAGGGCAGGAGGAGAAGGGGACAACAGAGGATAAGATGGTTGGATAGCATCACCGACTCTGGACATGTGTTTGGGTGGACTCCAGGAGTTGGTGATGGACAGGGATGCCCAGCGTGCTGCAATTCATGGGGTCGCAAAGAGTCGGACACAACTGAGCGACTGAACTGAACTGAACTGATGTATGTATGTATGTATGTATGTAGTTGATTTTGTGTGTTAGGGTTACTCTGGAAAATTGATGTGTGTTACTTTTAACTGGTTGATTGAATTAAAGGAGGATCTGAAAATTGCCTCAGAAGAATATGTACATCCTCTTGTGACTGTGCTTCTAAGTGTCCAGGGTGCAAAAAGATAATTGTCATTGAACCTGTGGAGTTTTCTGAGAAGTTTTACTGAGCACCATTACTTGTCATTTTTGAAACTTCCTATTTATGTTGCAACATGGCAGGTGGTGGTGGTTGATCTTTCAAGTTTATAGAAAAGATGAATATAGATATTAATGTAGTGTTTATCAAGTCTTTAAACACATTACCCATGATAGTTCCAATGTGTTCCTTCAGTTGGCTTTGATTGCAAAAAATTTTTAGAGACTTGGTAAAGTTCTATAAAATACAGTATTTAAATTTCACAATCCCCTGGAAGAATGGCTATAGCAGACTGAATTAGTATATAATATCTAAATGGTACTTCTCATTTCAACACCATAAAGATTGTCACGATAAAATCTTGCCACAGAACATGGTATTTATTTATGTATTGACTTAAGGGTTGTAATGTATGACTTTTTCTATTTTATAATAGAAATGGTTTTTCCAAGTTAATTCAAGTGAGTTATTCTGTTCTTTAGTATTTCTGTAAAGCGAAATTCGGTGTATTTCCCTTGTCCCTTTATTAAATGAAAAGGGACACTAATCTTGATGAATCACTTAGCTGTGTCATATTGGCTTTTCCCAAGCCCCATCCTCACTGCCCTCCCTGACCTGATCTCCATACTTAGTACCTCCTGGTCTTTGGCTGAGCTCCTTTTTGGCATGCATGCAAGGAAGGAGGAGAAAGAAGTCAATATGTAGGGAATGAAGGAACACACCACATTTGCAGATGGAATCTGGTACTAGCAAGTGATAAAGGCAGAGAAGAGGAAGAATAGGAGAGAAGTGTAAAGAAAAGCATGAACTTGAAAAGATCACTGTAGCCACTTAGGGTATCTAGGAAAAGTACACGGATGTGGGTGTCATTGCATGACCTAGTTGCGTTCAGCCTGGCCATAGGACGTCAATTATGAGACTCTTGATTCTGGGTTGGTGTGAATTTGGAGCCAGGAATTTGATAACTCTAGCATTGATGTTTCTTTCAGGTGATCTGTACGTTTTTCCTAGTTGAATCTGTATGTGTCCTCACTTTGGCATCCGAACCACCACCCTGTTAGAAACATTCATTCACATTAGCAATTCTTCTAAAATAACTATTCTAAAGTAGTGAGCCAGCTGACAGTTGTGTTTCGGTTTTGCTTATCATGGTGGTGATATATGTATGTTAATTCAGAATTTAACTTCTTCTGATGTCTGTTCCTCTCACTGCTTGGAGCCTTAAGTAGTGGGATTTTAGTCCATCATATATCTAAGCTGACTTGTTTTCACTCAGGGCACCATGGGAATGGGTTGGCTGTAGTGCCTTCTGATTTTTGTGGAGTCAAACAATTGAAGAAAAAGAATTTAACTTCTAAGACGCTTTAGCTTTTATTCCTTTACTTGTGATTTAAAAATGTTACCTATTTATATGTATTTTTAGGGTCTCCCTTTGTGAATGCAATCATCCATAAAGGCTTTGATGAAAGGCATGCCTACATAGGCGGCATGTTTGGAGCTGGGATCTATTTTGCTGAAAACTCTTCCAAAAGCAATCAGTATGTATATGGAATTGGAGGAGGTACTGGATGTCCAGTACATAAAGACAGATCTTGTTACATCTGCCACAGGTAAGAGATCACTTTTCTCATTTATTTTGATAAGAATCAGATAAGAACTGGTTCCATATTGAAATTTTCAGGTAAGACATTATCTTGGACCACTCTAGGAATCCAAGTGAGGCACAGTTCAGGTTGCTTTGGTCCTCTCACTGGTTCTAATAGTAGCTGATGTTTTTTAAATGGTCTGTAAGAGCCAAGCACAGTTACAAGCATTTGATCTGTTCACATCATTCAATCATTGGAACACACAGTGCTTTCAGAATATGGAGTAGAAAATATTGCTGGGCACGAAAGAGTTTTATTGTGGACTGTTTAAAAATCTATTCAAATGCTATTAATAAAATGGCATTATTTGCTACACCTAATCATTTCATGGTAATGGATGAGAGAATCTCTCCTCCACTGTGGTATGATTTTAATTGTCAATTTGTGATATTACTACTCAGAAAAAAGTTATAATAAAGCATATCAGCATGTCAGTCCTTTTAGAAAGCACATTATCAAAGAATTACTTTGTACTTCTTTTTTTCCTACTTTTAGTTACCCTAGTGGAACTTAGTTATTAAAATCATTCAAATGACTTGGCCCTAGTTGATAAAATCCTTGTAGGTAAATAATCTTCACCATTTTAAAAATCAAGTAAGATTAATTACTGAAATTTATTCTGTGGTTAGAGCACTACTTATAAAGACCTAGAACAGTAGCTATCAAACATTAGCAAGTTCAGAATCACCTAGAGGGCTTATTAAAACACAAACTCCTATGCCACACCTCCTGAATTATTGATATAGTAGGTCTGGGGCTAGGGCAGTAGAACTTGCATTTTTACCAAGTTCCTAGGGGATGCTGAAGCTTCTGATCACAGATCTAGAAACCCTAGAGCAGTAGTTCTCAGCTATGGCAGCTCAGTGGAATTACCTGAGGGGCTTTAAAAACTACTAATGACTGTGTCCTACCCTCAAGAGAGTCTCACTTGGGGGTCTGGTCTGGGCATGGGATTTTTAAAAGCTTCCCAGCTGATTTTGAAGGGCTGCCAAAGTGAAGGCCTGAAGTCCTAAAGGGAGACAAAGACTGTTTATGTTTTGTTCTTACTGTTTTCCTCCTAAACTTAGACTCGTGTAGGTGTCTAAAGCCAGACCTCCTGGGGATGACCTCCCACCCACTTCTATTTTAGATCATAGGTTGGAATGGCTAGGAGGCTTGTAATTTCTTGAGAGTCTGTAAATTGAACACTGCTATCTTTACTTGTCATATATCATCTGGAGGCTAAATAGTTCTGACTATTAATAGTAAGCAGTGTTCTAGTACCTCTTCTCAGTTGTCTTTGAAGTACAATGCTTGTATGTCTGGAAATAAATTTATTAATTAAGATTTCTGTATGCTGAATTATCATGGATTGATTGTGACTATAATAGAAAATGTATTAGAAATGCTAAGAAAATTTGCAAAGAGCATATTTAGAATAAAAAATGTAGCCTATCTTCTTTGAAGACAGAATCATCAGGCCACCAAATCTCCTTTTCTCCTGTAGAAAGAAAAGTAGATTAGAGAGAGAAACAGTGAAATAACAAAAAGTTCGTTTTGGACCTAGGGAAGGCCAATCATATGCCCTTGGGGAGTGAGAAAGTAATACAACCTAAACTTCTGGTGAGGAAAGACATATTTGAAGAAGAAACATTTCAGCTAAACTTGAAAAATGACTATTAGCCAGTTGAAGAGTGGTAGAACATATCATTCTAGATGGTAAAAGAAACAGCGTGTCTGATGGCCTTGGGGCAAGAAAGTTTGGCCTGCAGGAAGAAAAACTAATGTGTCTAGGTGTAATGAACACAAAGTAAAGTTGGAGAATTTGGTATCATTATAAGAAATGTGGGTTTTCTTTTAGGCACAGTGAACAGTCTCTAAAAGGTTTTAAGTAGAAAACTAGTGTCATCTGATTTATGGTTTTTGCTGTTTGTTTTTTCCCTAAATCACCAGTAGCTTAGATGGAAAATAATTTATTAGAGTAAAAACAGAAAAGGTAGCTCAGAGGCCATTGTTATAGTCTGGGTGAAAATTTGGGCAATTTGGCCTTAATAGTGACAGTAGAATTTAGAGGAAAGATACATTTTGAAAGTGGAATCAATAGGACTTATCTGGATAAATGTTCAACTTTGTAAGACATGAACTTCATGGAAGTCCCTTAAAACCTCCTCCTCCTCACTTGGGCTATGATTTGTGCTTTTGCTGGGATACAAGCAGGATGGCAGAGTCAGTATCACAAATTTGGAAAACTCAGCAGTGGCCACAGGACTGGAAAAGGTCAGTTTTCATTCCAGTCCCAAAGAAAGGCAATGCCAAAGAATGCTCAAACTACCGCACAATTGCACTCATCTCACACGCTAGTAAAGTAATGCTCAAAATTCTCCAAGCCAGGCTTCAGCAATATGTGAACCGTGAACTTCCTGATGTTCAAGCTGGTTTTAGAAAAGGCAGAGGAACCAGAGATCAAATTGCCAACATCAGCTGGATCATGGAAAAAGCAAGAAAGTTCCAGAAAAACATCTATTTCTGCTTTATTGACTATGCCAAAGCCTTTGACTGTGTGGATCACAATAAACTGTGGAAAATTCTGAAAGAGATGGGAATACCAGACCACCTGACCTGCCTCTTGAGAAATTTGTATGCAGGTCAGGAAGCAACAGTTAGAACTGGACATGGAACAACAGACTGGTTCCAAATAGGAAAAGGAGTTCGTCAAGGCTGTATATTGTCACCCTGCTCATTTAACTTCTCTGAAGAGTACATCATGAGAAACGCTGGACTGGAAGAAACACAAACTGGAATCAAGATTGCCGGGAGAAATATCAATAACCTCAGATATGCAGATAACACCACCCTTATGGCAGAAAGTGAAGAGGAACCCAAAAGCCTCTTGATGAAAGTGAAAGTGGAGAGTGAAAAAGTTGGCTTAAAACTCAACATTCAGAAAACGAAGATCATGGCATCTGGTCCCACCACTTCATGGGAAATAGATGGGGGAACAGTGGAAACAGTGTCAGACTTTATTTTTCTGGGCTCCAAAATCACTGCAGATGGTGTCTGTCAGCCATGAAATTAAAAGACGCTTACTCCTTGGAAGGAAAGTTATGACCAACCTAGACAGCATATTAAAAAGCAGAGACATTACTTTGTCAACAAAGGTCCTTCTAGTCAAGGCTGTGGTTTTTCCAGTGATCGTGTATGGATGTGACCATACATGGACTATAAAGAAAGCCGAGCACCGAAGAATTGATGCTTTTGAACTGTGGTGTTGGAGAAGACTCTTGAGAGTCCCTTGGACTGCAAGGAGATCCAACCAGTCCATTCTGAAGGAGATCAGGCCTGGGATTTCTTTGGAAGGACTGATGCTGAAGCTGAAACTCCAGTACTTTGGCCACCTCATGCGAAGAGTTGACTCGTTGGAAAAGACTCTGATGCTGGGAGGGATTGGGGGCAGGAGGAGAAGGGGACGGCAGAAGATGACATGGCTGGATGGCATCACTGACTCGATGGACGTGAGTCTCCTTGAACTCCAGGAGTTGGTGATGGACAGGGAGGCCTGGCGTGCTGCGATTCATGGGGTCACAAAGAGTTGGACATGACTGAGCGACTGATCTGATCTGATCTTATCTGAAAGATTATTATAATCTCTCTAAGATAGTATTTTATAGTTACAATGAGGATTAAAGTGACAAATTATTTCATTAGTGAGAGCAGTAGAAGATATTCTTTAAAAACTCTTTAAAGGGTAAAATGGTGAAAACAATTGTGTTTAAGTATAAATGCATTCAAAAGCTTATATAGTGTACATAAATAAAACTGTCCTGTATGGCCTTGTCTCAGGGAAATCTTTTCCTTTTCATGTGTTACAGGCAGCTGCTCTTTTGCCGTGTAACCTTGGGAAAGTCTTTCCTGCAGTTCAGTGCAATGAAAATGGCGCATTCTCCTCCAGGCCATCACTCAGTCACTGGCCGACCCAGTGTAAATGGCCTAGCATTAGCTGAATATGTTATTTACAGAGGAGAGCAGGTAATTCAGTTTTATTTGTTCGTTTTCAGCAATACTTTAGAGCTATACTTTAACCTTTTACTAATCTTTTAAATTAACAAGGTAGAGTGCCTTACAAACTGGATTTCTTTTTAACTTCTGTTTGTAAATTATTTCAGACTTAAAGTTGCAATAATAGTAAAGAGAATTCCCTTAGACCCTTTACCCAGATATTCAAAATGTTAATACTTTAGCTTTCTCTCTCCTTTATCATGTTCTCCCTACTATATGTGTATGTCCTCCCCTCCCCCCCCTCCCCCCCACCGAGCAGCTTGGAAGTAAGGTATAAGCATCTTCCTTTACACTTAAATACTTCAGGGTGTATTTCCTAAATACACCTAAATTTTAAGGACATTGTCTTAAAATTGTTAAAATCAGGAAAATATCATTGGTGTAGTAAATCTAACCTACAGACCTTATTCAGATTTTGCCAGCTATTCTGAATTTTTTTTAAGCTTCTGTAAAATATAATTAATTAGAATCCTATATTTATTTTAATAGTTAACCTCTCTGTAGCAAAGAAATGTGTAATTCCCCTTCCTCTTAGTGGCATAGATGCAGTCAGAAGCATCTCTAGAGCAACATTATGTACTGGGGATATGTATCAGGATAACCTCAATTCCTAAAGACAAACACATGCTCAGTAGTCATCCTAGACCTGCTGATTGAGAATCGAAGGGATTGCAGTCACGTAAAGCTGTTTCGAGAAGAGGCCCTTTGATTCTGATCTGCGACACTAATTTAGAGCTTCTTCCCTAAAGATAAGGAATCCTTAGAATAAGTCTCCATTCAAAAAATTTATTTACCAATTTTTGAATTAATCTTTCTCTTCCAGGCTTATCCTGAATATTTAATTACTTACCAGATTGTAAGGCCTGAAGGTATGGTTGATGGGTAAATAGTTGTTTTAGGAAACTAGCACCACCGAACCTAAAATCATCTAAGCAGCTGGTGGCCTCGTAAGTTTTACTCCTTTGCTGAGAAAAATCATCTTGTCCACAACCCTGTGGCAAAAGGTTAAAAATGTGAAAGGGTTTTAACATTCTGACTTGATAAAGCTTTAATAATGTACAGTGTTTTCTAAATATTTCCTGTTTTTCAGCACTTTAACAGATGCCATTCCAGGTTAAACTGGGTTTGTCTGTACTAAATTATAAACAGAGTTAACTTGAATCTTTTATACATTATACATTGATTCTAACAGAAACTGTAATTCCCCTCAACAGAACTCATTTTACTAATATAGTACTGTGTTCTTCAAAACACAGCATTTACACTGAATACAGTTTCATTTGTAAAACTGTAAATAAGAGCTTTTGTACTAGCCCAATATTTATTTACATTGCTTTGTAATATAAATCTACTGTTGTAGAATGGCAGCGGTTTACAGATTTTTTCATATGTACTGCTCATCTGTACTTCATCTTGAATCATCGTGATTGAGTGATCTTTGACGTTTGATTCCAGAGGCTGTGTTGAATTATTAGCAGACACCTTGTCACTTGGGAAAGATTGATCCCTCAGATTTAATTTGCTGATGGAAGCATTTATCTCTCATCAATAATCTTTCCCATTTAAGAACTTGTTTCATAAATACTCTGGGAGTTTAATTTGTGATAACTTTGTATGTGTAACACACATTCCAAAGAGCTCTTAACTATCACGGTCCTGATTATTACAGACACTTCTTTACAAGCCTCACACTCTGGGTTTCACATGGAAAAGTTTTCTCATGTTATTTTGTGAAAATTAGAGCAAGAGCTTCTGTTTTTTAGAGAACAATTATAGTGTTGTTTTCATGGAATGTAAATAGGAGGTTGAATTTCAGATGTGGGAAGGGTAATCCTGAAATTTTTCGAATCTGTTCTAATTACCTTAAATTTAAAGGGAAAAAAATAGCAGATGGGAGTGGGTAGTTTTTCTCCTGTTCTTTTTCTTTGGCCTTACTGTTTCGTGTATAACCAGTTTATACACCATAGGTAAGCTCAACCCAAAACCATGACACGTGGGTGTCCCAGTTCTCTCCTGGCCTGCTGAATAGGCAGGTGCCATGAGATGGGTGCTTCCGCTTCTGGGTTGCCTCATTGTGACATGTTACACCCACTTGAAAATACACTCTGTGCATCGCCTGGTGACCAGGCTTGTTTGGCAGCTGTGGAGGGGAATACCGTCCCATAAAATGCCATTCCTACTTTTTAAGGTAAAACTACTTTTCCATGAAATATGCTAACGCATCTTGGTACAGAGACATGAGTTACAGCTTGGCAATCTGTTGACTTTCGTTCTCTTGGAAGTCAAGGCAAGATTGCTACCCACTTAAACCTCTGTTAATGAGGCTGTTCCTATTCACTCTCTGTACCAATTCACATTTATTTTACATTTTATTCAGTCTCTAAATTAACTGGGCCTTTGCAGTAATTTGTACATAAAGTGCTAGAAAATCATGTTTCTTATCTTGAGTAAGAGTTATTCACAGTAAATGCATATCTGGAGTTGTTTCTATTAATGTAAATTGTGATCATTATTTAAGAGGTCAATTCCTGACCATAAAGTGCTTTTTATACAGCTCTCTAATAATTGCAAATACGATCCTAAAGTCGTTTCTTGGAACACAAATGGAGTATGCCAAATTTTATATAATTTTTCAGGTTCTGGAAGCTTCCAGGTTTTATAATTAGAAGATAATGAGATGAGTTAGTGGAGTTTATATTTACATACCTTCTCTCTCAACATTTAGCTCGTATTGCTCACCCTATGAGTGAATCTGAAATTGCTTATCATGTAAAATCATCGTGGTCTATGAGTTTACGATTTTGCAGCCTGTGTTGTTTCATCTAATTCATTTCTTAATTAGTGTGTTGCTTTTCTATGAATGATTATATTGTGGTTAATATGTTAGCATGGCATATTTCAGATAGCTTTTTGTTAGGAGCTTAGGGGTGGGGGGTGGGGACTGGGGATTTCTTTGAAGTTTTTGCATGAAATACTTTATGATGATGGAATTGCTTTTTCTTTTGTCTTCTGATTTTTTTAAAGAGATTTAACTTTGTGTGTGAGTAGTACTATTGTATCCATCTTGAGTGTCTTGTACTGTATCACATTCCATACCCTCATTTAATTCTTAATAAACTGTTCACTTGTTTTTCTTGGTAGCATGGTAATTACTGGAATAGTATAAATGTATTGAATGGTCTTTGAAAAAAATGAATTAAGATTACAATAAACCACAATTGCAGGAAAATAATGTAGTTTTGAGTCTACTAGTGATAGACACTGCAGTTTAAAATTTGAAATACTGAACACTGTGACCATACCTCCTCAGATGCTTTAAGATGAAAGTAGCTGTCATATGCTTTTAGACATTTAGTCCACCCAACATAAGTTTTGGCAAACCTTCAAGCTTTTTCCTGGAAAATCTAGGGGTTTTTTTGTTTTTTTTTTTGCCATGCTGTACAGCTTGCAGGATTTTAATTCTCCAACCAGGGATTGAACCCAGGCCCTCAGCAGTGAGAGAGCAGAGTCCTGACCCCTGGACCACCAGGGAATACCCCCGGGAAATCTGTCTTAACTTATAAAGAGGCATAGAAAATTTATGAGTTTACAAACCTTAAAGTTAGGGGTATTTATTACTCTTAAAAGAAAAATTATAATAAGGTACATTTATTTTAGATTTCATTATGCTAAATGTCTGCGTGTATGATCAGCTCCCTGCTTTCTATAATAAGAGAATAGTGGTGCAAGTAGCTCATAAGTCATTTAGCTTTGAAATACTCTTCAGCAGCTTTCTTACTGCTTGAGTTGGGATAATGTTAACGTGTCCGCGTGCTAGTTCCTAAGCATGTGCGATCCTTTGCATGTTGATGAGAAAAGAAAATTTGCAATAAATTTCCCTGAGCTTTTGTGATTAGTATTCCTGACTGGCCCTTTTCCTACTGTCCTGTCTTATTAGAGGAGTAGAGTAACAGAGGAAGCAAGTGGCGGTATACATTCTTCACCAGGAGAACTGTCAGATTTGTATAAAGTTAGCCTACTGAACCTGTACCCACCTCCTCCTCCTCATGCTTTACTAGCTGAGGAAGACTGTGACCTAAAATCTTAATTATAGCTTCTTAGAAGGTTCTTGGTGTCCACATACAAGCCATCATTGTCAGAAGTGTCTTCTCCACTTTGTTACCCATCCACAATTGTTATCATCACCATCACAAAAGTGCACAAAGCCCTCCAGATGGTCTGCCAGTACACTGTAGAGCAGTGCTGCGTGAAAGTGACCTGTAGTTGGGGCTGGCCTGCAGCCTGTTTGTTTCCAGCCCATGGAGAGATGAAAACACAAATTGAGAGGAAACTTTGATGGCAGTTTGACATTGATGCAATGTTTTAAATTTCTTTCTTTTTTTTTCTTAAAGGCCACACCATGCAGCATATAAGATCTTAGTTCCCTAACCAGGAAATGAACCCATGCCTCCTGCATTGGGAGCACAGAGTCTTAACCACTGGAGCAGCAGGGAAGTCCCTTAAATTTCTTTACCTAAGATTTTGGTCTGCAACAGATTGGAAATTAAGAAGAAAACAGAAACTCTAGTCCCTCACAGATAATTTGAAAAGTAGAAGAAAAATAATCTGTTTGGTTTACCACTTAGACCCATCACTTAGCACATGCTGACACATAATAGTTCCTCAAATAAGTTTTACTTGAGTGAAAAGAGTTATTAAGTGATTGGGCTCTAGAGTCAGATGAATGTGGATTTGAATTTTAGCCTAGTCCATGCCAACTGTACAACCTTGAACAAATTACAGTACTTATAGGTTTGTTGAGGAAACTAAATGATTTTCTGTATGTGCTAGTAAGTACTGTGACTGGCAAAAGCTGGTTATTGTAATTATATTATTATTTCCCTGAATTCCCAGGACCACTGGTTGGGTTTTTTCACTTGTCATGGGGCCACAGAACATAGAATTTTATTTTATTATTATTTTTTTTATTCAGATTTAATGTCAAATTATTAACATTGATTTTTATTTAGCACACATTTCCTGTATTGGCAGGTGGATTCTTTTTTTTAATTTTATTTTATTTTTAAACTTTACATAATTGTATTAGTTTTGCCAAATATCAGAATGAATCCACCACAGGTATACATGTGTTCCCCATCCTGAACCCTCCTCCCTCCCGAACATAGAATTTTATTTTATTTTATTTTATTTTTATTTTATTTTATTTTTAAACTTTACATAATTGTATTAGTTTTGCCAAATATCACAATGAATCCACCACAGGTATACATGTGTTCCCCATCCTGAACCCTCCTCCCTCCTCCCTCCCCATGAACATAGAATTTTAAAACAAGCAAAGTTGATTGGCCACTGGTTCAGATGAAAACCTTTTTTTCAATCTTTGTTCAGATGAAACCTTAAGAAGCTCAAAATGTGAGGTATGTATGTCACTAGGTGGCTGAAGATCTTAGTTAGAAAATGACTCACAAAAG